>NW_015090776.1:5158181-5180238 GCF_001431845.1 Calidris pugnax | reverse complement strand
GGGGGGGGGGGGGGAGGTTGACATCAGCCACTTGCACCGTGGCCAAGCCAAGCACTTCAGGCGCCGCTCAAGGGCAGCGTGTGCCCAGAGCCCGGCCGGGAACCCTGGAAATATCACCAAGGCTGCAAAAAACCCAACTGGAAAAAACCCAGAGGGGTTGGGGGAGGCCTTGGACTGAGGACAGGGCCGTCCCGAGTGACGGAAAACTGCCTGGGGGGGGGGGACATGGGCATTCCTCAGCAGCCTGCCTCAGTTTCCCCCAGTGAGCCCTTGGGGTGGTCA
Source organism: Calidris pugnax (assembly GCF_001431845.1). NCBI lineage: Eukaryota > Metazoa > Chordata > Aves > Charadriiformes > Scolopacidae > Calidris > Calidris pugnax. The sequence goes on along the minus strand of NW_015090776.1, from coordinate 5,179,956 downwards.
CGGGTATAATGTCACTCTGGGTAGCTGGGCCATGAGAAGGGGGCTCAGGAAGATACTTTCCGACCCCTTTCTCCTTCCCGCTGGGCATCCGAGCGGCTCAATGTCACCTGTGGTGACCTCTTCGTCCTCTCTTGCAGACCCAAGTCAAGCCCCCGGAGCAGAGGAGAGCCAGACCACATCTTGGGACACCTCTGGACACCTGCAGCGCTTGGCATGGCACCCCTGCTGTCCCCAAAGCCACCCAGGACCATCACAGGCAGCTTGCAAGCTGGGATGGGCTAGCACTGCCCAGCTCCTCTAAGGCCACCGACACGTCCAGCCTCCTGGGACAGGGACAACCCTGGGCAGGGGGTTGCTGGGAGGAAGAAGCTGCCCTGCCCGGTGGAGTTTTTCTTCATTCCTTGAAAGCCACAGAGACCTGCTGTGCGGGATTCAGGGCGGGAGGCATCACCGGGGCAGCGCTGAGGTGGAGCTGCTGTGATGGATGAGGTGACATCGTTCCCCAACGCCTCTGCCATGGGTGACAGTGCCCAAAGCATTGCAGCTGGCAGAGGGAGGTGGTCAGAAATGGTACCCACCCACCATCTAGCACCCATGGGGAGCATCATGGCTCCCAGCCTGGGCATTAATCCATGCCCGAGATGGCACATGTGGCTCTGGACCAGGAGATGGCATATTCCTGCCTGGACATCTCCCAGGCCCCAGGGGAACAGCCCGATGCTGCTGTGGCTGATTTCCACCATGAGGCAGCCCCTCTCTGCCAAGCACAGGGAGATGTTTCCAAGGCTTGAAGCTTGCCCAGGGCTGGGTTTGCAGGAGGCAAAGTGGCTGCTGGACCTGCTCCAGGAGGGACCCAGGTCCTGGTCTGGCTAAAATTCCCCAGGAGAGGCTTGTAAGGGAGAGGGAAGGTTTGAGATGGTGCATAGACCCTTGATTTTGTAGTGCAAGGCCACAGCGCAACGCCCCACCGCTCCTGGTCCTTGATTGTGCAGCCTTGAGCCTGACAGCAGTCCTCGTTCCTCCCCCCAGGGTCTCCCCCGGTGTCCCTGGTTGGGGGGACAGGGGATCAGGCCATCCCTGGGAGGGACAGTGGTGCCTGCAAGCCCCAGGGCTGGCTGTTTGCCTGGGGCAGTGGGGCTGGGGATGCAGCAGGAGGGATGCCCAGGGGGGAGGTACCACATTTCTGGCTGGTCCCATCCAGAGGGTGATACTCAATGGCTCAAAGTCCAGATGGAGAGCAGTGACAAGCAGTGTCCCTCAAGGGTCTGTGCTGGGACCGATACTGTTTAACATTTTTATCAATGATATAGACATAGGAGAGGTGGGCCCAGGTGAACCTCATGAGGTTCAACAAGAACGAGTGCAAGGTTCTGCACCTGGGCTGGAACAATCCTCACCATCAACACAGACTGGGGGGTGAGGTGTTAGAAAGCAGCCCTGAGGAAAGGGACTTGGGGGTGCTGGTGGAGGAGAAGCTGGACATGAGCAGGCAGTGGGCACTTGCAGCCCAGAAGGCCAATCCCATCCTGGGCTGCATCCAAAGATGTGTTGCCAGCAGGTCCAGAGAGGGGATTCTTCTGCTTTACTCTGCTCTGGTGAGACCTCACCTGGAGTATTGTGTGCAGGTCTGGAGCCCTCAGTATAGGAAAGACATGGACCTGATGGAGCGGGTCCAGAGAAGGGCCAGGAGGAGGATCAGGGGGATGGAGTACCTCTGCTACGAGGACAGGCTGAGGGAGCTGGGGTTGTTCAGCCTGGAGAAGAGCAGGCTCCGGGGAGACCTAATAGCAGCCTTCCAGTACCTGAGGGGGCTACAAGAAGGCTGGGGAGAAGCTGTTTAGAAAGGCCTGTAGTGACAGGACGAGGGGCAATGGCTTCAAGCTGGAGGGGAACAGATTTAGACTGGAGATGAGGAGAGGGTTCTTCACTGTGAGGGTGGTGGAGCACTGGAACAGGTTGCCCAGGGAGGTGGTTGAGGCCCCATCCCTGGAGATATTCAAGGGGAGGCTCGACGAGGCCCTGGGCAACCTGGTCTAGTTGGGGGCGTCCCTGCTGACTGCGGGGGGGTCGGACTAGATGACCTTTGGAGGTCCCTTCCGGCCTGGGCAATTCTATGATTCTATGATCTCCCCAGCCTCTCGGGGCTCTGCAGGGGGACAGGGTCCCCAGGTATCTCCAGCAGCACCCAGATCCTGCGAAGGACCAGGGTGACTACTTGCCCAAGGGATGCTGGAGAGAGCATCAGCCCTTCCCTCCTACCACCATCACCCTTGGCCCTGCCTGCTCCAGCCCATGGCATCAGGAGCCTCCAGCTTCCCCACCCAGCGGTGGGGGTGACCCCGGCGCAGGGACAAGGGACACCAGCAGCGTGTCAGATCATTTTATTGCCATGGTGGCCACGGGCCAGACCCAGTTCCCAGAGATGGTCTGGGTGTCCAGCCCCTTGACCCCTCTAATACTGTTGAGAAGACAAACCCCAAGGCTCTGTGCCCACGCACGGGCGAAGAGCATCCTCCATCCTGGCCCCCAGGGAGCAGATCTGGGACCATCACTCCTGTCCTGCTGCCCGCACCTCTGGGAGCACGACGCCGGCAGGGAAAAGTGAGGTGAGACGAAGAGGTGGCAGAGGGTGCCCGTCCTGGAGCAGCAGGGGCTGCCACCACGTCCTGCCCGGGGGGCTGCCAGTGGTGGGGAGCAGCAGGAGCCACCTTGGCCACCTCAAACCTCCATGCCGGGTGCCCGCCCCAGGCCCAGCGCCTGCACCAGCTCGTCACTGAGCCCGCTCTTCAGCGTCCGTCTCACTGTGGGAAGAGGAGAGGGTGGCACTGGCAAGTGCTGGCTGCCAGCATCTCCACGTGGTGGCCCTGGCACGCTGGGGAGGGCAGTGGTGGCACGATCTGGTCTCAGGGTACCTCCTGCTGTGGCCTCAGGTGGGCTCAGCATGGGTGGTGAGGGGTGGGCAGTGGGGAAGGAGACAGCCATGGGGACAAGAGCACAGAGGTGGGACAAGGCATGGGGACAGAGAAGAGGAACGGAGACAGAGATGAGACAGGACATGGGGGAGAGGGACAGAGATGGGACAGGGAGGCAAAGATGGGAAAGAGCCTCTTGGGCATGGGACAGAGTACAGGGATGGGGACACATCTTGGGACACCTCTGGACACCTGCAGCACCCCTGCTGTCCCCAAAGCCACCCAGGACCATCACAGGCAGCTTGGAAGCTGGGATGGGCCAGCACTGCCTGGGACAGGGGGCAGAGTACAGGGAGAAGGACATAGAGGTGGGTCAGGGCATGGGGACAGGGACACTGAGGTGGGACAAGAGACACAGAGATGGGTCAGGGCACAGGGACAGGGACACGGGGAACAGGCCACTGAGGTGGAACAGGGCACAAGGACAGGGACACAGAGGTGAGAAAAAGCATCTGGGCAGGGAGAGAGCACGGGGACAGGAGCAGAGCATGGGGACAGAGAGGGAACGGGGCACAGGGACAGGGATGGGACTTACAGGACTTCCGATTGCCGCGGGACCTCCTGCGCTCCTTGTTGGCGCAGGGCCGGGGGTTGGGGTTGTGAGTCACCGATTTCACCAGCCGGTCCATGATCTCATCCGAAGCGTCGTCTGGGGAGCTGGGAACATCCTCCTGGGCCGGAGAGCCCTGGGCCGGGCTGACATGCCCTGTCCCTGCACGGGGACAACAGGGACGCTGGCATCAGCTGTGCCCAGCCAGCCGGGCACGCCTTGAGCCCCCCTGCCGCCCCGCTCCTACCCCGGCTGGGCCGGCTGCGGCGGGCAGGGGCGTCCGTGGGGGAGGTCAGGAGGCTCTTCATGCTCTCATGACCCGCTTCCATCTGCTCCTGGGGGCCGCTGGACACCACGGCGGGCGGCGAAGCCACCTCAGCGATGCCGGAGAACTTCTCGGTCTGCAGCGGGAGGAGAGGTGGACATCAATGACCTGGTGGGGACGTCAATGACCTGGTGGGACGTCATCACCCGGTGGTGGTGACTGGCCGAGCAGCCCCATACCTCGGTGATGAGCCGTCCCCGGGTCTTGTTGCGCTCGCGGTGGGCGGCCCGTTTCTTCTGCTGCTGCAGGACGCGCTCCCGGCAGGTACGGTACTCCAGGGCAAACTCCCGCAGCAGCTTGCAGATGGGTGTCACCTTCACGTCCCGCGCTGTGCTCACGGGGTACCCCAAGTACAGCAGGAAGGAGTGAAACCTATGGGGACGTTGGTCATGGAGGGCCACCAGCAGGACCACAGGGTTCCCGCTGCCTCCCCAGGACCTCGAGCCACCGACCTGTTGAGGATGCGCCTGTGCACCACCTTCAAGACGACAATGCGCTGGGTGCTGTCCTTGAGGAAGTCTGTCAGCTTGCTCTTCAGCACTGGCTTGGTCTCGTGCTTGGCAATCACCTTCAGGTTGTCCCAGGAGGCCCTGCACCTCCGCTCCAGCTGCACCAGGCTGTTGGCCAGCTCGTCAAAGTCAATCTGGAAGAGTGAGACATCAGTCCTCGGCCATGCTAGTGGAGCTGGGCAACCATGGGACCTGCACCTTTGCCTGGCCAGGTGTCATCTACGTTGCCTCACCTTGGCAGAGCGGGTGATGGAGGCAATCTCCGAGTAGAGGTCAGTCGTTTCTGGGAACTTCTCTACCACCATCTGGCAGAGATGGTGGAGCAGGGACTGCCGGTGCACCGTGTCCTTCACTTCTGAGACCTTCTCCAGGTAGCCCAGCTCAAAGCCTCTGCTCTGAAAGCCCAATGAACTCAGTGGGGCATCTCTGTCCCTCCGCCAGCAGATCACGCTGACCCACTGGGTCCCCACCAGCACCTGAACCACCCAACCTCCATCCCAAGCTTCACATGCTCCACCTTGCTGGTCCTATCCTTGCAGCACTCAAGACAGGCCACATCCCTCCATACCCTGCTCCTCACCTGGGAGCCATTCAAGAAGTTGCCCATGGCCAGCAGCGTGGCCAGGATGCACTTGAAGGTGTGATTTCTGGCCAGTTGCTCCATGCCCATCTTCAGATCAAAGAGCGGCTCTGCAATCTCCTGGGTGAGGAGAGAGGCAGGTGAGACCTCTTGGCCACCCTCTCCCTTCAGCATTCACCCTTGCCCATGAGAACAACCACCTCATGGTCAACCCAAGCCCATGCTTGCACTGGGGACATCCCCAGCCAGGACAGCACCTCCCCTAATTGGACATGGCTGGTCCCCACCAGGAACATGCTTGGCTCAGCACTCAGCACCACTGGGAGAACGGAGAGGCCATGGGGTACATGGCTCTGTACCTGCTCTAAGCTCTCGTAGTCCAGTTTGAAGGCCCAGAGCTGGAGCCTGGCCGTGAGGTCGCTGATGGAAGACAGAGCGAGCAGGAACTGCTCCGCAGAGCCCAAGGGCACATCAGGGTTGGCCAACTGGGCCTCCTGGATCTTCTGCTTCTCCTCCTCGGTTGGGACCATGGTCAGGATTTTCTAGAGCAGGCAAAGAGGATGTGTTAGACTCCAGACATGTCACCCCAGGGCTGGCAGCACAAGCATCATGGCACAGAGGCCTCCTGGCCAGGGGAAACAACTCTCAAGAGGGCCTCAGAGGGGCTGAGCTTCTCTCGTGCTCACCTCAATCCCTTCCTTATTGACTGCAAACTCATCAAAGTTGAGCACAGCTGTCTTGATGATGTGCACGGGTGGCAGCACCGTGAGGCCAATGTTGATGGCGTTGCTCCTCTTGGGATCCAGCACCACCACCACCTTCTTTCCATCAATGGCCTTCTGCAAAGGGGACAGGATGGATGGGGACAGCCAGGCAAAGGGGACACAGGGGGCTGATCAGGGACCTGATGGAGAGCCAAACCTGTGCACTGCCCATCAATGTCCCCACCAAGCTTCCAGACGGCGGGTGCCCGTTCTCAGCATAGGGTAGGGGTGACAGTGCATGCATAGGGTCCCTGCAGGAAGTAAGAACCTTCCTCCCACCCCTCAGGTCCCCTTGACTGATGGGTGCCAGCCCACTGATACCTTTGAAGTTGGCGCTTCCTTTGACCGTGACTCAAACAGATGCTCCAGTTTGGCAACATTGACCTCGACGTTCTCCAAGGACGCCCACACTGTTGCCTGGCCGAACCTGCCTGGCGCCACAGTCCCATCCAGCTGCTTCAGCTCCTTCCAGAAGAGCTTTACTGTCCTCTTTTTCTTGGCCTGGGTGGGACCATCCATTGCTGAGGGGTCTGGCAGTCCTGGGGGAGGTGGGCAGCCAGGAACCATAGGAGGTGGAGGTGGCGGGCAGCCAGGAGCTGCAGGAGGTGGAGGTGGAGGTGGTGGGCAGCCAGGAGCCACAGGAGGTGGAGGTGGAGGTGGTGGGCAGCCAGGGATGGGAGGAGGTGGAGGGGGAACCATGAGACCTCCAGCACTCGTTGCGTCAATGCGGGAAGGAAGGAAGGAGCCGTTGGTCATGGGTCCTGTGTCCAGGACGTCAAAGTCTTCTTCTTCCCCCAAATCGGTGAAGTCCAAGTCCTTGATCTTCAGCTGCATGGGGCTGGCCTCCAGGCGCTCCCACGTCAGCTCCATGTCCTTCTTGATGGGCATCATCCCTGTGTTCTCCAGCTTCTGTGTGTGGGTCTCGGCGTCTACACTGGACATGGCACGTGCCAGCTTGGCGTGGGCGCTGGCCACTGGCCCATCTGGAGACCTGCTGCGGAGCCAAGCACCCTCCTGCTCCCGGCTGCCACCTCCCTCGGAATCCATCTCCGCCCCACCCTGGGCCAGGGGGGACAACGGGACCTCAGGGAAAACCTTCTCCCTGCCCGGCTCTGAGGAGCCCTTGGCGTAGAGCATGTCCAGCATAAACTTGGTGTCGGAGGAGATGGTGCCGCAGGAGTCGGTGGTGTCCGGCCGAGCCAGGCGAGACCCTGCAGGGAGAGGGGCAGAGGCTGGGACAGCCCACCTGGAGGGGACAAGTGCTGCTGGGCTGCACCTAGAGCTGGGGGTCCTGCTCCCCAGCAGGGACACGCTCAGATGCTGGAGTTTAGAGCAGGACAGGGAGGTACCACCCGGGCCTCCCACGGTTCTGGGGCCACTAACAGCCACCCTGGGGACCCTGGTGAGCCCAGAGCCAGGAACACACACCCCGGCAGCACCTACTTATGCTGGGTGGCTCCGTCCCAGGCTCCAGCGCAGCGTCACCGAAGACGTCAAGCTGTCCCTTGGCCATGGAAGAGATCTTCTCCTTCTGGGCCGCAGCCAGGTTCTCCAAGAAGCGAGCTCTGCGAGACAGGGGGGGGACGTTGGCTGGGAACAAGGCAGGGATGGGGACAAGGGGCAAACCACACCATGCCACACCGCACTGCCACACTGCACTGGCCACACTGCATCGGGGACCCGCAGGATTCAACCTCCTCTGAGCCTTTGCAGAGAGACAGGTGATGCCACCACAGCTCGGGGACAGGGAAGCCATGGAAGCCAAAGGCACCAACAAGGTGCCACTGTCACTTGTTGGTGACACCAAAGGACCTGGTGGTCCCACCGCCCTTCTCCAAAAGCTGCAAAAACCCAGGAGGGTGTCCAGGCAGAGGCTGGTGGGGACCCTCCTGCTCCTCATGCCCTGCGTGGCCGGAGCCCAGATGCCTCCAGCCCGAGGAAGCGCATGCCTGGAGACACACGCATGCCTCTACTTACTCAAACTTCCTCAAAATAGGCTTGTCCCCGCGCAAGGGGGGAGCATCCTCCCGCCTGAGGGAAAAGAGGGGTTAGCCCCCCACTTCTGGCAGCCCCCCCGGGGCTTGTGCCCCCTACATGCACCCGTGTGGGACCTCACTCCACTGTCACCCCGTGGCCCCGGGATTTGTGGGGAGCCAGGAGAGCCCCAGAGACCCCCTCCAGCCCAGGCACCACATGGTACCGGGTGTTGGCAAGACGGGGCACCGTTCCCCCACCAGAGCCACCCAGTTTGCCACCAGGATGGTGATGCCAGCCCTGGGGAGGGATGTGCCCCCCCACCCCCCTGGTAGGGACAGCTCACCCCAGAAGAAGGGGGGAGATCAGAGGGTGCCATCACCCCATGGGGGATGCTGGCGATGGAGGGGGAGTGGGCTGGGGTCCCGCTGGCAGGAGCTCAGAGGGGAGAGGCGAGGGAGGGGGGCAGCGAGGTGGGCACAGGGGGCAGAACCTGCTCCCACCGGAGCATCCCACCGGGAAGGAGCACACGCGTGCAGAGCCCGGGCACTTACCAGACAGGGGCAGTTTGGCGCAGCCTGCAAAAGGAAAGATAGAGAAAAAGAGTGGGCAGAGGAGAGGGCAAAGCGTGGGCAGAGAGGAGGAGGCAGGAGGAGCTGGAGCAGAGCCGCGTGTGCCTGAAGGACGCCCTGGATGGACCCCGTGGGATGCTTCCTCCCCCGTCACGCTGCTCTCCCGCTCTGCTGCCTGTCCAGACCCTGTTTACCCCTGGGATAGGTGCATTCCACGCTCCCTGGGACCACCCCCCTTCTGCCACCCCATGGGGACCCCGCAATGCACCCAGCCCCTCCTGGCTCCTTACTTGTAGACGCTGCGCTCGCCCAGACTCGGGGGGTGCTCCTTCTCAGCTGGGGGGGAAGCCAGGGAGAGCCGGATGCTGGACGCACTGTTGTAGGTGCTGCTGGGACAGGGTCTGGAAGAAAAGGTGACAGGGACTGAGAGAAGGTCCCCTGGGGTTGTCCTCCTCCACCCTGGTAGGAGGAAGGGACCCGAGCGCTGCTCACGCCACATCCCAGCACCTTTGCCATCCCAGGAGCATCCCCACCACGGGCCACCTCCAGCCACACTTACTCCACTGGGCTGCTCGGTGTGGGGAGAGATGGGGTGTCCTCGGTGGGGGACTCCTTTGGAGTGCCAGGGGACCCCAGGTGTGGCTGGGCATCAGGGCTGGGCTCCGGGCAGCCACCCTGGGATCGCCACCCACGCCGTCCCTCGTCCGTCCTCCTCCGTTCCTTGCGTCCCCCCGAGGGCGGCTCTTCCATGTCATCCTCCAGCTTGAGAGCGCTCTGTGGAGGGGATGGGGGAAGATGGCACCCAGGCAAGGCAAGGTGCCCCTGCCACCCCACGTACCCACCTTCCCCCCTGCCACGGGACGTTCCGCTCACCTCGTAGAGCGTGAACTGCTGCTTCAAGTCCAGATCGGTGCCTTTGTTGGCCAGGTACTGCTGCACCACCCGCTCCATGCCCTGCTGCTCCAGGCAGTCCGTCACGTCGTAGAAGGTGTCCTGGTCTGGGAGGGCTGCCAGCGTCTGAGCAGGACCAGAGGGACCGGTGTGACCCACGCTGAGCCCCACCTCAGCGTGGGCACTGTGGGGATGCCCTGCCACCCCCTCCCCACACCTTGTTGATCAGCGTCATGGCGAACACCAGCAGCTCCGTGTCAGCCCCGTTGCGTTGCTCCAGGATGGCCATCAGGTTGGACCACGGGCACGTGCCTGGGGAAAGCAACATGTGGAAGGTGACAGATGGGCCATGGGAGGGGACATTGCCCCACAGGAGGCCGGGGTTGCACCCACCTCTCGCCTGGTCCACGGCGTTGACGGCGCGGATGAGGAGCAGGGCGTTGGGCTCCGTGTACTCCACAAACACCAGCAGCAGCTTCAGCGCCATCTTCACCACCAGGCGAAACTGGGACAAGGGAGGGTGGCTGGGACGGTGGCAGGGGACTGCCAGCACAATGCCAGGGCAGTGTGGGTTGGATGTGCCCATGCTCCAGGGCTGGAGGCTTTGCCCTGGGGCCAGGGATCAGATTAAAGCTGTGATGCTGATGGCCAAGGGGCACCAGGAAGGAACATGGAGTGGGACCCTCTCACTCAAGCTCCGTGCCCAGGAGCATAATCGATGCTGATGGCCAAGAGCCACCAGGAAGGAACCTGGAGAGGGACCCTCTCACTCAAGCTCTGTGCCCAGGAGCATGGTCGAGGTGATGGCCAAGGGGCACCAGGAAGGAACCTGGAGGAGGACCCTCTCACTCAAGCTCCGTGCCCGGGAGCATGGTCACAGCAGGACAGGGACCTCTGGAGACCCTGCGTGACTTCCAGATGGGTGGGAGCAGGACCCAAGGCACCCAAAGGTACCAGGGCACCCAAAGGCAGACGGTGGGGTAAATCCCGCGAGGGATGGTGCAGGGGGACAGCCAAAGGCAGCCCCTCCAAGGGCAGGGGGGACCTACCGGGCTTCCTGACAGCGTGTACAGCCACTGGACGGTCTCGTTGTGGTTGATGACACCCTGCATCCCATCCACGAAGAGCATGATCTGGCTCAAAGCTGCAAGGCAGGGAGCGGGCAGGGTGATGGGGTGGCAAGCAGGACAGGGCTTCCCAGCCCCGTGCAGCGTCACCACGCCACGGGCGAGGGCTGGCAAACTGCCTGCGAGGTGGCCCAGCCAAACTCTCGTGCTCCCCCCACCAAACTCCAGCCGCCTTCCTCCCTGAGCTGCCCGGTACCCGGACACCAACCCCGCAGGATGTAGTTCTGGTAGTTCTGGTCGGCCTCTGCCCCCACTTTGATCAGGCACGTCAACCCCTCCAGGTTCACGAACTCTGGCACCAGGTCCTTGTCCTCCTGTGGGGTGAAGGCCAGGTGGTACCCCAGCGTGGGGAGGCAGGGACGGGCATCCAGCCCCCTCCCCAACCCCCCCCCCTCCACCACACACATCACCCTACCTGAAAGAGCTGCTTGAGGGAGAAGAGGGATCTCCGCAGCTCCGGCCCCTGTGAGTTGTACAGCTTCTCTGGAAGGAAAGCAGAGACACACACCTGGAGTTTTGTGTCCAGTTTTGGGCACCTCAATCCAAAAGAGATCTGGAGGTGCTGGAGCGGGTGCAGAGGAGGGCAATGAAGCTGGTGAAGGGTCTGGAGAACAAATTGTACGCAGAGCGGTTGAAGGAGCTGGGACTGTTTAGTATGAGGAAGAGGAGGTTGAGGGGAGACCTCATCACTCTCTACAGCTACTTGAGAGGACAATGTAGAGAGGTTGGTGCTGGTCTCTTCTCACAGGTAATTAGTGACAGAACGAGAGGGAATGACTTCAAGCTCCAACATGGTAGGTTTAGACTGGACATTAGGAAAGAGTTTTTCACAGAAAGAGTGGTCAGACACTGGAATAGGCTGCCCAGGGAGGGCGTTGAGTCACCATCCTTGGATGAGTTTCAGAGTCGTTTAGATGTGGTGTTGGGGGATATGGTGTAGGGGAGAACTTTGTAGAGTAGGGCTGACGGTTGGACCCGATGATCCCAAGGGCCTTTTCCAACCTGAATGATTCTATGATTCTATGACATGATGCCACGGCCTGACCCTGCAGGGGCTCACTGCTGGACTGGGGCTCCAAAATGCTCCTGGTGCCCGGGAAAACCCCACGTTCTGGCTCAACCCCGGTGCCATCACCGCCCGGCTGTCGGACACCCAGGGTGGAAGCAGCTGCAGCTCCACAACTACTTATTTCAGCCCTGCCACCTTCCTCTATTTCCATTTCCTTTTTTTCTTTTTTTTTTCTGCCCAGCAATGACATAAATATCCCCTCTGGTTTCCTGTGCAGAACCGAAACTGGAACAAGGGCAGGAGGTTGAGTTACTTTTAGCCATCCCCTTCCCTGGGCACAGCCCTGGCACGGCCCCGCAGCCCCCACTGGCCCCGTGGCTTGGGAAGGAGTGGACGGGAAGGAGGGCAGCGTGACACCGTCTGCTCGAGGACAAAAAGGCCGGTCACCAGGCTGGAGCCTGGCTGGAGATGACATGGTGTCCTGGGTTGAGAGACACAGGACTAACTTTTCTTCTAATACTGGGGAAAATTGCACTTCTAGAAGACTCTAGTGTCTGAATTTGTGAAAATATTGACTTTATAGCCAGCCAGGCTCTGTGGGATTCAAGGTCTTAGTGTTTTTGAGCCTTGCCAGGTGCAGGGACAAGGAGGAGCAAGGCCTGGGCATTTGACCCAGGCTGGCCAACAGGGTTATTTCATACCATGAACCTCACATTCAATATACATTAGAAAAATTTGCTGCATAGGGGGCTCTCCCTTGATGGCGGTGGGGCCAGACAACTCCTTGCCCCGGTGCCGGACCCCTGAGGCCTTCCCTTCCTCCTGAAGCCATTGCGCTGGCAGTGTCCGCCATTTGCTGTCCCTGCTGGGAGCACACAGCTTCCTACTGATATAACTGGCTGAGTATAATTCCTGTATCTTATATCAGTATCGGGATTAATACTGGTTCTTTAGTATTGTTGTTAACTATTTAGTTTTAGTCTATTAAATCTATTTATATTTCAACCCTTGTGTTTCTTTGTGTTCCCCGATTCTCCTTTCCGGGTGGGGAGGGGTCATCGGGTGATAGAATAATTGTCTAAATGACAATAGATTGTTATGGGTTTTCTCAAACCATAACACATGGTCATGGGGACAGCGGGCAGGAGCCAGCAGGGAGCAGCCGGGGCCAGGGGAAGCTGGAAAGCCCCGCTTTAATTAGCGGAGACCGAAGGCGTCGTGAGCCAGCGCTTCCTGCAGCTAAAAAAAATGGAGTTATCTGAGCATCCTGAGTTATTCGGGTCAGTTTTAGAGCTGTGACAAGCCGGGACTGAGCTGTCCAAGGAGCCTTCCAGACAGGCCAATGTAAAACATGAGGTCCCAGCAAACCTCCTCCGCTGGTTTATGGGCTTGTCAGAGCAGGCGAGAGGGAAAGCAGAGCATCCTCGGGGCTCAGCCGGAGCCTGGGAACTGCCAGCAAAGAGTCTGACCCCAACCCTGGCCTTCCTGCAGGGAGAGGGCTCCCTGCCCTGCTCGGCACGGCTCTGCTCGGCGCTTGTTTGACCCCCCTGCTAAGGGGAAAAAACAACAACAACAACAAAAAACCCACAAAAAAAAGTGCTTGATAATCCTGAATATTTTGCAGGACCTCCCCGTGGGCTGCCGCTGCGTGAGAGCTATTTGTTTGTGTCCTGCAAAGTTATATTTAGAGCTTGCCCAAATGACTCCAAATATCTGCAGCGGGCTCCCAGCCGAAGAGGGGAAAGTCCCGATCTCTGAGGATGGAGGGGATTAACCCAGAGGGGATCCCCCTGACCCCAGCATCATGGGGACCACGTTCCCCACGCCTCTGGAGGGGGTGATGGGGCGGGAGCAGCCCTGGGCTGTGTCACTCCTTCTCTCCATCACCAAAAGCCTGGTCAAAACCCACTGTGGAGACCAAACCCCCATCCTCCGGGGGGGCTGAGCCACTGGGCCCACACCAGCCTGCAGGAGGGAGCAGCCCCCACTCACCGATGATGGCATGGACCCGGACGGAGAGCTGTGTGCGCAGGATGAGTGTTGGCCGTCTCCCCTTCCTAGGGTGGGGGGGAAACAACACGTGAGCACCTGCAGCAGGACCACCGTGGCCCCCCCCTGCCCATGATCCCCAGTGTTCACATGCCCCGTGTCCCATCCCCGGAAGGCTCTGCCACCCCATGGGCCTCACCTGACCTCCTCGTAGAAACCTTCCAGATCATCCTTCTGCTCCAGCAGGGACAAGTCAAGGTCCAGGTAGTGTCCAGAGGGTGAGACCTGCAGCGTGCAGTCCTCCAGCTGGGGATGCAAACAGCCCATAAGTCCCTGTGCCCACCACATCCCTCCCTCCCTCCCGCAGGATGCAGCATCCCCGGGTTCACCCTCCCACCTGCCCCAAACCCACAGCTGCATTCCAGGTGGCAGGTCCCACTCTGTCCCCAAGTGCTGGTCCTGCAGGGAGATGCCCCAGCACCCTCCACCCCAGCCCGGTGGCAGACTGGGGAGAAACACAGACCCTCAGGCTGGGAAAAAGCAGAGCAAGGGCGGCTCCGCTGCCGCAGGGCTCCTTGGCAATCAAGAGGCTGAACCCCTCCCTGAGGCTCCACTTAGTCAGCCGGGGTGCAACCAGGGCAGGATCCATCTCCTCCCAGGGCTGGTGCCTTCATCTGGGCAGATGAATCACCTCTGCCTGCGGGGACTGGGTCTGCGGGACCTGCCGAGGCACCCAGCCCAGCCCAGGGACACCCCAAAGCAGGGCAGATCCCACAGGGATGTCCCGCTGGCTGACACAGCCTCCGGCTCTGCCCGCAGCTGTGTGGCATCTTCCAGACGTGGGGGGAAAAGCACAGCCCAAAGCCAGGCTGGGGAGAGGGCATCCCCCCCTAAAATCCACGCACAGCACCCACAGCGCACCCCCAGCCACAGCGCCCACAAAACCCCCCCAAGCCACCTGGGAGCCAGCAGTAGCCTGGCAGGGCTTCTGGGCATGGGAGAGGGCAGAGGGAGGGTAGTGCCAGCATCCCCTGTCACCCCAGTGCATCTGGTCCCTCTTCCTAAAGCCTTTGCAGCCCCCCCTGTCCCCTCACCCCACCTCTGAGCAACTGATGCTCCTTTCCAAATCCCCACAGCAGCGCTGCGTAACCCTCTGGGGAGCTGAGGGTTGGTGATAAAACCCCATTTATTGGGTTTTTAAATAAACCCCCCCTCCTGGTCACCCTCGGGCAGGCTGGTGACCCACAGCCACGCTGGGTACAGCTCCCACATCTCCACGAGAGCCCCGTCTCCTCCAGACACCAGCTCCTGCAAGAGCTCCCACGTATGACTTCACCCTTGGCTCTGACGCTGAAACCAGAGGGCAAAGAAAAATACGCCACGTGCGCTAATTAATGACTCTGACTAAGCCTTGGGGCAGGGCACTGCCCTCGGCTTGGACGCAGTTATGTTGTCAGTGTCCTGCTCTACCTCCTGGGGTGGCTGGCCATGGCGACGGGCAGCAAACACGGGCTGCTGGCACCAGGCGAGTGCCCCTGGCTGCCAGCTCTGCCTCTGCAGCGAGTTTTGCTTGCTGGGGAAAGAAAGCTTTGGTTCCTGCACGGGGAGAGGGCTCTCCTGGGCATCCCTGCCTCCCCTCAGGCAGCCCTGCATCCCCCTGGGCACAGGAGACCCCTCCTGCGTCCCCTCAGGCACCTCTGCATCCTCCTGGGCATCCACTCAAGCATCCCCCTGGGCATGGGAGACCCTTCCTGCATCCCCTCAGGCACCTCTGCATCCTCCTGGGCATCCACTCAAGCATCCCCCTGGGCATGGGAGACCCTTCCTGCATCCCCTCAGGCACCTCTGCATCCTCCTGGGTAGGGGAAACCTCTCCTGCATCCTCCTGGGCACTCCTGGGCATGGAAGTCCCCTCCTGCATCCCCTCAGGCACCCCTGCATCCAGCTGGGCACCCCCTCAAGCATCCCCCTGGGCATGGAAGACCCTTCCTGCATCCCCTCAGGCATCTTTGCACCCTCCCGGGCATCTCTGCATTCTCATGGGCACAGAAGACCCCTCCTGCATCCTCCTGAAACACCCCTGCATCCTCCTGGGCATGGGAGACCCCTCGTGCACCCTCCTGGGCATCTCTGCATCCTCCTGGGCACAGAAGACCCCTCCTGCATCCTCCTGGGCATCTCTGCATTCTCATGGGCACAGAAAACCCCTCCTGTGTCCTCCTGGGCATGGAAGTCCCCTCCTGCATCCCCTCAGGCATCCCTGCATCCTCCTGGGCATCTCTGCACCCTCCTGGGCATGGGAGACCCCTCCTGCATCCCTGGGTCCTCCTGGGCATGGGAGACCCCTCCTGCCTCCCTGCGTCCTCCTGGGCATGGGAGACCCCTCCTGCATCCCCTCAGGCACCCCTGTATCCTCCTGAGCATCCCTCCCTGCATCTCTGCATCCTCCTGGGCACCTAAGACCCTTCCTGTATCCTCCCGGGCGCTCAAACAGAGCAAAGAGCATCTCACAGCTCCAGCACAAAAGCTTTGCCTTCTCTGGGCTGGCAGAGCCCCAGGAAGCCGGAATCAACGTCCCCAGCTCCTGCCGGTGACACGTCCCAGCTGGAGGGGGAGGCCGAGACCCCGGGACTCGACCCCGTATCTTTCCCATGCGAGCTTGGCAGCACTCCCCACCAGGGATGCTGTGAGCACCCGGCCCTGGGCTTGGCTGGGACCCCCCCCCTGCCTTGGCGAGCACCAGCCCCCGGGGATGGAGCCGGGCTGTCCTGGGCTTGGGCTGCCCTGCCAAAATTCCTGGGGTGGCACTTCCGACTGCCCCGGGGCCGGGGTGACTCCCGCGCCCTCGGGTGAGGTTTCGAGCTGTGCAGGATCCAAGTGGGGACCTCGGGGCCATGCTGCTGGGGACAGCACGTTGGGGGCACGGGGTACTGACAGCTCCCGGGGTGGGGGTGGATGAGATCCATCCGTCTCCTGCCTGCAAAGCTGTCTTAAGATGAGCTTTGGGCTTTGAAGGACGTGGGGACTTGCAGAGCTGTGGCAGGAGGAGAGCATCCCACGCTCACACCTCCAGCAGCAGGGATGTCCTTAACCCACCTTATTGACTCAAGCCCGAGATATGGGGAAGGTGGAAACACACGCATGTCCCTGAGCCCTGAGGAGAAGGACTTGGAGGTGGTGGTGGAGGAGAAGCCCTGGCAACCTGCGCTGGAGCCCAGAAACCCCCCACACCCTGGGCTGCATCCCCAGCCCCGTGGCCAGCAGGGAGAGGGATGGATGGGGGGGATTCTGCCCCTCTGCTCCGCTCTGGGGAGACCCCCCCCCCCCAGTGCTGCCTCCAGCTCTGGGGCCACCAACAGCAGAAGGACATGGAGCTCTTGGAAGTCATGGAGATGCTGGGAGGGCTGGAGGACACGCTGAGAGAGTTGGAGGGTTCAGCCTGGAGAAGAGAAGGCTCCGGGGAGACCTTCCAGCCCCTTCCAGTCCCTCAAGGGGCTCCAGGAAAGCTGGGGAGGGACTCTGGATCAGGGAGGGGAGCCACAGGAGGAGGGAGAAGGGTTTGACCCTGAAAGAGGGGAGATGGAGCTGAGATGTGGGGAAGAACTTGTTTGGTGGGAGGGTGGTGAGAGCCTGGAACAGGTTGGCCAGAGAAGCTGTGGCTGCCCCATCCCTGGAGGGGTTCAAGGGCAGGTTGGAGGGGGCTTGGAGCAACCTGGTCTGGTGGGAGGTGTCCTTGCCCAGGGGACTACTGGATGGTCTTTAAGATCCCTTCCAACCTAAAGCATTCTACGATTCTCTGATCCTACCAGCTCCCAGCAGCTGTGGCTGGCTTTAAGCCCAGCAAGGACACATGTGCCAGCAAGCAAATCCCCAGGGAAAACTGCCTTTCCACGGTGTGAGACTGTCTGTCCTCACCCCACAAACCATGGGGATGTGATGGTGACATCTCCACCTCCGAGAGGGAGACATCCTCCACCCCACAGCTGCACTCACACCACCCACCAGGGCATCACATCTTCCTGCTCACCCCTATCACAGCATCCCCACGCCGGAGGATGCTCCGAGGCCGGGCAGTGAATATTCTCTTTATCTGCCAGCAGAGGAAACACTTCCCCCCCACCACCCCCCCAAATACTTTCTTTTTGTGATAACCACAATTTCCCTACATCGCTGCAACTTCTTTCTATGGGGAAATTGAGGGAAAAAAAATATCTATTATTTGCTCCAGTTGAGGCAGAGCTCAAGGCAGCAGTCAAAGACAAGGCAACGGCAGGTCAGAAGCACCAGGGTCTGGTCACCCTCCCAAAATACATGGGGATTGATGGTTTTATAGAGTGACACCACTGGCAACCAAAAGCAGGCACTGCGTTTCGGTCTCAGGGCTCAGAGGGGTGTTTATTGCCAGGGCACTCGGCCACCACCTCCTGCCTGATGGATGGCAGCAAGTGGGTGGCAGCACTGCCATTGCCTTATCAAGGGTGGGTAAAAAATAATACCCCGGCCAGGAGGGATCTCTGGAGGTCACCCAGACACAGCCCAGAACCTCACACGTGCTCGCACGCATCCCTCTTGAAGGTCCTCCAGCCAGTCTTGTTGCTCATTAAAAGATCCCTCGTTTCTCATCAACAGAATCACCGAATGCTATGGGGTTGGAAGGAACCTCTGGAGATCATCTCCTCCAATTTCCTGCCAAAGCAGGGCCACCCAGAGCAGGTCCCACAGGAACATGTCCAGGTGGGTTTGAATGTCTCCAGAGAAGGAGACTCCACCACCTCCCTGGGCAGCCTCTGCCAGGGCTCTGCCACCCTCACAGCAAAGAAGTTCCTCCTCATGTTTAGGTAGAACTTCTTATGTTTCAGTTTGGGCCCGTTTCCTCTTGTCCTGTCCCTGGGCACCACTGAAAAAAGACCAGCCCCATCCTCCTGACACCCTCCCTTTAAGTATTTATAAGCATTGATCAGATCCCCCCTCAGCCTTCTCTTCTCCAGACTCAAAAGACCCAAGTCCCTCAGCCTCTCCTCGGAAGGGAGATGCTCCAGGCCCCTCATCATCTCTGTAGCCCCTGCTGTCCCCTCTCCAGCAGTTCCCTGTCCTTCTGGAACTGGGGAGCCCAGAACTGGTCCCAGTGCTCCAGATGGGGCCTCCCCAGGGCAGAGCAGAGGGGCAGGATGACCTCCCTCCACCTGCTGCTCACACTCTTCCTGATGCCCCCCAGGATGCCATTGGCCTTCTTGGCCACAAGGGCCCATTGCTGGCTCATGGTCATCCTATTGTCCACCAGGACTCCCAGGTCTTTCTCCTCAGAGCTGCTCTCCAGCAGGTCACCCCCACCCTGTGCTGGTGCAGGGGGTTATTCCTCCCCAGGTGCAACACCCTACACTTGCCCTTGTTGAAGTTCATCAGGTTCCTCTCTGCCCAACTCTCCAGCCTGTCCAGGTCTCACTGGATGGTGGCACAGCCTTCTGGGGTGTCAGCCACTCCTCCCAGTTTTGTATCATCAGCAAACTTGGTGAGGGGACATTCCATCCCTTCATCCAGGTCATTGATGAATATATCGAAGAGGACTGGACCCTGTACTGACCCTGGGGGACTCCACTTGTTGCAGACCTCTGACTGGATCCTGTGCCACTAATAACAGTGGGAGGACGCCAGTCCTGGCAAGCAGTGGGTATCCTGGCAAATCCATGGCACAGATGCTCCTGTCCCAGGACCGTGCCGGGAGCTGGTGAGTGCCGGAGGCTGCTGAGCCCCAGCTCTCAGCTCGGGGCCGGTGGCAGAGTCTCAAAGTTGGGTGGGGGGACAGACACGACAGCAGAGCTGCCCATGACCCCATCTCACCACTTTCCCACCTGCCAGAGGTTAAGGGGGGCAAAGACCCTCAGCGAAGCCCCCCTGGAGCAGGTTAGGAGAGAAGAGGACAAGCAGGGGTGGTGGTGGGACTGGGTTCGTGCGCTCCAGGAATGCACAAGGGCCACCCCAGCAGCTCTTCTCTCTCCAGCCTGAGAGCTCCCAGAGTTCATAAACCCCCGGCTCTTTGCTCTCCCCCAGGGTTTCTGGGGTAGGAAGGGGAAAGCAAAACTCCAGCTCAAAGGGTTTTGCAATCGCTTGGAAAAAATCCCTAGATTGGGAGGTGAGATAGCGCCGGGGGCAAGGGAGTGCAGTGGCCTTCGGGGAGCGAAGGGACAGCCAAACAAACAAAAAAAAAAACAACCTGCCTGGCCAAAAACCTGCCTGCAGAGCTCAGAAAACCTCCACGCTCCACGCGAGCATCACCCAAGGGTAGGAGAAAAATGCTGGAAAGCGGGAGAAGATAGTATCGGCCGTGGGGAGAACAATGCGGCAGCGGCGAACAAAGAGGGAAGGTATTTCCAGACACAAACAGCCTTTCCGGAGAGCATGAAAAAGCCATCAGCGGTGAGTCCTGCTCACCGGGGAGAGGAAGCACCGAGGGTGTCACGGGGCAGGACGGGCTGTTCGAGGCAGTGACGCTGGTAGGGGAAACCTCCCCGCTCATCATCTCCACGCTGTGCCTGGGAGGGCAGGACCCGGCTGGTCACAGCATCACAGGATGATTTGGGGTTGGAAGGGACCTCTGGAGATCATCTCCTCCAACCCCCTGCCAGAGCAGGGCCACCCAGAGCAGGTCCCACAGGAACGTGTCCAGGTGGGTTTGGAATGTCTCCAGAGATGGAGACTCCACCACCTCCCTGGGCAGCCCCTTCCAGGGCTGTGGTCCCCCCCCTCCCCGGATGGAGACTCCACCACCTCCCTGGGCAGCCTTTGCCAGGGCTCTGGTCCCCCCGCTCCATGGCAGCTCATCCCCTGGGTGGTGGTTTGGTTCTCCTCTGACGATGCAGGGACCCCCACCCCATCCCTCCCAGCCCTTGCATCCTTTTCCCGGTGCTTTGCAGCTCCGGGCAGGCTGCCCAGCCGTACGTCACCTTGGGACAAGCCTGGCACCGGGCATCCCCAGCTGGATTTTTTTTTTTTTTACAGCCAGTTCCTTGGGAAAAATCCGACTGTTGATGTACTAATTTTAGGGTGGCGAGGAATGGAGCTGAGCGAGCGTCGCCTGGCACAGAGGGCACCAGGAGAGGTTTGGGCTGGTTGTGCCAGGGTGACGACGTCCACGTGGCTCCGGGGGGGCACCTCCGGCTTGGGACCCAACCTGGGGAGACCAACCCCGCTCCACAGGGTGTAAATCCCATGGCAGGAGGCTCCTGACGGAGACATCAGGCTCTTCCAAAGCCCAGCCAGCATCCCAGCTCGTTAGGAGCTCTGCCTAATGAAGCCAGCATGGATTATAACCTTTATAAACAAGGAATCTGGCTTTTTAACCCAAAGCAAGGTCCCAGCTGATTTTGGCCGTGATTTTGCCGTGGGGTGATGCAGGGAAATTACAGAAAAAAATTCAACTGGAGCTTGGCTTAGGCAGGGAACAGTCTGAACCCCCCCATCCCCCCAAGATTAACACACCTCTGCCGGGCACGGGACCTCCTTGCAATGCTCCTGCCCTCGGGAATGTCACCCCCAGCTCCCCGTGCCACCAGGGCAGCACCCCGGGCTGGTGATCCCGTTACAGCCAAGCTCCTGCCCAGGGAGGAGAGCGCACGCCTGAAATTTGAGTTTGCTCCCTTCGTCACGTCTCGGGGCTGCTTGTTCCCAAACAAACCCGCTTTAGTCACCGCCTAAAAATCCCATGACAGCGACAACATGAGCCACGGCCGCTTTGCTCCAAGAAAAATCAAAAAGGGGGCTAAAAAGGGAGGGGTTTTTTGGTGCAGGCAAAGGTCTTGTAGCAATCCCCTCTTCCCTGGCAGGCCACCGAGCTCGGTGCCAGGCACACCGAGGTGATCTCCCCCTCCGGCCGTGCCCAGTTCTCCCTTCTGGCTCCGAGCAGGGTCCATCCCCCCCTGCCCGGGTCCCTGCCCCTCAGCAAGACAGAGATGCTCAGCCACTGCCAAAGCTCTGCCGGGTACCGCGTTCAGGAGGAGGAAAACCAGCTGGTCCCCACGCTGTGGAGGGTGCTCTGTAAGCATCACCCCACCAGTAGATACCCAGGAGGGAGGGACCCCCCATCTCCTCTGCTCCCAAACTGGTCCCCACGCTGTGGAGGATGCTCTGCAAGCAGAAGAAACCCAGGAGGGAGGGACCCCCATGTCCTCTGCTCCCAAGCTGGTCCCCACGCTGTGGAGGATGCTCTGCAAGCATCACCCCACCAGTAGATACCCAGGAGGGAGGGACCCCCATCTCCTCTGCTCCCCAGCCCTGCCCGAGGGCAGGCAGGCAAGAGCCAGCCCCACTCTTCGGCTTCGGCCTCCTGCCTTCCTCCCGCCCGCAGGAAATCGCTCAGCCCCAATTTCCGCGCCACCGGAGCCGAGGGAAGGACGAGGAGGGGTCGGTGGCTCCGCTGTCACCTCCCCAAGGCCCACGTCCCGCCGCCGGCGGGGGGGCTGCCCGGGTTTAGGGGAGCCAGGGTGCTCCCGCCGAGGCTCAGCTCCGCTCCCGGTAAC
>NW_015090776.1:5153036-5157332 GCF_001431845.1 Calidris pugnax | reverse complement strand
GGGTGATCCGGGGGGAGATCTGGAGGAATGTTCCAGGGGTGATCTGGGGGAATGATCTGGGGGGCTGATCTAAAGGAATGTTCCGGGGGGGTGGTCTGGGGGAGCGTTCCAGGGGGATGTTTGATCTATACATACTTCAACCCCCCTGTTTCCTTGTTTTCCCTGATTCCCCTTCCTGGGTGGGGAGGGGTCATCGGGTGAGAGAATAATTTTCTAAATGACAATAAATTGTTGTGGGTTTCTCAAACCATCTCAACGCTCCAGAAGGATGCTCTGAGGGGATGCTCCACAGGGATGCTCCGGCACGAGGGGTGCCCCAGGCCCTGGGGGGGGGCTCCAGGCTGCCCGGTGGGGCTGCTCACCCCAGGGGAGGTGGAGCACGGGTGGGAGCCTGTGCTGAGGGGAGGTGGGGCCGTGCCAACCTCATGAACTTCAACCAGGCCAAGTGCAGGGTCCTGCACCTGGGTCAGGGCAACCCCAGGCACAAATCCAGGCTGGGGAGAAGGACTTGGGGGTGTTGGTAGGTGAGAAGCTCCACATGCCCCCCCAACCTGCGCTGGAGCCCAGAAACCCCCCACACCCTGGGCTGCATCCCCAGCCCCGTGGCCAGCAGGGAGAGGGATGGATGGGGGGGATTCTGCCCCTCTGCTCTGCTCTGGGGAGACCCCCCCAGTGCTGCCTCCAGCTCTGGGGCCACCAACAGCAGAAGGACATGGAGCTGTTGGATGGGGCCAGAGGAGGCCCCGGAGATGCTGGGAGGGCTGGAGCCCCTCTGCTGGGAGGGGGGGCTGAGAGAGTTGGGGGGGTTCAGCCTGGAGAAGAGAAGGCTCCGGGGAGACCTTCCAGCCCCTTCCAGTCCCTCAAGGGGCTCCAGGAAAGCTGGGGAGGGACTCTGGATCAGGGAGGGGAGCCCTAGGAGGAGGGGGAAGGGTTGGACCCTGCAAGAGGGGAGCTGGAGCTGAGATGTGGGGAAGAACTTGTTTGGTGGGAGGGTGGTGAGAGCCTGGCCCAGGTTGGCCAGAGAAGCTGTGGCTGCCCCATCCCTGGAGGGGTTCAAGGGCAGGTTGGAGGGGGCTTGGAGCAACCTGGTCTGGTGGGAGGTGTCCCTGCCCAGGGCAGGGGGTGGCACAGGATGGGCTTTAAGGTCCCTTCCAACCCAAACCATTCTGTAATTCCAGCCTGGAGCAGCAGTTCCATCTCTGCCCCGAGGCTGGTGTTGATGCCAATGAGGTCGTTATGCATCCAAGGTGTTGATGCCAACGAGGGCATCCAAGCTGGATCATGCATGGCTATGGTGGGCTTGAAGAGGAGCATGCAAAGCAGAGCCAGGACCCCCAGGAGGGCCCGGGGAAGGGGTCGGGGGGGTGGCTGTGGCTGCACCGGAGATGGGACTGG
Source organism: Calidris pugnax (assembly GCF_001431845.1). Classification (NCBI taxonomy): domain Eukaryota; kingdom Metazoa; phylum Chordata; class Aves; order Charadriiformes; family Scolopacidae; genus Calidris; species Calidris pugnax. The sequence continues at coordinate 5,155,937 of NW_015090776.1, read as the reverse complement.
GGACATGGAAGGTCTGGTTGCTCTTGGACTTGGCACAAAGCATCTGGGCTCCCAGTAGGAGTGAAGTGTGAGCAGACCAGGGGGAGCACCAGGCTGGGAGGCACCTCTTCTCCGTGCCAGCCCATTCCTGGGCTGCCTTTCCCTGCGGAGGCTGGCTGGCAGGGGGTGGCAGCAGCAGGCTGCTTTAAACAGCTCTTTTCTTCCACCAGGAAAGGTTTTTCCACACACTCGTGCCGGGTCAGGGAGATGGGAAGAGGTGACACTGCCAGGGATGCCAGGGAGATGTCCTGGAGCTCACCCCAGCAGGCTCTGACTGGCACTCGATGTGGGGGTGCCCCACTGGCAGTACCAGCCGGAGGGCTCGGTTTGGCCGAGGTGTCCTTCTGTCCTGGCTCCAGGGACACACAGCCACAGCTGACAGCACTCTGCCAGTGTCCCTCTTGCCTCCTGCCAAGTGGCATCCCCGCTCCCTGGGCTGCCTGGGCACCCCTCGCTGCCCACCCAGGACGTGGATGGACCCCTGGATCTGGGAGCCACGGGGATGGGATGTGGAAGACGGGGCACCCCACGAGCTGGGGGTCAGTGGGCAAGTGGGAGCTTCTCGGGGTGTCTGAGAGGGGCTGGGGAAGTGAGGGGGACCCAGAAACCACGGGTGCCCCCCTGGGGTGTGCCCATGCGGGTGCTCAAGCAGCGGCTGGGGCAGGGATGGGTGGTCTCAGGCGGCAGCAGGAGGGGCTGGGCTGGGAGTGGGATGTGGGGGGGAGACGGGGAATCCGGGGGGTGCAGGGGGACCCACCCAGTGTGAGGGGACTTGGGCAGAGCAGGGGCACCAGGGGAGGGAAAGTGGGACTGGGGTGATGCAGGGGTTACTGGGCAGGAACCAGGGGACTGGCATGGGGCAGGGGGCACTGGGCAGGAGCCAGGGGACTGCCATGGGGCACCTGGGTGATGCAGGGGGACTGGGAAGGAGCCAGGGGACTGCCATGGGGCAGGTGGCACCAGGGTGACGCAGGGAGCACTGGGTGGGAGCCAGGGGACGGGCAGGGGGCACCTGGGTGATGCAGGGGGACTGGGGCAGGAGCCAGGGGACTGGCATGGGGTAAGGGGCACTGGGCAGGAGCCAGGGGACTAGCAGGGGGCACCTGGGTGATGCAAGAGGCACTGGGAAGGAGCCAGGGGTCTGGCATGGGGCAGGGGGCACCTGGGTGATGCAGGGGGCACTGGGCAGGAGCCAGGAGACTGGCAGGTGGCACCAAGGTGGTGCAGGGGGGACTGGGGCAGGAACCAGGAGACTGGCATGGGGCAGGGGGCACTGGGCAGGAGCCAGGGGACTGGCATGGGGCAGGTGGCACCAGGGTGATGCAGGGGGCACTGAGTGGGAGCCAGGGGACTGGCATGGGGTAGGGGGCACTGGGCAGGAGCCAGGGGACTGACAGGTGGCACCAGGGTGGTGCAGGGGGCACTGGGGCAGGAACCAGGAGACTGGCATGGGGCAGGGGGCACCGGGCAGGAGCCAGGGGTCTGGCAGGGGGCAGGGGGCACCTGGGTGATGCAGGGGGGACTGGGGCAGGAGCCAGGGGACTGGCATGGGGCAGGGGGCACCGGGCAGGAGCCAGGGGACTGGCATGGGGCAGGGGGCACCGGGCAGGAGCCAGGGGACTGGCATGGGGCAGGGGGCACCGGGCAGGAGCCAGGGGACTGGCATGGGGCAGGGGGCACCGGGCAGGAGCCAGGGGACTGGCATGGGGCAGGGGGCACCGGGCAGGAGCCAGGGGACTGGCATGGGGCAGGGGGCACCGGGCAGGAGCCAGGGGACTGGCATGGGGCAGGGGGCACCGGGCAGGAGCCAGGGGACTGGCATGGGGCAGGGGGCACCGGGCAGGAGCCAGGGGACTGGCATGGGGCAGGGGGCCCTGAGAAGGAGCCAGAGGACTGGCAGGTGGCACCAGGGTGATGCAGGGGGACTGGGGCAGGAGCCAGGAGACTGGCATGGGGCAGGGGGCACCAAGGTAACACAGGAGGGGGACAGGTCAGGAGCCAGGAGATTGGCATGGGGCACCTGAGTGATGCAGAAGGGACTGGGGCAGGAGCCAGGGGACTGGCATGGGGCAGAGGGCACTGGGATGGAGCCAGGGGACGGGCAGGGGTCACCTGGGTGATGCAGGGGGGACTGGGGCAGGAGCCAGGGGACTGGCATGGGGCAGGGGGCACCAGGGTAGCGCAGGAGGGGGACAGGTCAGGAGCCAGGAGACTGGCATGGGGCACCTGAGTGATGCAGGAGGCACCGGGCAGGAGCCAGGGGTCTGGCATGGGGCAGGGGGCACCTGGGTGATGCAGGGAGGAGCAGGACAAGCGCAGGGGGACAGGGATGGGGCAGGGAGCCCCAGGGTGATGCAGGGGGACTGGGGCAGGAACCAGGGGACTGGCATGGGGCAGGGGACACCGGGCAGGAGCCAGGGGACTGGCATGGGGCAGGGGGCACCTGGGTCATGCAGGGGGAATGGGGCAGGAGCCAGGGGACTGGCATGGGGTAAGGGGCACTGGGAAAGAGCCAGGGGACTGGCATGGGGCACCAGGGTGACACAGGGGGGACTGGGGCAGGAACCAGGGGACTGGCATGGGGTAAGGGGCACTGGGATGGAGCCAGGGGACTAGCAGGGGGCACCTGGGTGATGCAGGAGGCACCAGGCAGGAGCCAGGGGACTGGCATGGGGCAGGGGGCACCTGGGTGACACAGGGGGGACTGGGGCAGGAACCAGGGGACTGGCATGGGGTAAGGGGCACTGGGATGGAGCCAGGGGACTAGCAGGGGGCACCTGGGTGATGCAAGAGGCACTGGGAAGGAGCCAGGGGACTGGCATGGGGCAGGGGGCACCTGGGAGAAGCCGGGGGGGCGGGGTG
>NW_015090776.1:5133900-5152715 GCF_001431845.1 Calidris pugnax | reverse complement strand
CTCCCCCGGTCCCCCCCACCTTTCCACTTCCCCACCGCCCCCCCCCGGGGCAAGCAGGGTGGGATGCGGCATCCCCGGTGGGTGCGGGGGGTGCCCACCGCACAGCGGGACACCCGTGATGGGGACAAACCTGGCTGGTCACCGCCCTCAGGAGGGCTGTGGTGGCCTGGTGTGACCCCACACCCAAGTCCCCCGGCCCCTTCTGCGGGGGTGGCAAAGGGGTGAGGAGAGGAAGAGGTACAGCCGGAAGGACGATGCTGGAGGTGGTGGTGGGGGGGGGGGTGTCCCCTTTTTTCCCCAAGGAGGGGTGGACGCAGAGGAGGGAGGGTTCAAGAGGAGAAGAGGAGCTGAGATGTCCAGCAAGGATGTTCCACGCCCCGAAGGCTGGCATCCTCTGATCCTCTGGGGTGACCCACTGGAAGGGACCACGGGCATGGACCCATCCCCACGGGCATGGACCCATCCCCCAGGGGGATCCATGGGGTTGATCCACATGGCCTTGGGGTCTTCTGCTCCCCAGAAGTTGGGGGGATGGTACAAGGAGGACGTGTGTGAGCTGACGTGTGGCTGTGCCCCCCCCACCAGCACCCTGGGGTGACGGGGAGGGGACACCCCCCCCCCCCTCCCCTTTGGCAGTGTCCCCGCTGGGCTCGGGGGATGAGACCATGACCTTGAGGCAGGTTTTCCTCCCTGGATGGGGGTCCCGATGTGGGCACAGCTCCCCATTTGTTGGGGTACGGGCATCCTCTCCAAGTTTGGAGCCGGCTCAAGAGATGCAGGTTTGGAGATAAAGAGGGGAGTCCCTGAGTAGCCAGGGACCAGCAGCAGCCCTGTGACCACCAGCTGGCCTCTGCCTGTCCCGAGCACCACCAAAACCAGCGCTGTGGACCTCACGTTCCTCTCGTTCCTTGGCCTTCTCACAAGGGAGGCCTAAAGCATCGCGAGGCATAAATTAAAGGGCGTCGTGAGCTTCAAAATCCAGCCCTCTCTCTGCAGCTGTGCCACCTCCTACCTGCAGAAGATCAGAGAGACGATTCCTTTCCCTGCTTGCTTTTATTTTATTTATTTTTTTTTTTTTCCCCCTCTCAAATGTCTCCTCGGAGCTGCTCCCCCGGGGGGGGTTTCCCTTCGGGTGCTCCCTTCATCTGGGGTCATTCCCCAGCCCCACCATGCTCTTCCAGGCCTGAGGCGAGCTGATGGCCACCCTCCCTCTCCATCTGGGTGGCACAACCCCGCTGGTGGGTACCTCCAGGCTCGACGCTTGCAGCCCAGAGCTGGAGGGAGGACTCGTAGGGCAGCACCCTGGCAGGGAGGGTGTCCCCGGAGGTGGGACGCGAGGTCCCCAGGGTGCAGGGGAGCCCATGGAGGAGATGGAGCCCGTGGAGGTGGTGGGTGTCGGGGGACGGGAGGGGACCACGGAAGGTGGGCACAGGCTGGGGCGGAGGAGCGGTGGCGGCGCTGGGCTGCCAGCTCACAGCCCTGTGACTGCAGGGGAGGAAGCGGCCCCGTGTCCCGGCTGCTGGGGAAGTGACACTGCGGGCTCTGTTCTCGCAGGCGGTCACGATGCCAGGGTGCCCCCGAGCCTGAAAAAACACCCGGGGCGGGGACAAACCAGCTTGGGTGTTGCCTTCCTGCCCAGCGAGGCACCATCCGGGCTCCGCTGCCCTTTTCTGCCCTCGGTGGGAGCACGATGTGGGGAAGGGGGAAGTGATGAGGGTTGCCCCAAACCTGCTTCTGCCCCGCGGGTGGGGGTTTTGTCAGCAAACGGATGTTTTTCAGCCCAGCAGCATCCCCACGGGGCGCTCACACCATCTCTCCTTGCGCCATCACCCCTGTCCCCAGCTCTTCGTGGCTTGCTTTAGGTGTCTCGCCCTTCCCCAAGCACCCGAGAAGGTGTTGGCCCCGAGTCCTCCCACTGGCAAATCCTGCGCTATGGATGCCTGAGCCGTGGGTCGTGGTTCTGAAGTTAATTCACATGTGGCTAAGTTACTGTTGCTGTGGGAACCTTTAGAGATGCTGAAAATCTTGACTGGCGCATGTAAAATTAGAGCTGCTTCCACCCGTCCCTGCTGGCTGCTGCCCGGCGGCGCAGAGGAGCTCCTGTGCTGCCACTTGCTGGGGGTGGCACCATCCCCCCTCTGACAGGGGCATTTTTGGGACAAGGAGTGTCGTTCCCATCGATGCTGCTCCCTCCCTTCTTCGCCCAAGTTTTGGGCTCGGGGAAAAGAATGACGGGTGACAGCCAGGAGCCACCTCCCCATGTCCCCCCAGCATCTCCGGTGGGTTGAGGGCATCTCTCTGCAGCACGGGGAGTGCAGATGGGTTGCCGGAGAGGGGAGCGGGGATCTTGGCAACGCTCTCCCCGAGCGTGCAGAAAGGGGCTGGTCGCCTCTGTTCCCCTTCTTGAAGGAACTTCAGAGCCTTGTTCCCGTGGGCGGGCAGTGATTTCGCAACCTGCCGCAGGCGCTGAGCTGGGCGAGCGCCCGGTCACCCACGGGCACTGCCTGGCGTGGGGTGAACAGGGCTCTGCGGTCACTGGGCAGGAATTTGGCCAGGCTGGAGCTCAGCTGCTCCAGGCTCTGCTGGACTTTGATTGAAGGGCTGTATCAACTCTTTAGGGCCACCGCCTCCGGGACTGAATGGTGATGATCACCATGGGCAGGAATTTGGCCAGGCTGGAGCTCAGCCAGACCTTCTCCAGGCTCTGCTGGACTTTGCTTGAAGGGCTGTATTGACTCTTTAGGGCCACCGCCTCCGGGGCTGAATGGTGATGATCACCACCTGAATGGCCATGGAGATGCTGGGAGGGCTGGAGCCCCTCTGCTGGGAGCGGGGGCTGAGAGAGTTGGGGGGTTCAGCCTGGAGAAGAGAAGGCTCCGGGGAGACCTTGGAGCCCCTTCCAGTCCCTCAAGGGGCTCCAGGAAAGCTGGGGAGGGACTCTGGATCAGGGAGGGGAGCCCTAGGAGGAGGGGGAAGGGTTTGACCCTGAAAGAGGGGAGATGGAGCTGAGCTGTGGGGAAGAACTTGTTTGGTGGGAGGGTGGTGAGAGCCTGGCCCAGGTTGGCCAGAGAAGCTGTGGCTGCCCCATCCCTGGAGGGGTTCAAGGGCAGGTTGGAGGGGGCTTGGAGCAACCTGGTGTGGTGGGAGGTGTCCCTGCCCAGGGCAGGGGGTGGCACTGGGGGGGCTTTAAGGTCCTTTCCAACCCAAACCGTTGTATGATTTTCTGAATGGCAGCCCCTGGCAGTGAGTGTAGGTGGCTGGGGATGAGGGTGGATGCCCTGGGCTCTGTGGCCAGAGTGCTTGGCTGCAGAAATACGGCAGAGGCTTGGTCCTGGGTGCTCTGCAGCTCTTTCCCCTTGAGGTATTTGGTGATCGAGCTGCAGGTCGGGCTGCCCCAGTGCTCACCACTCTGCCCTCGCTGGCTATGGCAGTGTTCCCAGTGCTTACTGGCAGGGGAGCAGTGCCAGGGCTCTCCAGGATGGCATGGACAGGGTTCACCATGCCAAGGAGCACCACAAGTCACTGTGAAGGTCTCAATGAGAGAAGAAATGTCCCTTCTGCCTGCTCGGTGGTGAGCTCAAAGGTGTTGTCTCTGCTTAAGAACCAGATCTTTGTCATTGAGTTACCTCCTCTAGTTCAGTGCTCAGGGGTGGTGAAGGAAAGTCAACTAAGGTGCTAGGAAAGAAGAAAGGAAGAGCATCATGAGTCTGCGACCTCAGTGCCCAGCGTGTCCGTGTCTCAGGGACACTGGGAGTGGTTCCAGAAAGGGTAGAGCAGGACTGGGACAGGTTCAGAGGAGAATGACAAGGGCACAGAGACATGGAAGCCAAGTATTGAAGCACTGCCTGTTCCTGGGCTCCTCTCCAGGTCTGTGCCACCTGAGATGGGACCCCGGGCTGCGGTCTGTCCATGGGTGATGCTAAGGAGGGACGAAGCCAAGTGACCTACGGGTTGACGTGTGGCCATAGCACAGCTTTCCTTCTGGTGGGATGACTTGGCACAAGCAGTGGGCACCTTCACTCCAGCTAAAGGGCTTTAAGGGACCGGGGTTTTGGGTTGGCAGCTGGGCTGGGCTTGCAGCCAAGTGACAGTGCAGAGGCTGCTCTGATGTCCCTTGTACCTGCGGGATGCTCGAGGACAGAGATGGCTCTGGAAGTGCCTGGAGGAGCAGGTTTCTTTGTCTGATGGCCAAGCCGTGCTACAGAGCTGGGTGGGATGTCACAAGCCATGGCAGGACTCAGCAATGGGGCAGCCAAAGCTGCTGGGACCCTCCCCAGCCTTTCCCCAAGCACTGCCCTTTCGGGTGGGGGTTAGTTAAAATACAGCGCCCTGCCCTAGGGAGGAGAAATCTGCAGGGATCAGAATCACAGAATCTTCTAGGTTGGAAGGGACCTTAAAGATCATCTTGTCCAACCGTCAACCTCACTGACAAAAATAGACACCCACACAACAAACAAGAAGCATCATCACTAAACCATCCCTCCCAGCACTACATCAACCTGTCTTTTGAACACCTCCAGGGATGGGGCCTCAACCACCTCCCTGGGCAGCCCATTCCAATGGCTGAGAACCCTTTCGGTGAAAAATTTTTTCCTAATATCCAGCCTGAACCTCCTCTGGCGTAACTTGAGGCCATTTCCTCTCATCCTGTGGCCTGTGACTTGAGAGAAGAGACCGACCCCCACCTCTCTACACCCTCCTTTCAGGGAGTTGTAGAGAGCAATAAGGTCTCTCCTTATGCTGGGGATGGATGGGGGGTTGCCCAGCTGGAAGTGGGAATGATTTGGGATTAGCTGGGGACAAGGCTGCCCGGAGGAACGAGTCGCCTGTGCTGGCTGGGATAACGTCCTCCTGGCTCGTGCCTGAGCTGCAGGCTCATTGCCACGTCGCTGAGGGATGAACACCGGGGCATACTCTGCTTGCTTTTTAAAAAAAAAAAAATAAAATAAAACCATACCCTGTTCCATCCAAACCTCGCAGGGAATGAGCTGATGAATTCAAAGCATCGCTAAACCCGCAGCTCCCCGCACTTTTGCATGCAGGGAGTTGAGCCGGTGCTGCTGCAGTGCTCGGCGTGCTGCTCCCTCTGCCTGCCCAGACAAGGCTGCAAACAAGGTCACCCCAGCGTCACCAGGGCTGAGCATCCTCCTCTCCGAGCGGGGCACCGTGTCCTGGTGAATTGGGAGGTCTTGGCGTGAGCAGCAGCTGGCGGCGCTTGGGACAGCGCGATGAACGCTCTCGCTGGCTGTGTTGTCCTTCAAGCGTGGGTACCAGAGGCCAAGGAAAGCAAAGTGCCTCATTAGAGAGCGGCTGGGGAGGAGAGGGAGATCTCAGAGAGTCAAGGACCTGACATCCCGAAGATCTGGAAGGTCTTCTGCACGCACAGGGCCACCAAGCAGCCTTGGGTGCTCCCTTGTCGTCCCTGGGGTCTGTCCAGGCATCAGCCCAACCCTTCCATGGAACTTGTGGATCTGGGATGCTCTGTCCATGTGCTTGTTCGGCTGATGCTCTCATTCTTCCTTTCCTTCTAGTTTTCCACCTGTCAAGGAAGGTGACGTCCATCGTCCCAGAGAGCTGCCTCCTCATCCTGCTGGGGCTGGGCCTGGGGGGCATCGTGTTGGCCGTGGCGAAGAAAGCTGAGTACCAGCTGGAGCCCAACATGTTCTTCCTCTTCCTTCTGCCCCCCATCGTCCTCGACTCAGGCTACTTCATGCCCAGCCGGCTGTTCTTCGACAACATCGGCGCCATCCTCACCTACGCGGTGGTGGGCACGCTCTGGAACTCCTTCACCACCGGCACCGCGCTCTGGGGGCTGCAGCAGGCCGGGCTCATGGGTGGGTGCACAGAGTTGCCCAGCTTGGACCACATCACCAAAAAAATGAGTCGGAGGGTGCAAAGCACCCCCAGGTTCAGAGCCCACTGCCCTGCCGTGGAGTGTCAGGAAGCGTAGCAGGAGCAGGGTCCTGGCATCCTGGGAATGGTGCTCTGGCAGGACCATCAACCGTGCAGGACGAACGGGCTCAGCACTGGGCTGACTCATGTCTTTGCTATTTTTGTCACCGACCTTGGCTAGCGTTGCTTGCTCGCTGCTGTGTTCCCTGTCCTCTGCTGGAGGCACCGGTCATGGCTCACCTGGGCCATGTTTTGAGCTCTCCTGAGCCCCAAGGAATTGCTTGATGCCTGGACTTGAGGTGGGGCTGCTGAGCCTCCTTCAGTGCCTACCTGCCCGAGGGGCAGCAACGCACCTGGATGCCAAAGGGGACATCCAAGCCCCACTCCCTTCATGTTGCAGTGAGAATGTGCTTCACCTGGTGAACCCTGGAGGTCTGGGGAGACACTCCTGGGCTCAGCCTGCTGCACTCCGAGTTGGGATGTTGCGGCCAAGTCACTGGGAGCAGATGAGGGACAGGCTTGTCTCAGCCTGGTGATCTGGGCTCTGGGGCGGAGGGTCTGCCTGAGTTTGGTCCTTCTGTCCCAGCAGATCCAGGTGTTGAAGCTGGGCTGATGGATTTCCTGCTCTTCGGCAGCCTCATCTCAGCTGTGGACCCTGTGGCAGTGCTGGCCGTCTTCGAAGAGGTCCATGTAAATGAGACCCTCTTCATCATCGTGTTTGGCGAATCCCTCCTGAACGATGCTGTCACCGTGGTGAGTTGGAGCTGGGGGGTCTCTAAAGTGGAACCTGACGTGGGCCAGGGCACTGGTGTCCCCCAGGATGGGTAAAGGATGCGGGTGACATCCCCAAGCCAGGGGCAGATCCATGCCATCCTTCCTGGGTCCACTCTCCTGGCCTGGGGGGACTTTGCCTGCCGAGATGAGCTGTGTCATCTGGCAGATGTGGGGCAGGCGATGCCTCTTCTGCAGGGTCCATCCTGCCCGCAAGGGCTGCCCCTCTCAAGGCAGGACAATACCCTGCCTGCCCCAAGGGATTTGCCTTGTCTGCAGGTGCTGTACAAGGTCTTCAACTCTTTTGTGGAGCTGGGCCCAGCACACATCCATGCCACGGACTACGTGAAGGGGGTAGGTGAGTATGTGCCCCACCAGCCCTTCCAACTCTTCCTCCGGCTTGGAAGTGTAGGGGGTGAGCACGGGTGCTGTCATACTGCAGGGTGGGCACTGAGCACCACAGCTCGGTCATCTCCATCCAAGCTGTCATCTGGAGCAGGCACATGCTGGCCATCACCATGGGATGCTTTGGTGGGGACCCAAGTGGGAGCATGGAGTTTGGCTAGCCCAGCCCGGCGTGGCCATGGGGCACAGGCTCACTCGCTCTTGGTGAATCCCAAAGGTGCAAGCGAATCTTCTCCCCACCAGCCTCCTTCTTCCTGGTGAGCCTCGGGGGCACAGCCGTGGGGCTGCTCTTCGCCTTCCTGCTGGCCCTGATCACGCGGTTCACCAAGCGTGTGCGCATCATTGAGCCGCTCTTCGTCTTCCTCCTGGCCTACGTCGCCTACCTTGCTGCCGAGATGGTCTCCCTCTCCTCCATCTTGGCGTGAGTACTGGGGTGTCCCCAGGGGTGCGGCCAGGAACTCAGGGGTGCAGTGCTGGGCAGCAAGAGGCGGCGAGCAGACCCGCTCCCCATCCCACCATAGGGTCATGCCAGCTCCTTCTGCCCCTCTGCAGAGTCACCTTCTGTGGGATCTGCTGCAAGAAGTACGTGGAAGCCAACATCTCCCAGAAATCCCGCACCACGGTCAAGTACACCATGAAGACACTGGCCAGCAGTTCAGAGACCATCATCTTCATGTTTCTGGGCATCTCGGCTGTGGATACCTCCAAGTGGGCATGGGACACAGCACTGGTGCTGGGCACCCTGTTCTTTATCCTGCTCTTCAGAGCTGTGGGTCAGTCTGCCCCGCTGTACTTCTGATCCAGCTCTTTTCATGCCAAAAAGTGGTATCCCCCAAGAAAGGCTGGGGCATGAGGCCCGACGTGGCTCCTGGCTGGGGTTTTGCCCTGTCCCCAGGAGCAGGCAGGGCTGTGTTGACATCCCAGGCTCTCCTTCTCCTTCTTCCCTAGGCGTTGTCCTCCAGACCTACGTGCTCAACCGCTTCCGCCTCATCCCCCTGGACAGGATCGACCAGGTGGTCATGTCATACGGTGGCCTCCGCGGAGCTGTAGCCTTCGCCCTGGTCATCCTGCTGGACAGGGAGAAGGTGAAAGCCAAGGACTACTTTGTGGCAACGACCATCGTGGTGGTGTTCTTCACTGTCATTGTGCAGGTGAGGATGGGCACCGTGCCCTCCTCCTCTTGCCCAGAGTAACCTGGGGGGGTCAGATGGGCACTTGGGCCGACCATCGTGGTGGTGTTCTTCACTGTCATCGTGCAGGTGAGGATGGGCATCGTGCCCTCCTCCTCTTGCCCAGAGCTCGCCTGGGGGGGTCAGATGGGCACTTGGGGATGTGTGCTTGGGGCAAGTACCTCTTTTCAAGCCACCTTTGGTCCTCGATGCCTCCTTAAAGTACGTCAGTGCCAGGAGGCACCGAGTACCAAAGGTGGCTTGAAAACAGGTTGGTGTGTGTGTGGCCAGCACAGCTGCTGTCCCCAGTCACTTCATGCTGCTTCTGCTCCCCATGTCCCAACCATGCACCTTCTTGCCCTCCCAGTCTTTCCCTTGCCTTCTCCTGCCATTCCAGGGCCTGACCATCAAACCCTTGGTGACGTGGCTGAAGGTGAAGCGCAGCGACCACCACAAGCCCACGCTGAACGAGGAGCTGCATGAGCACGTAGGTGCTGGGGTGGGGGGCTGCCCAGCTCCACACACCGCTGGGGCTGGGTGAGGGCCATGAAGGGCCTGGGCACCCCCAGGGCACCTGCAGCCTTGCCACTGCTCTCACCCTCTTCTCCTCGCTCAAGGCCTTTGACCACATCCTGGCAGCGGTGGAGGACATCGTGGGACACCATGGCTACCATTACTGGCGGGACAAGTGAGTGTCTCAGCCAGGATCCTCCGCTGGCCATCAGGTGGATGGGGGACACGCGCCAGCCATGGGGACGGGGCAGGGTACCCTGGTGGGGGGAAGACCCAGGAAGGCTGTGTTTCTGTCTGTGGGTCCGTCTGGAAGGGGGCCATCTGGCTGCTGTCGTGCAGCAGATGGAGCATCCCAACAGCGTCCCAGAGAGAGGTTGTGCAGGTGCAGCTGGGGATGCTGTGAGAACTGGTATCGCTCACCCATGCTGGGGCTGCCGGGGGGCCGTGGGGTGTCCCTGGTGGTGGAGATGGCCCCGTGCCTCCCCACAGATGGAGCTGGGTGAGGAGGGAACAGCCCTGTTGGAGCCTGGGCAGTGTTTATCTGCAGCGTGGCAACAGGAAAAGGATGGGAAAGAGCCGGTTTCCTGGCGGGGAAGCGCTCCAGTGGGGCAGCTGTGCTGGTCCCAGTCCCACTCCCATCGTCTCCCACAGACCTGCTGGTCTCCAGCTTCCCCTGGGGCAGGGATGAAGGCTCAGCGTGTCCCCTCCCCTCCTGCCTTCCCTGGCAGCATACTCCTAGCTCCAGCCTGCTCTCGCCATGCTTTGGACACTCTCAACCTTGCGTGGGCAGGGGGTGCCCGGCCGTGGTTCCTGGTGGGAGCTAAACCGCCCTTGTCTTCATCTGGTGGCAGGTGGGAACAGTTCGACAAGAAGTACCTGAGCCAGCTCCTGATGCGGAAATCTGCCTACAGGCTGCGGGACGAGATCTGGGATGTTTACTACAAGCTGAACATCCGTGATGCTATCAGCTTCGTTGACCAGGTTGGGGCACGTGGCAGGGGACGGGTGGTGGGATGGCCCCGACGGGAGGAACTGGCTGGCCTGGGGTGGTGGTCTACCTCTGGGCATGTCCCCTCTGGGCAGGCTGTGGGTCCAGCTGGGTCCCTGCTGCCCCCCATGCCAACCTTGCCCTCCCACCTTCCCAGGGTGGCCACGTGCTCTCGGCCGCCAAGCTGGCCCTGCCCTCCATGCCCAGCCGCACGTCCATGTCGGAGTCATCAGTCACAAACCTCCTGTGAGTATGAGCATCCCTCCAAACCCTGGGGCAGAGTTTGCTGCACCCCCTAAAAGCCACCCTCTTCCCCGGGGGTGGGTTGTGCTGGGGGTGCGGGCACGGAGCCCGGCATCTCCATCATCTCCATCGTCTCCATCGTCTCCATCATCTCCATCATCTCTGTCATCTCCATTATCTCCATCATCTCCGTCATCTCCATCATCTCCGTCGTCTCCATCATCTCCATCATCTCCATCATCTCTGTCGTCTCCGTCATCTCCATCATCTCCGTCATCTCCGTCATCTCCATCATCTCCATCATCTCTGTCATCTCCATCATCTCCTCCCCAGGAGGGAGAGCGGGAGCGGCGCCTGCCTGGACCTGCAGGTGATCGACACGGTGCGGAGCCGCCGGGACAAGGAGGACGCTGCCATGCACCACGTGCTGCGAGGGAGCCTCTACAAGCCCCGCCGGCGGGTGAGCGCTCCCCGGCCGTGGCGGTCGGCTCACCCCGAGGGTAGCAGCCCCCCCAGCAAGAGGAGCAGGGATGGAGGATGCTCCGTGGGGGCCAAGCTGCTCACCCTGTGTCTCTTTGCCTCTCCCTCGGCCAGTACAAGGCCAGCTACAGCCGTCACTTCATCTCTCCAGATAAACAAGAGCGCCAAGATAAAGAAATCTTCCGGCAGAACATGAAGAGGCGGCTGGAGACCTTCAAGTCCACAAAGCACAATGTCTGCTCCTCCAAGAGCAAGGCCAGGCTGAAGGAAAAGGGCAGGAAAAAGGCAAGCGCTCCCCAAATGCCTGTTCCCTTCCTAGCTCTGAGATTTGGCTTCCCTCAGGCTGCAGCCAGTGAGGTCCTCTGGGGGTTAGTTGAGGTGCTGCAGGACATCAGCAGCTCCAGAGCCAGTGGGGAGAGCAGTTCATCTCATCTCATCTCAGTCCTGCGTTTGCTGCATCTGAGCACATGGGTGTTGCATATCCACGTGTCCCCACCACGTCAGTGCTGCTGTTCCCTGGGCAAAGTGGTCCCAAGCCCTGGAGGAGCCCCACGTTCGTTTTCCAAGAGCACTCAGCATAAAGTAGCCTGGACATCGGTGCAGATCCAGGCTCAGAAGTGTTGGCACTGTGTCGTAAATTAAGCCTTGGGTGTCTTCTCTTGTTTGGAGGCTCTTGAAGCCATCGCAGCTGAGCTGTTTGCTGTAGGGCCGTGAAGATGCAACGTCTAAGGAGTAGGAACCACTGACTGCCAGCTGCCTTCTAGCTGGGGGTGGGAAGCTGTGTCCCTGGGGTTACCCTGGCTTGGGGGTCCACCTGGGTTGGTGTTAGGGGTTTGCACAAGGCAGGTGCCAGCCGGTCCCTTTTCCTTCGCAGAAGAACATCTCTCTGACCAGCGATGCACCCAATGGGAAGACACACAGAAACGTCCCCTGGCAGGAGGCAGGTAAGGCCGGTGGCAGGCGAGGTTTGCAGGTCCTGGCAAGGGGACCTGGTGGGGTGGGATGGAGCAGCTCCCTGTGCCTGCCTGCCTGCTGACAGCACCCATGGTTGCACTAGCACCAAGTCCTTCTCCCATGGGTGCAGTCCTTCCCCTACTGGGTGTCCCATCCTGCAAACTAACTCCTTCCATCCAACTGCAGCTCCTGTCCTGGTGATGGTCAGCTCAGAGGAGGAGGAGAGTGATAGCTCGGAGACAGAGAGAGAGGACGATGAAGGGATCGTATTCATCGCTCGGGCCACCGATGAGGTCCTGCAGGGAAAGACGACTCCTGGTAAGCACTGGGGCTCCCACGCCAGGGCAGCTGCCGTTGGGTGGCCTGTCCTTCCTCCACCCGGGGAGCAAAGTTGCCTTGGCCTGGGCAAAACCAAAGTCAGCAGAGCATGAATGGGAGAATCGCTCTTCTCTGTGGCTCTGGAGGGACAGCACCTGGGCTTCCTGGTGGCTCCTGCATCCCTGGGCCAGCTGGCCACCTGGTAGTTGTTGGCTCTGCAGCGCTTGCAAGGCCCGGGGAGAGAGCAAGAGCTGTGTCTCACTGTCCCTCCTCCTGCCCCTCCAGGCAGCATGGACGTCTGTCCCAGCCCCTGCATCATCCCACCATCACCCACCTTGGCAGAGAAGGAGCTGCCGTGGAAAGGAGACCAGGCTGATCTGGCCGTTTACGTCTCCTCGGAGACCACCAAAATCGTGCCAGTGGATATGCAGAAGGCGTGGAACCAAAGCATTTCCTCCCTGGAGAGCATCGCTTCCCCTCCGGGCATCGAGAGCGGACCCCAGCAGAGGAGATTCGCCTGCCCTGTGCTGGAGGAGCAACCCCAGTCTGCGAGCCAGGCGACGCCGGAGCAGAGCTCCCACTTCCAGTTCCCCAGCCACGTCCCTAAGGGTGGCAGGTCGCAGAGTGACAGCAGCCCGGAGGGGGCTGAGCAGCAGGAGCTGCAGCCTTTGATGGCCACGGAGGAGCAGGGCAGGATGCTGCCCACCACCGAGCCCAGATGGCTGATGTTCAACAGAGCGAGCCACCTCTGAGGCAGACGGCGGGTGGGGAAGGGACCCGGGGCTGTGGACAGGCTGGGACCTGCTGACTGCTCTGCTGTCTCGCATTGTGAAGCTTGTGTGTGTCTCCATAAACTCCAGGAGAGCCCAGTACTCCTCCCGGAGCTGCGCTCCAGGGTGGGTTTTCCCCACGCACCTACTGATGAAAAACTGGTCGATAACTGGGCTTCAGGCTGCAACAGCAGGTTCCAACCCCCAGGGAGGCACAGACCCCAAACCTCTTTCTTTCTCTCTGGTCTCCTACTCATCTTCCCAGTGCTGGGAGGCCAGAGATGTTCCTCCCAGGGCTGGGATCCCAGCTGGACTCAATCCCGTCGTGGCTGTGCCACCCTGAGGTGTGGACGTGCTGGCTACTTCAAGGTGGTTCCTCACGGCATGCGCGGAGCTCGGCCAGGAGCTCAGCCAGAGGTGTGCTCCTTGCCATGGCAGCTCTGCGTTCCTCAGGTTGTAGAGGTACCACGGAGGCAAGGCCATGACCTTCTCAGGACTGGGAGCAGTGCTCCTGGGGTTTGGCTCCACCAGGAGCCGGCCAAGTGAACCCGTACGCACAGGGACTCCTCTAGCAGCCAGCCTGCTGTGCCAGCCTCACGCCTCTCCTCTGGATGTGTTCCCAGGAGCTCCGGTGTTGAGCTTTCTGGCTTTGCTGGGAGGCAGCTACCCTGCACAGCATCCTCGGCATTCCTCCTGCCCACCTCCCAGTCCCTCCAGTTGCCTGGGGGCCCATCAGCTGGGAAGGCTGGTCGTGGAGCGAGCAGCAGGTATGAATGTACATCAGGAACAGGGGCGATGGGTGAGACAATGAGTGCGTCTTCAAAGGTCTGTCCCCACCACCTGCCTCCCGGCCACCCCTGGGCCTTCCTGAGAGGGTGGTGGGACGCGGTGGCAATGGCCCACACAGTGAATTATTCCTGGTGTGACCCCAAGGGCAGAGAATTCCTCCCCAAGCTCTGGTTGGCATGAAAAAGCTCAGCACAGCAACTTGGGCACCAGCAAAGTGGGTGGGTTGGGGATGTTCCTCTTGGGGCAGGATGTTCCTCTTGGGGCAGGATGTTCCTCTTGGGTCAGGATGTTCCTCTTGGGGCGGGATGTTCCTCTTGGGGCAGAACGGGGACTTGGGCTGGTAATGCCCCAAAACAGGTAAAGAACTGCCTGTCCCAGCTAGGTGGGGGGACGGCAGGCGTCAAGGGGATACTTGGATGCACCGGGTGAGTGAGCCCAATGTGGGGTGAGCTGGTGGTACCCCCTGGTACTGTCAGCACGGCTCAGCAAAGGCCGTTCTGCTCTCAACCTGTTCCATCAGATGAGCATGAGGTTTTTAAAAAGGTTTTTATATAGTTTTGCATTTCGGGTATGCCTTATTCTGGTTTTGATTTCTGATACGGGGCCATACTAAATCTCTAGCTGGGTCAGTGTTTTCTGTAGCCATGGGCACCACAAATGACTCAAGACTTAATATCTTATTTGCAAGAATATCGTTTTAATGTGACAATATATGCAGAGTATTTTGTAACGTTCAATAAACTGGAGTTGGAGCCGGCATCGTGTTCTGGTCTCTCTGCTGCCTCGGGAACCTTGTCATCTCCTGGTTCCTGCAGCTCCTGGTTCGGTTGTCCCTGTGCCTCTGTGCTCTTCTCCTCCCAAGGGCACAGCCCTGCTCTCAGACTCCATGTGCCTAACTGGATTTCCTGGTTTTGATAATGTTTGCGGAAAATGTGAAATTCTTTCCAAAGAAAAGCTTGCTTGCAGCCGTCATCAGGCCCTGCCTCGGGGAGCAGCCAGCAAGAGGCCAGCAGAGCCCTTGCTGGGAGCCCAGATCTTCCCTTGTCCACACTTCCTCTCTCTTTGCCAAAAATATGGTTGAAATGGGTCTGTTTCAGGGTATTCCGGATCACAGGAACCTCCCTGTGTTGGTGTGTTTGCTGGCTTTGCTCTTCCCTCGATCTGCTGGCTCCACTTCTCCTAAAGGAGAGGTTTACTTGATTCGGAAGTGGATGTTTGGCTTAGATTCAGCCTGGCATCTACCGTCACCCCTAGGTCCTTTTTGGCAGGGTCCCCATCCAGCTTCCCAGCCCCGAGAGCATTCCACTGGTCCCTCGGGAAGCTCTGGCTCTTCCTGATGTTTCCCATCTGCCTTGCATCCCACCACCCAGGGATGAGCTCCCGCGTGCCGGACCTCAGCGCCAGCGTTGTCTTGCAGACACGATGGCCTTGGCAAGGGCACCAAGCTGTGTGGGGCAGACTGTTCCCCTAGAAGTGGAATTCAGGTCCTCAGAGGAGGAAAAGTAGACATCTCGGCTTCGGGAAACACTGGGGCTGGTTGCTGCCGTCTCACAGGGTTATCTGAGCCTCGCAGCTCATGTGTGTGCAGGCTCTCTGTGCCACCAGCTTGGAGCCACCTCTTCCCACCCTTGACCCCAGCCACGTTGTGACCAGGGATGGTGGCTCCTACTACGCCCTTCCCTGCAGGGTTTTCTCAGTTTTTATTCTCGTACCCTACTTTCTGTATTTCCACTTTACAGGGAGCGACAGCAGGCAGCATCCCTCCTGCACAGGACCGCTCTCATCCTTCCAGCACAGCACAGAGCCGTCTCCTTCAGCCTAAAAATACCACAGTGCTTCAGTGGAAAAACACAAGAACTGGGCCAAACCACGAGCACATGTGCCCAAACCTCTGCTTCTCCAGCACGGAGTGAGGCACAGCCCGAGGAGCTGCCTGTCAGGCTGTAACCCAGAACGTACAACCCTCTGACTGTTATTGTAAGCAACCCCATCCTGGAGCTGCCTGACCCATCAGTTTGCACACAGGCTTCTCCTTAGAGCCTGCCATCAGCTCTGCACCGTTTTTTCCACCGCGATTTTTGCTTTCTCCCAATGCTCAGCTCCTCCAGTTTCTCCGCAGAACTCGTGAAGTCAGCAGCTCTGGTGGCAGGGGCAGCAGCTGGGTAGAAGAACCAAGCTGCGGGCGGTGGATTGGTGTTGGCCACCTCCCGAGTCAGCTGAGCAGCAGCATTGCCCAGTCGTCTTAAAATCCTCGCCACTGCACGGCCCACGTTGAAGCACCAGGTAACTTTTAAGCTGGAAGGGGCTCGGGAGGTCGGTGGTCCAAACCTGGCTCTGTGCAAGGCAGGTGGCAAAGCTACAGCAGGTCGCTCAGAGCCTTGTCTAGTTGGGCTTGGAAAGTCCCCAAGGATGGAGATGTCAACCTGTGACAGAGCCACACCATGGAATGATTTTCTCCTTATGCTCAGCAAGAATTTCCTCTGATGCAGCTTGTCCCCGTTGCCTCTTGTCCTTCCAAGGTGTGCCTCTGAGAAGAGTTGGGCTCTGGTTTCTCTGTGCCCCCCTGTAGGTAGCTTCCCTCTTTGCCTTGCCTTCCTAAAGCTGGTTCTCTCTGATATATATATATATCTGTATCTTGTTCTGGGGACCCCCAAACTGGAACCAGTACCCAATTGGGTCTCACAGGTACCAAATCAAGAGGAATACTTGAGGGACTTGGGTCTTTTTAGTCTGGAGAAGAGAAGGCTGAGATTGGATCTAATCAATGCCTAGAAATACTCAAAGGGAGGGTGTCAGGAGGATGGGGCTGGTCTTTTTTCAGTGGTGCCCAGGGACAGGACAAGAGGAAATGGGCACAAACTTGAGTATAAGAAGTTTCACCTAAACATGAGGAGGAACTTCTTTGCTGTGAGGGTGGCAGAGCCCTGGCAGAGGCTGCCCAGGGAGGTGGTGGAGTCTCCTTCTCTGGAGACATTCAAAAACCACCTGGACACGTTCCTGTGGGACCTGCTCTGGGTGGCCCTGCTCTGGCAGGGGGTTGGAGGAGATGATCTCCAGAGGTCCCTTCCAACCCCATGAGATTCTGTGATTCTGTAATAATCATTTCCTTGAGGCTGCCAGCTTCACGTTCTCCACTGCAGCAAGGGTGCTCTTGACTCACAGGCAACCTTATGTGATTTTTCATTCTGCTCTATTCCTGGAGCACTTCTGACGCCCTCATGTGATGTTTTCACGATGGCCCGTACGGGCACGAGCAGCGGGAAGCTAGTGAATGGGAGCCCAGCTTCCCACCTCCCCCTTGGCCCCAGCAAGCACGAAGCGTGGCAGACGCTTTGGCCACATTTTCACGGAGAACAGCAGGAAAGCAAATGCAGGAGGAATTGAGGGATTTAGACCAATTGTGTCAGGGTACACACATTTTGGAGACACATTAGTCCATCTCTGGTCTTTCCTGCTCCCGCCTGTGTGTCCAGGGATCCGTCTCACCTGGACACGATCAGACTGAACACCTCTCTGGAATTCTCCTGCATTTGCCTTCCCGTTCTCCGCACATGAAGCAGCCATGCCTTCTCCCTGATCTCCCTGCACGCCTCCTCTGCCTGTTGGTGGAGGGAACGATACCTTTTCCCTCCGGCATCACCTCTGGAGGGGTGGGTGCCAGCCCTGGCCCCGCTCTGCCCCGCTGGGCCGGCTGGTGCAGTCGTGCAGAAGTCACTCGGCTGGCCGACGGGATGCGAGACAGCCAGGGCCACAACGGGGAATGGCTGGTGACGGGAGCTGGGATCCGTCGTCGGCAGCCAGGACGGATAATGAGGAACAGATTTGTGCTGGGCAGCGGTTCCCATGCTGCGTTCCAGGGCAAAGCGGCCAGGATGGGAGAGCCTTTGTGCTTCGCGCTGCGCCCCTCCGGCGCGTGTCGAGCCAGCCCCTCCGCTCGCCAGGGTCTCCTTGCCGGCTGCCGGCGCTGAGCGTCCCCGCAGAGCTGGGGACCCTTCTTCGGTGGCTGTGCCACCCGCCAGGCCACTGGGGCTGGCCGGGAGGCTCTCCCCGCACCCCGGCTGCGTGGGGGAACAAGCTGCAGGGTGGACAGGCTGAGGACAGAGGAGATCAGTGGGATCTCGAGGTCAGCAGGAGCTGGGTGGGGTGATCCACACCCCCACTTTGTGGTTCAGATTTCTCTTGCTTTTGCCTGGAGGAGCAAACGCAGCTGTGGGACTCCCTGCCCTGGAGAACGGCATGGCCAGGCTCCTGCTCCCGGGGACTCTTGTGGAACAGCCAGGATGGATGCCGACATAGCGGGGGCTTTCATTTCACCGGTACCTCAGGTCCTAGAGTCGTGATCTTCCCTGCAGCCTGAGCTGTTCCTCGCAGCCGTGGGGAAAGCAAAGATCTCTGAAGAAGCCACCTGGGTTCCTCTCACCTTGCCTTCTCCTGGCATCTAGCGCCGCGCAGCCAGGCCACCTCAAAGGTAAATGAAACCTCTGGCGGGTTAGTTGGAGAGGGAGGGTGCTGAGGTCTGGTCTGGTCTACATCAGACCACAGGTTGACCCGAGCCTGAGGGCAACCTGTGAAGAAGGCCTTGGAGAGGCCAGGGTGGCCCATCTCCTTGCCAGGGGACGCTGGTGGAGACTGGACTCTGCAGACAGGTATTTGCGCTATCCCTTTCTCTCCATGATGGAGGGTGATCTTTGCCCATGCAAAGCTTTGCCACTCAGCTAACCCCACGCTTGTTGAAGTCACAGAGTCAGGTAAAGCTTGGCTTTGGCTCCTGACTGGCTGGGGGGAGGCTGCCTTCTGGGCTGTTTGCACACCTGGAGTCTCACTGTGTGCTGGTCCCCGGTGGTTTGGGGGACTCTGAGGCTCTCACAGGCAGCTGGATGAACCCAGAGCTGCCCCGAGAGCCCTCCTGGGCTGGACCAGGACTCGCTGGGACCACACGAGCATCACTCATGCAGGGGTCACCCCCGCCAGGTTTCTCCCTGACACTCAGAGTCCTGCCTGTGTTCTCGGGGAGCCCCATCTCCCCAAGGCCAGGAAACCCTCTTGTCGATCACACACGTGCGTGTAGATACATGTATTTTCAGACGCTATCCCTGCCCTCTCCTATTTATGGAGAAAGCTGGCAAAAGCTGGGGAAAGGTACCTAAGAAAGAGGTGTTTTCAGAGGCCATGGAGCGGGGCTGGCGGATGGCAGCCGGTCAGTGACGGAGCACCAGGTTGTGTTTGCCAGGATTGCTGGGCAAGCAGGTTAGCCAGGCTGGTGGCCAACAGTTAACCAGTGACCCCAGTTTCTTTGTTTTCTCCTGCTACAGGAACAGACAGAATTGTTATAAATGTTTGATCCACCACCCCCCCCCTTCACCCCCCAGTGTTTGAAGCAAACAGGAAATTACAGAGCGCAATGAAGAGTAAAGAAACCCTAGCAGTTACCTCACCGCGCTTGGATTTCTCTGCAAATCCAGCTCCAGGTGGGGGTGTCATTTAACCAAAAGCAACCAAACCGTCCCAAAACTGCTAAAAACT
>NW_015090776.1:5107013-5133890 GCF_001431845.1 Calidris pugnax | reverse complement strand
GCCGGGGGTGTGAGGAGACCACCTCCCCTCCGACGAGGGTTACCGGGCAGCAGTGTCCGTGCGGGGCTGTACCGGGGGATCCCCACCTCCTGAGCCCGTTCCCCACCCCGGGTCTGAGGGAAGGGGGGCCGGGGAGGCCGCCGCTGCCCGGCCCGACCGGCGGGTGTCGCCCCGTCCCGTCCCGTCCCCTTCCGCCGCCAAGATGGCGGCCGCGCTCCCCACAGGGGCCTCCCTGCCGGCCCCGGCCCAGGCCCCGCCTTGTCACGAAGGGGTAGTCTTAAGGGGGCAAAAAAAATACATGATAGATAGATATGTAGGAGTTTGAGGTCGTTTTCGGTGTGGCGGAGAGCAGCCGTGCGTGGGGAGCTCCCCCGATGGTGGGTGTGATGTGGCGGCAGGGGGCTGGCAGCTGGATGCCCCCCCCACCCATGAGGTGGCCATTGCTGTGGGAGAGCATCCAGCCCATGGTCTTCCTCAAACGCCTTCATCCCACCCAGCTGAGGACTGAGGGCTCCAGCTGGGCTGCTGAAGGGATTGATGGACCCAGAGATGATATTCTAGGGATAGGGGGAACGTCAGTCCCACAGCTTTTGACCCGCTCGTCTCAGTTACTGCCCATCTCCTCCGGAGGGACATGGCCCTGGTCTAACGATGGGGCCAGCGTGGTTCCTCCATGAATGGTAGAGGGGTCTAAGTCTCCTGGTCCCTTCCCATGGTTGCTCTTTATCTGGTTTTACCCTGGAATGCGGGAGCAGAGATCCTTCTGCAAGGAGGGAGAGAGGCAGCGGTGATGGAAGACGGGTGAGGGAGAGGAAAGCAGGAGCGACCGATAGCATGAGCCCTCCGCCATTGCCAGCCTGAGAGGAAGCTGCTCATCTCCTTCAGGAGACACATTGTTATTGCTGCTGATGGGATTAAATCCCACGATTTTCCAGCCCATAGAGAGGATGTGCCCAGCCCGGCTGTCACCTTACTCACAGCCTGCCTGTCACATATTCGTGCCCAGCACAGGGTCCTCTCCCTCAGACCCACACTGGGAGTGAAGGGTTCCTGGTGTAGGACCCGTGGTCTCCATCATGCCACCTCCTCTGGGAACCGGCTGTGCCCCATGTCCCACCTGCTCTGTCTTCCTGCCTGGCACCCTTGCTGTAGGCATTCCCTGAGGTTCACTCCTCTAATTGCCAGCTTTGGATGTCCCATGGCAGACTGCTCCTATCCCTGTCAAACCAGCCCTTCCCAGTGGCATCTGAGGAGCTTTCCCATCCCCTCCTGTGCTCTAGATCTACAGAACTGGCTCCAGACTCCCCTGTGGGGAGAAGACCCTGACCCCAAACTGCTGTTTGCCCACTGCAGAATGTCTTGAACCTCAGCCTGGAGCCTTGTGGAGCTGCTCTGTTGAGACTGTGAGATGAAGGAGCCAGATCTTTCCCCTTGGCTACTAGATGGGGAAGGCTAGAAGGGGGCAAAGCCCATACCTGCACTGGGAGAGACCGTCGTTTGGCTCTGAGCGCATTGCCATTCCCTGCTGGAAATCCCAGCGGGATTTAGAGTGCTTTGGGAAGCACCTGGAAGAGCTGCAATGGGTCTGCATGAGTTCAGTGGGCAACGCAACCCAGCTGCTCCAGGCAGCTTGAGAGCTGGTCCCAGGGACCGCCCATGTGGCTGTATAAGGCACTGATTGCGTGCCCACAGCTGGAGCTGCACCTCGGGGCTACTGCTCTGCCCCAGCCAGTGCTGAGCCAACCCAGCTGCTTCTCTGCCTGCCTTGATCCGGAGGAGCAAACTGCAGGCAGGTGATAGCTTTCCTTCTGTCTGGAGAGGCTCTGCCATGGGAGAATGGTTTGCAGGATCTGCTGGGATCTGCTGGGCACAGGCGCTGCAAGTGCTGGCTGTAAGTGTGGGGTTTGTGAGGGGCTGGGGAATAGCAATCCTGGGGCTCACAGCCCCTGGAGCACAGCGAAGGGGGTGCTGCGGTCCCTGGCTGTCACCCCAGGCAGGACCTGGGTGCTGGCCCCAGCTCTGCAACCTGTGGGGCATGGACTGCAGACAGGGGTCAGAAGGGGGACCCTGTTCCTCTGGAGTGAGGTGGTTAGAGCTTATAGAATCATAGAGTGGTTTGGGTTGGAAGGGACCTTAAAGCCCCCCCAGTGCCACCCCCTGCCCTGGGCAGGGACACCTCCCACCAGACCAGGTTGCTCCAAGCCCCCTCCAACCTGCCCTTGAACCCCTCCAGGGATGGGGCAGCCCCAGCTTCTCTGGCCAACCTGGGCCAGGCTCTCACCACCCTCCCACCAAACAAGTTCTTCCCCACAGCTCAGCTCCATCTCCCCTCTTTCCGTGTCAAACCCTTCCCCCTCCTCCTGGGGCTCCCCTCCCTGATCCAGAGTCCCTCCCCAGCTTTCCTGGAGCCCCTTGAGGGACTGGAAGGGGCTGGAAGGTCTCCCCGGAGCCTTCTCTTCTCCAGGCTGAACCCTCCAACTCTCTCAGCCTGTTCTCCCAGCAGAGGGGCTCCAGCCCTCCCAGCATCTCCGGGGCCTCCTCTGGCCCCACTCCAACAGGTCCATGTCCTTCCTGTGCTGAGGACTCCACAGCTGGACGCAGTACTCCAGGTGGGGTCTCACTAGCACGGTGAGACTTAGACTTAGAGCTCAGAGCCTTCCATCCTAACAGGGCATAGTTGGGTTTAGGTTGATTTTGGGAAGAGAAGGGATGGATTTCCAGCTCCAAAGTGTGTCCTAGCCCTTGTCTGGTAACGGTTGATGGTTAGTATCTACTCAGGGTGTCCACTGAGGGCATCTACTTCTCTTGGTGTGGGTTGGGCGGGTATCTCATGGTTGCTGGTTGCTCAGGTGCAAGCTGGGCACAGAGCAGGGACACAAGAGGGGGTCTCTGGGTGGTGCAGAGGTATGAAGGGGTGGCGTGTCTGTCTGTCCTCACAACCCTTGCTTTGTCACATGGACCTGGAAAGAGGAGTGGGCTCTCGGAGCTGCGACTGAGGATGGTGTTTGTGGTAGCGGCGAGGCTCTGAGCTCCACATCTCCCGTGTCTGTGGGAGAGGGGCTGTGGGGGGGACACTGGGCTGGGGCAGGGAAGGTGTAGGTCTGGCTGGGAGGTGGACGTGCTGTCTCAGGGAGTACAGTCAACATGTGCTGTGGGGACTAAATAGTGTGCAACATCCCTGCCGGCAGGGAAGGTAAAGAGATGACTGTCTTGTGCCATTAAATACGTGGGATGTGGAGAGAGACAGATCAGTTTTAGGCTGTTCTCCAGAGATTGTCCATCTCTAACCAGAGGTGGTGGTGAGTTTTGAAGCAGCAGTCCTGAAACCACAGCTGGATTTCTAAGCCAAGAGCACTTTGTCCTCAGGAAAGCGAGGCAGTGCCTGAACTCCAGGGAGACAAACAAGCAGCTCCTCTGAAAGGATTTAAGCTTCCCTAACTCGGTCTGCATCCTACAGGTTTCTGTTCCAGGCTCTCGGGGGGGTTGGGATCTTCTCTCCAGGGTGGTCCTGTCCTGCTAACTGGTGCAGAGCACTGGGATGCTGAGACCCAGCAACCAAAAGGGGAGTCCACCCCAGTGGTGAAATATCTCTCGGGGGGTTGTGTGCTGTGGAGAAAATGTGTCTGTTGGGAAGGTGCCCGATCAGGGCAGGAGGCCAGGTTTCCATCCAAGCCTGGCTCCTTCCCTCACCGGGTGTGTTCATGACTTTCATATCAGGAGAAGTCTCTGGAGGAACCCCTTGTAGAAGCGTTAACCCAAGTGCAGTGTGGCCATTCCGCAAGGCCTGGGGGGCACCTGTGTCCCCCCACAAGAGCACCCCAATATTGCTCAGCTTGAGGCAAGAGTCTTGGGTGTACGTAGAAGCAGGATGGTCCTGCGGGCTCTGGCAGGGATCAACGCTGGCACTGGGCTGTTGGTGAGCTGAGACCCTGGGCACTTGGGGATGCCTGGAGCAGGCATTACACTAGCAAGTGCTCTGCTGGCTTGCCTGGGGAAGACACTATGTGTCATCAAGGTGTGCCTCCGTGTCTGTGAGGGGAAGCTGTAAGGCTGGCACTGCCCCGCTGGGATTCCTTTGCTGTGGGACGGCACAGTATGAGCTTGCACATGTGTTGCAGCAGGCCTGACATGGGATATTTATTTTTTTTTAATTTTCCTTTCCCCCTGTGGCACGTGTGGGTATTTGAGAGCCCGAAGTGGGACTATGCTGATTTCTCTACCTATAAAACATCTCCTGTAAAGCCTCCTGATGGTTAACTGCATGCCAGGCTTGCACGTGGCACCGAACAACATCTTGAAGTGGAGCCGGAGACCTAGTAATTGAGTTGCTCCTGCTCCTTCGGATGGTGAGCGTGACCAGCTGTTGTTGTGTAGTCTCTCTTCCAGTCCTTCTGGGAAATCACACCACGATTATATTTCTGGCTTAAGAATTTTTTTTTTTTCCCTTAATCAGACTGGGCCTCACAAAGAGGTTGCCACTTAGTGGTAATTACTCGCTTTAGAAGCTGAATGTCTCCTGAGGATTGCAAATAGGGGATTATCAAATTAATTAGTTAAACCAAGATGTGCTTTTGTGAAGCCAAGGCCTGCTTTACTTGTGATGTGAAATAAAGGTTTAAATATTATTAAACCGTGTACAGCCCCCTCTTGTCCCCCTAATGGGGACAGAACTAGTTCTTTGCTGAAACACTGCTGTTGGTACAAAGGGCTGCTCGCAGCTCTCCTTGCTGCAGCACTTGTTGCTTTTATTTGATGAAAACTGCTTTAAGCAAGCGTCTGTCACTGGACTTAAGGCAGCTGCTTGTGCTGAGCAGGGTCTAACGCTGCTTCTTGGTGGCTTCCCATGTTTTTATAGGCTGCCAAGGGGATTGGGGTTCACAGTGGGTGGCTTGGTGGGACCGTAATTTCACTGAATTTCACTGATTTTTTTAGGGTTGGAAGGGACCATAGAGATCATCTAGTCCAACTCCCCTGCTAAAGCAGGACCACCCAGAGCATGTCAGATCATGCCACTCAGGACTGCATCCAGGCGGGTCTTGAAAATCTCCAGAGAAGGGGACTCCACACCCTCCCTGGGCAGCCTCTGCCAGGGCTCTGCCACCCTCACCGTGAAGAAGTTCTTCCTCATATTTGAGTGGAACCCTTTATGTTCCAACTTGTGCCCATTGCCCCTTGTCCTCTCACTGGGAACCACTGAAAAGAGTCTGGTTCCCTCCTCCCTCAGCCCGCCCTTGAGATACTTGTAGGCATTAATAAGGTCTCCCCTCAGCCTTCTCTTCTCCAGGCTAAAGAGTCCCAGCTCTTTCAGCCTCTCCTCATAAGGGAGATGCTCCAGCCCTTGAATGATCCTTGTAGCCCTACGCTGGACTCTTTCCAGTAGTTCCCTGTCCCTCTTGAACTGGGGAGCCCAGTACAGTAATGTACATGTCTTGAACCTGCACTTTCAGAGCAGAGTTTAATCCACAGGACATCCCCACAGCCCTGTGTGTGGACATGGGAGCTGGCGGAGAGCCCCGCGCTGGTGGTGACGAGGTGCCTGGAAGTAGATTCAGAGGCATCAACTGAGCAGTGGGTTAGGAGGGGCTGGAGGTCCTGGAGCCCTGCTCTGCCATAGCCTGCTCCCGGGCTCTGCATTCTTCCAGAAGTTGCTATGGATATGGGAAGTTCCCTCTGCTGTGCTGAGGACTGCACCAGTGACCTTGCTAAGTCCATGGGGGTGTTTTCCTAAGAGCTGTCGGCCGCTGTCGTGCAATCGTCCAGCTCGCATGTCTATTGCTCAACTTCCTCTAGGTCAGAAGATGTCCTTATCTGGTATCTGAAACATCTGTCCTGTGTTTCTTCCAGAACAGCTGAGTCCTACTGGTGAAAATATTGAGCTTTCCCTGATTTGCACAGCTGAAAAGCAGAACTCTGCTAGCGGTGGCTCGAAGGCAAAGGTCCCCTGCCTGTGCTCTTTGCCAGCTCTTACAGGGCTGTAGGTTGTGGTGCTGCTTCAGCCCCCACTCTCAAAATACTGCAGCTCCAGGACCCACAACCAATAACAGGGAAAGGGGGGAAAAAAGCAGGGGAGGGTAAGAGACATGGGTCTGAAGTTATGACCCCGGAAGGTTTCAGAAGAGTTGATGTACTGACCCCTCTCCCACCCCCTCCTCTTTCAAGGTTTGGCTCCCCATCCTTCCTGATGTCCTTTTGCCATAGTTTTACCTCCAGGACAGGTTGTGCTTTGCAATATTCAGCTCCCGCTGGGTACCAAAGTGGTTCCCTGAGGGTAAAATTGCCCTTTGGTGCACGCAAAGGAGCTGGGTCTGCTGGATGGGAAGCTGGAGCACCCAGAGCTCGCTGGCAGAGCAAACAACCTTCTGCACTGACTTCAGCAATTAAAGCAACCCCGAGGAAAGCGCAGGCCCTCGCGCAAGAGCAAGGAGCTGCTCCTGCGAGGAGACAGTGCGAGACTGTGTGGGGGAACAAGGGTGGCTTTGTTGTCACCCTCCGTCAAGAGGGGCTTTTGAACACCCACTGAAGTGCCGGCTACGGCTGTCTCCCATGCGCTTGTGCGGGAAGTGGATCCACAATGCAGGAGAGGAGGGAAAGGCTGCTTTGCAATTGAGAGGGGAAAAAAAAAAAAGAAGGAAAAAAGCTATAATAGGATCCGGCCATGAGTAAACAGCAGTGGGATGTTCCCCTTAGTGGCAGTGACAGGAAATCACGTCACTGCCTCTGACTGCGATGGGGGTGAGCAGGAGTCGGGATCTCCAGCCTGGAAGTCCTTCATGGGGGAAGGCACTCCTGAAGTTTGAGTGCTGCGTCGAAAAGGGAGGAGGCGTGAGGTTGGGCTCTAAAGTTTCTCTTGTGTTTCACAACCCATTCCCCTTCTGCCTCTATAAATGTCTTGCCATCGACTTTCCTGTGTTGTCCTGTATGGTGTTGGCTTGGGAATTCGTGGAGAGCTTTCAGTTGTCATGTCCACAACCGAGCTGGACGCTGCACTGCAAAAAGCATGTGGTAATGGTTACATAGTTTGAGTAAGACCTGGATAGAGAGTGTTGGCTGTATGGTCTGGGGAGCACCTGGCTCTGTCCCTGGTCATAGAGGTGGAAAATAGGATAGGAACTAGATATGGGCTCTGTGGGCTTATGTGGTGCCCTCCTCATCTGTTTATGGGGTTCTGTGTACTCTTACACCAGTCCCTAAAAATGCCACGTTCCTGGCCCTCAAAGAGCTTGGAATTAGGTGGTTGGCAGTGCCTTACCTGCTGATTCAGAGAAGAAGGCAACCTTGTTCTTCAGGCCTGCGCAAGCCACCCGAAGGGGTGAGGAAAGCCGAAAGCTGCTCTCATCCTGGAGCTGCTGCCAGAGGTCTGGGTGCAGGAGATCTGACTGGTTCAGTGACAGCGTGGCAGCAGGTTCTCAGCCCCATCCCTTTCCTCTCTGTGAGCTCCTGCCTTGCCCCAGCCCCACCTGGGTCTGCATTGCCTTTGTGCCTGGGGAGAACACGTTTCTGTTTCAAAAAGTGATGTAGCTCCTGGCTTGTGCAGGTCCAGCCCCACAGCAGGCTTTCAAATGGGATGTATGCAACTGGTCAGGGCTTTGGCCCATTGCTGGACTAGCCCTGGAGAGCCCAATCTTGGTACCCAAGCTGCTTGGAGGCTTCAAATCCCTATCCAGAGGCTGGTCCCTTGCAGAAACCTGCTTGCTGGATGAAAATAGTTGTGTGTGAGGAGCTGGGTTAGCCCTGGGCAGCTGTGACCTCCTGAAAGGAAACCTGGATATATTGCAGGGGTTGAAGAAACGGCAAGGAGACTTCCATAAAACATCTGGGCACGAGAGGCAGGGTGGATCTCTTCTAACTCCTTTTGCTCTGCGGCAGAGGCCGTGCCTCCAACAGAAATAGCTCAGCACTTCTGGTAGCACGAGGCTTGTGGGATGTTGCTCTCTCTGCTCCCTTTCTCGGAGGGGGGTCGGTCCACAGGGAGATTCCCAGCACCCACAGGAGGATGTTGTGAAGGTTTGTGGGCTGGGAGATGTGTTTGGGGAATAGATGAAGGGCATAGCTACTCTGCAAACATAGCCTTGTGCAGACTGTGAAATCTGTGGTCGGAGGCTCTGCTGGGGAAGTATGCCAGGTTCCTCATCCTCCTGCTATGATTGTAAGGGGGAAAGACAGGCTCTCCTGCATCCACAGACAAGCTCACAAATTCCTTCAGTTGCTGCGGATGACGACAACTAGGTAGTGGCTGTGCTGGGCATTGGCAGGGATGCTCTCCTTCAGCCATTTTGGGATTATCAACTGATCTCACCTGACCTGGGCTGGAGGTTCTCACTGTTCTGGTGTAGAGTGGGCAGCTGGTGTATTGACTGGTTGGCTTTGGGGCTGCTTGAACCCTTGTCTGCTGGTTGTGTCTGAAAACATGCCGTGAGGCCGTCCGGTGCAATGGGTTTTAGGGCCAACTGTTGGCAGTGCTCCCTGGGAAAGGAGTATCTGAAGGTGTTCTTGAGCTGGACCAGCCATGTGGGCTCTGCTGTTGTCCCCGTGGAGCAGGGTTTGGGAAGGCCATGGGGGCCAAGGTGATAGGGATGTACGGTAGCAGTCTCTCCAGTTTCAGCAGGTGAGTAGCCTGTTCTCCTCCACTGAGCCTGCCCTTGCTCATCTTTCCTCCTGCTGTGGATCCTCAGGTCCTGCCTGAGTCACCCTTCCTCTTGGGATGGCTTGGCTTGTGTGACCTCTCCCAGAAGGGAGGACAGCAGCCAGGTACCAGCACCACGGCCTCCTTGATGGAGTGTCAGTCCCCAACCGAGACTGCTGAGACCTGCTCGGCCATTGGCTCCCAGTGCCAATCCCTGCTTCCAGGCCCTGCACCTCGTGTCCAGGGCTCCAGGCCTTCGCCTGTGTGTCACTTCCCGCCCCGCTTCCCGTTAGACAAAGCCTCTGTGTGTCAGCAGATCCTGGGATGCCCCGCGGCACCTGCCTCTCCCCTCCCTCTCTGCCTCTTGTGGCTCTGCCCTTTCCCGTTGTCACTTCTGTAGGCTGTTCCCTGCCTGGTCGGTGACCTTCCCCGCTGCTCCCACTGCTCGGGCAGTATTTTGGCCCCTGGCCATTTTAAACAATTAATGGAGGGGTGGAGAAACTTGCCATGTTAAATTACTTCCTCCTTTGGGAGGGGGTGAGATCTCCACATCTCTTGCCTGATACCAATGCAGTTTGTTGCTGTTGCCTGAAGCGGTCACTGCCTCTCTGTTTTCCTCCTAGAAGTTAGAAAAACAATATTTCAGAGCAGTCTTTTTTTTTTTTTTTTTTTTTTTTGGTATTTCTCGGAATTTTGCTTGACCTGCAGCGTTTTTTTTTAATTTTTTTTTTTTTTGGTATTTCTCGGAGTTTTGCTTGACCTGCAGTGCTGCCTCAGGATCTCGCGGGGCAGAGGAACTTCTTTGGACTTGGAGAAAAGCAAGCCGAGGGTGGAGGATTTTGCTGGAAACCTCTTTGGGAAGCTGGAGACTTTTTCGGGATGCCTGCCGCCGGCTCCTTCTCCCGTAGCAGCTATTCCCATCTTCCCGGGAGAAGGCAGCTCCCTGCCACGGAGCATCCGCGTTAAGCGGGTCTGTGGGGAGGAGGACCAGGCACGCTCCGAGGGACGAGGGACACAGATAGCAGCGATGCCCTAAGGAGCTGGTGCCGGCTCTGCCCGCATCCCGAAGGTCCCCGCGGGGCTGGGGGACGCGGCACCCTGCCCTGGCCATGCCCCACCGCCGTCTGAGCGCTGGAGTTGGCTGTCAGAGAAACCTTGGAGGTCCCCTTGCTCAGCCCCGGTAGTGTCATGAGTTAGATTAGTTGGAGCTGTGCTGGGGGCGGTGAGGGCTTGGATTACAGTCCAGAACTCAAAGTGCTTTCCGTGGTTCACGTCGGAGGGGAGAGGAGACGCCCCGTCGCACACATGGAGGAAAAAGAGAAAAAGCGCTGCCTTGGGAAGTGAGGGGGAATAAAGGAGGCCGGGAACATGGTAAGGAAACCTCTGCGAAGGGCTCCTGCCCTGGGCACAAGCGGAGCCGTGCGGGATGGAGCCGCTATCGGGGCAGCCTGCCTGGAGCCAGCACACGGCGCTCACGCCGGGAGTGGGAAACGGCTCCTCTGGCACTTCCCGTTACTCGGGTGGCACACTCTGCCCTGGGGTGCCAGCCCCGCGTGGTAGCTGCAGGGACACGGGGCTCTTGGTGGCACTGGTCCCCCGCAGGGTGCCTGTTGGGGTACAGCCCTGGAGCGAGGGGCTGGGAGGGGGCAGGTCAGGGAGGGCCCTGTTTTTCGGGCTGCCCGGATGCTGGGGTCCCCTCCTGCCCTCCCTGCCAGTCCAGCTCCAGGGCTGTGGGCACTGCCTCCTTGCAGTGGGGTCGCTTCCCCCCTCTCCAGGGAAAGGGAGAGCGTCTGCTTCATTCCTCCTGCCCAAGGTGGGCAGCCAGGCGTTCAGAGGAACCCCCGGAGCTGGGGTGGGATCCCTCCTTTTCAGTGCCAAGTTCTGCACGTGGGGTTCCGTGTTGTGGGAGGGCAGAGGCTGGCGAGCCCAGCTGGGCAGCAGAGCACCCTGTCTCCCTGGGAGTGGCTGCAGGGCAGTCCCCTGCCCAGCCTGCGAACAGAGGTGCCCAGAGTATTCACTGGGACACCATTAGAGGCTGGAGCATTCACTAGCCCTGTGGCAAGATCCTGCTGAGCACCAGTCTGGCTTCTCGTGGTTTGTTCGTGGGCTCAGGAAAGGGCTCTGGGTGCCCAGCAGCCCTAAATCTCCTGGATGTGTCCTGCTGTGCTGGGAATAAATCATGGGCTGCTTCTTCACAGCAGAGGGAACAAAGTCCCAAAGTCCGTGAGGGGGACAAGCAGCTTGCGTTGCTGCTGTGCCTGGCAGTGACTTGCTTTTTCTTAAAAGTTCAACTTCTGGGCTTGGAGAAACTCGGCTTTCATTGAAGGAAGAGTTGCCTGACTTCTGGCTTCTGCAACCTGAGCTAAGCTCATGGACCCATGTCCTTCCCTCTGCCTCCCTCCAGCTCCTCTGCCAAGAACCTTGTGGCTCTCCGTGCCGATGTCAGAGCCGTGATGGCCTCTCCTCTCCTGCTGTGCACTTCCACTTCTCCACTCCAGTCAGGAGACTTCTTTCCCTTACCTCATGCCTAGCGTGTTTTGGGCAATTTTTGGTCTCTGCTGGTTATTGTATGAAGTTGATATCGAAGGAGAGCAGCATTTGGGGCTGTGCAGGGTGGGTGCTGTCCCTTATGGTGCCACGGGCTGCGTTTTGCCATGGGAGCTGGAGCAGAGCCCACAAAGCTGTCCTCCAGGAGGCCTGAGGCAGCTGCTGCTACTCTGCTCCTGCAAACTGGAGGTGACTTCCTGATTCCCAAGTGCTTCATCCCCAGTTCAGATCCTTCACCTTGTTCTGGTGTGTGATGCCAGAGCTGCCAGAAGCTGGGGCCTTGTGCAGAGCAGTGCCATGGCCAGTCCAGGTGCCACGGTGGGTTGTGGGCATGCAGGGACCATGAGGAGGGGTCGTGTGCCTCTTGGGTGCTGGGTTCAGGCTTGGCAGCTGCAAGGAGCAGGAACCAGAGGCCAAGATGCCACGTAGCAATGGGTGCTGGCCACACTGTGGTCACCTGTGCTCTGTGGCAGGTATCCATTCTCAATGCTGTGGTAGACCAGTCTGCAGCTGGGGAGGTGTGATCTGTGAGCAGCTGAGTTGTGATCCTAGCTCCAAGGTGTTCAAACAATTGAGTGTTTGGTGTCCTGGTGAAACAACCAAACCCTGCAGGCAAAAGATTTGGATCTCAGTGAATGTGGGGCAGTCTCTTGGCCTGCATGAGGCTTCCCCATGGCCGCTGCCAAGTCTGCAGGACTCTCAGAGGCTTGGCTCCCGATGGGAGTCTGGTGCGGTGTGACTGCTGGCTGCCCTCTTCTGTCTGATTCCTTTTCATGGGGTGTTTGTGCTTTAGTGTGAGGGATGCTGTGGTACCTATGGGTACATAGGGTGGTTGCAGCTGGGAGATGCCCGAAGCACCACCTGTGTAAGATACCTTAGGCCAAAGTAGCCCACTTCCACTAGAATTGATTTGTGCAGCTGTGGAAACCCCATTGGTAAGAGGAAGGCAGGAGCCTGGCTGGGCTCTCTTGACTCTGCTCCTCCCATTGTGGCTTTCATGGCTGGGGATCTGCCCTTCTTCTCCAGCAGGGATCTCTCCTCCACAGGAGGCTTCACCTTGCCTGGTGCCTGTTGCTGGATGGGGCACAGGAGATGGTCAGGGCGTATGGCCAGATCAGGGGGTGCCCCACTTCACCCAAGCAGGTTCAAAACCCTGCACTCTTGGGAGGGTTGGCTTGGGTGGACCCAGCACATGAGTTCAGTGAGGCTCCCCCAGCTGCGTGCCTTGGGCTACCCTTCTCACGTGGTGGCACTGTCCCAGTCTCCAGCCATCACACAGACAGGTAGAGCAGGGTCTGTGTGTATCACAAGATGGGCAAACGCTGGTGTCTTCCTGCAGAGAAGTTCAGGTGGCACCTCTGTGCTGGCAGGAGAGAGGATGGGTTTCAGCAGAAAATACAGTCTTTCTTTTGTCCTCCGGTTATGTCTTCTCCTGGGGTGGGAAGGAAATTAGTCTGGGAATCACAAAGAGCTTTAACCATTGGGGATCTTCTTTCTTTATTTCTGTGCCAAAGCCATGAGCAAGATGTTGGAACACAGACAAAGCCCAGAGACGTAATCCTAAGCACATGGAAGTGGTTTGAAAGCATCTTCTTTGGGGTAACGAGGATGACAATTTGGGCTTAACGCCCTGCTTCTTTCCAGGGATGTTGGGCAGGTGAACATGCTGTTCATTGGAGCAATGATAACAATGGCTAAATGCAGGTGACAGGCCAGCTGTGTCCACGTGTCTCTGCCCAGCAATCACCGAAGGCGTTCGGTTCTCAGATGGGAATGCAGGACCACGAGTGTTTACGGTGAGACGTGGCAAGTGTCCAAGGAGGAGCGTGCGCTGAGTGTTGGCGCTTAATTTTCTGAAAATCATTGTCCTGTGGTGTAACCACCTCTGGCCGTGCTGCCGGCCATCACACCTTGCTCAGTGCACCCTGCTCCTCGGTGGGAAGCTGGCAGAAGATGACACCACAACGTGAGAGCCTTGTGAGAGTCTTGCTGCTGGCCATTTCAGAGAAGATGGCCAGCCAGCATGGCTGCTCCTAAATACTAGAGCACGGTCACGGCCTCTTGGCTCCCAGAGCCTCATTTCCCAGCTTCACCTCAAACATAACCGTGTCTGTGACTGAGCTGTGGAAAACTGAACCGTCCTACACCCTGTGGTCACAGCCTAAACCTGAGCATCAGCGCTGAGCGAGGGTGGAAGTCACAGGCACAGGGGCTACAGGTCCCTTTAGTAACAAAGACCTAAAAAATCTCTGTTAAAGCAGTCAAGGTGTCTTCTGCAGAAGCTATAGACTCAACCCAGCCGTGGGCACTTAATATCAGAGCACCTTTTTCTTCCTGTTCCTGGTTTTACCCATGAAGGAACCCCCTGTTCTTGTCCTGCAGAGCTCAGTCTGGAAAAGCAAGTAGTAGCACCAGGATGAGACGTGTTGCTGACTGTAGAACAATAAAAAGCAAGGATAGCCTGGTAGGGTAAGCCCCCCACTTCTGGTGGTGGGATGCTCTGTGCCGTGCTTTCTACTCCACTCATGATACCAGGCTTGCAGCTCAGAGAAGTAAATGGACGTGCCCTTGTTGACTCTGAAGGTCTGACTATGCTAATATCTCTCTGCTGCATGGAGTGCCTCATCTCTGTTGGCCGGCCTAGTCTTTCATTAAAAAATGAACAACAACAAAAAAAGGGCCCTTTCCTGTGGCAAGTGCTTCTGGCTGGTTTCATACGTATCCCTTTGCATCACTGGCTGCCAAGCTGAAACTTTCAAGATCAAAGCAGCACAGAATGAATCTGAAAGTCTTTGTTTTTGCTCAAATTTACCATCCTGCCATCAGCCTGGGGTGCCCAGGATGACCCCTTGCTCCAGCTGGTGCAACCAGCCATTGATTTGAATGGTATCAAATGGCTCGGCTGAAGAGCAATGAGGACCAGATGAAGACTTGTGTGAAGACTCCTGCACATTGTGGAGGTAGAGGAGCCTTATGGTCACCCCCGTGGGCACCTTAAGGTCCGTGGGGCTGTATGGTCACCCTCAACCGGATGCGATGCTGTGGCTGGATGGTGGCTTGCGTGGTGCAGGGAAGAAAAGCTGTAGGAGTTCTGATGATCTGAGCTAGGTGTCCACCTTGAGCTTCACAGGCTGTCTTAGGTGTGGCAGCGTTCGCAGGAGATGGAGGTTTGAGGCTTCCTGAGCAGGTTCCATCAGGAGCTCCCTGCCCTGGGGCTGCCTGTCAAATCTCAGTGCTTCCCAACAAAAACCCAGCGCTGCTGAGCCTCCAACATGGTTAAAGGATGTGGATTATTTGCTGTCTGTTGTCATCTTTCTGAATACATTTACCTTTTGAACAAGGTCCTTCTCATACGCTCGGGAGGCTGGTATGTAGACCCGTTAATGGATCAAGGGGAAAAATGCCTGTGGATGTATTCTCCTTTGTGTTTGGGCTTATAACCACCCACGTTTTGGCATACATCCCTTCTGTGCACAAAGATGTCTTTTAGAAATCGCTAGTTAAATCTCCACCCTCCTTTGATATGTATGGAAATAATGGGACACGTGAGACTGTTTGCTGTTTGGAAAAAAAAAAAAAAAAAGCCATAAAGGGAGTAGCTTTAAAAGCCTGTGTTTACTCCTTTCTAACTCAGGAGTTTAGTAAAAGTAATGCCCTGAATTTATGGCTGATTGACTTAGCTTTCGGGGAGGCGTGCGTTTAGGTATCCGAATGTAGGGGAAACGTTTGGATCTGACTGTAAGTCCTGGGCTTGGCTGCTCAGGGGCAGGAGAGCTTGAGCACGTGTGTGTTCCCCAGTGAGCTCGGAGAGCCCTGGAGCAAACCTGGGTCCCTCTCACCAAGAGCACTTCTCCCAGCTGGGCACAGACTGATGCTTCTTGTGGTTGCCCAGGGCTGAGCTGACGTAGCCATGGACATCCTGGGCTGCCTGCTCTGTCCTTCCTGTTGATTCTTCCTCAGAGGTGGTGTCTGATGGCTGCTGCCAGCTCCTTTCTCATGTCAAAGGGATGTGCTCCTTCAAGGAAGGGTCCTTGCATGCTTACTGTTTTCTCATGCGATGGACCAGCCCCTCCTGGATTTCCTACACAACTTCAGAGCATTTTTTGTTCCCTCTTGATGTAGCAGGACTTGCATTTCATGAGCACGGGGTAATATGGAGTGTTTAAGGCTAGAAGGATCTATGGCTCATTTGTTACAGGACACTGGGACCACAAAGTGTTAGCTGGCTCCCACAATGAATCTGGGAGCTCTTTTTTAACTAAAACATGCTATTTTCTTAGTGGCATCCACCTTCAGTTACGGAGGCTGCAAGAGATAATAAACCCACTGGTCCCCTCGGGAGTCTGTCCAGCAGCTCCTACACCTTGCAGAGGACGGGGTGGCATCTGAATGTGACCCAGCCACAGCCTCCAGCTCGGAACACATGCAAAGCTGGCCCAGAAGTAATAATCTAAATGCTGCCCCTGCGAAGATCATTTCTGGCACTCGTCAGCTGTCCCGCTGAAGGATTATCATTTTCTCTTTGAGCACAGGAGGCTGCCCATCTGTTGTAAGATGCCCCCAGATGGGTGTCTGAACGCAAGGTGTCGGCTGTGGCCTCGTGCCTCAGACTAAAAGGTGTTAAAATAAGCTGACCCGCTTGGCGAAGGACTTACCCAGGGTATTTTATAGCTGGCTGGTAGAAACAAATCTCTTTCCCCCCCTTAGAGTGCCCTATTATTTGGTAGGCGTTGGGCACAAATGGCAAGGGGTGCACGATGCTGCTGCTCGGGTTGGTCTGCCAGAGGGATGCCTGACGTTGAGACTGGAGTAAATACTCGAATAAGATGAATGAGCTCAAGCAATTCTCTGGGGTAGCAAAGAGAAAGACAGATTTATGTATTTTTTTTTTTTTAGTGCATTTCCTAGAAGAGCCCTGTAAAGAAAGGGAGGCTGCTGTAATATCCCAGAACTTGTCTTGTGTGGAAGTGGCCTGGGAAGCTCTTGGCTCTCTCGGTGACATCTGACGGGCTCTAGCAAGCCTTGTCCAAGCTCGTTGCAGAAAAAGGACACTTTGAATGTGGAGATGCCTGGCTGGCCCACGGCAAATGGTGCCATGAGCAGGCTGTTGGTGCACTAGTAGGGCAGCCCATGGAGTCTGGTGGTGGGAGAGGGCACAGCTCTGCCCTGGGGGGGTCTGGAGAAGCTGGGGAGGTGCATGTGGCTAACGCTGGGCAATGAAACCACAGCCACCACGTGCTCGCACTCTTCCAGCATGAGTGTTGCTGCAGAGGGTGTTTTTAAAAGTACCCAAAGCTTTGCCTCACACCGAGTACAGCTTTGTTAATTAATTGCATGGTTAGATCTATGCCAATGATGTTTTTTAAAAAAATCTCTGCATAGACAGTTATTTCAGATTAAGGACTTAATCCCTTGATTAAACTAAACCAAAATAAGCTGGTCTGCAGCTGTAGGATGGTGTTTTAAACACAGCTCTTCTCATCTGCTTGTAGGCCCTTGTTTCAGCTGGAAGATGTCTGTTTAAGGACAGGGCTTTGGTTTATTCTCTCATGTGCCCTTTAAACACCTATATCGTCTCCCTGATCTATTGCTAATAGAAAGTAACAGGCCTTTGGCAGCAGGGCTCGTTCCTTGCTCTGGATAAGACTTACCTTCTGCTCAGTTCACAGAGAGCTTGGTTAGGAGCAGGACCCATCCCTGCGAGGAGAGGCTTATCTCCATTCCCCTGAGCTCTATATTCACATTACCCCTCTCTACCCTTTCCTTTAGGTTTTCCTGCTGCAGGTTCTCTGGAGCTTTCTCCTGTGGCTTTCTCCTTTGCCCGTGCAACAGCCAGCACATTAGAAAGGCCACTGGCAACTGAACAGTTTCGAGAGGTCAAACTGGGGATGAAACACTGACCCGCATATGGATGTGATGCCATTTCCTTTGGGGAGCAGTGTTTGGTCAGGTGAGGGTTGAACAGCAGAGACCTTGCTGTGCAAGATGCTGGCTTCCCTTGGGGACACGTATAAATGGAGGGCTAGTGACAGCTCTGCTTCTCCAGGTGCACGGGCTTTCTTCCCCAAAGGACTGCGCCAGGATATCACAGAATCACAGAAGGGTTTGGGTTGGAAGGGACTTTAAGAGCATCCAGTTCCAACCCCCTGCCCTGGGCAGGGACACCTCCCACCAGACCAGGTTGCTCCAAGCCCCCTCCAACCTGCCCTTGAACCCCTCCAGGGATGGGGCAGCCACAATTTGTGCTTGGCAAGGATGAATATTGGGGTTTGGGTACATTAAGAGCAGATTTGCTTCTTGTGTCGCTGCATCAGACCCACATAAACATCCTGCTGTGCTGCAGGGCTTTCCAACAGGGGAGCTCGGGTGACTCTTGCTGGTCGTGTTGCCATGTGCTGGTGTTTGGCCACCTGAAGCGTGGTGCAGAGCCAGGGATGGACCTGTACCAGGTTGCCTCTGCTCTCTCCTAATCCCTACCTTTCTCTCCAACGTTGGTATATAGCTGTGCACTAGCTCCAAAGCTTGAGCCTCGCAGGAGGTCGTGCTTTGCTTTCAAAGCAATCTAGGATGTCCCCCTTGAGTGAAAACAAACCCACCCTGGGCTGGTGGGGTGACGGCCCAGCTTTGGGCCCTGCCTTTCCCAGGCCGAGCATGCTCAGACCTCCAGCATGCGCAGAAGCGGGCCCTCTTTAGAGCCGAAAAGCAAATACATCATTTTTCCCTTTGTTTAATTAAATGAGAGATCATGAGTTAATCGCTTCCAAGCGCTTGTCTTCCTGCAGTGCCTGGAATGATAATCCTGCGTGCTGCCCAGTAGGAGCTGCTTTGGCTGCCGCAGCCGCCTCAACCCGGAGAAGGGCCGGGGGAACAGAGGGAGGCATCTGGAAATGATTCTCCAAGCTCTCGTCTGCGGAGCAACCACTCCCTGCAAGGCTGTAGGAGCTGGTTTATCCGCAGGCTGGGGAGCCCTCGTCCTGCCTGCCCGGGTGGAATGGGAGCCGAGCTGGGCTACGCCGTGCCCTGCACAAGGGATGCCGTGGTGGCAGCTTGCCGTCGGAGGTAGAGCCCCTGGGCGAAGCTGGCCTGGGTGAAACTTTTTCCATTCCCTCCAAATGGAACTGGGTGCTGTGCTTTTCTCCCTGGAAAGCTGAAAACAATAGCTCCAAAGAGCAGGTAGAGCCGTTCTGGTTATCTCACAGGAAGGTGGGGTAATTACAGCAGCGTGAATGCTCTACCTCTCTAGCTGCACCATTTAATAGCACGCTATTTCAGCGCAAACATCCAGAGGCAGGCAGGGCGCCGAAGGCAGGCGCCCTCCTCCCAGCCTCCCTCGGAGCGAGCAGCAGAGGGGGGAGCTGGCACTTGCTCTGGGAAGATTTTTCTCCCTTGAACTCATTGCCGCTGTGATTAGAGAGGCTCAGGAAATGGGGCTGGGAGGGTTCCTCCTCCCTGCAGAAACGGAGTGGGAAATCTCAAATTTTGTCAGAAAAACAAGCCGTGTTTTTAGCCAAAGACCTTTTTGAACAGAGAAACGTCTCATTTTTAAAGGCCTGGTTTTCCACTTGGTGTTGTCAGAAAGTGGAAGGGCTTCGTGGAAAGCCCAGGGGTCTGTTTTTACTGGAAATGAGGTTTCTCACGTCAGCTGAGAGCGGAGCAGCCCCGGCCAAGCGGTGCAGCACGGCAGCCTGTGCTGGCGGAGGGACCAGCACAGCCCGGCCCCGCTCAGCGCCTGCTCTGTGCTCTTTTCCCCCCAGCCCCAAAACTGGCTGGGGGCCACGGGCAGGCGCCGAGCTTGCACTGCTTGGAGCTCTGCCCCTTCCCAGTTTCACTGTTCTTTCTACTTTCCCGTTCTGGGGTGTGGGAGGGTTGGGTTGTCTCTTCTCCCCTCACCTTGGCAGACTCTGGTCCGCCCCCCCCTTGGCCTTCACGCTGTCCCAAGGTACCTGGGCAAGAAAATGGGTGCGTGCAGGATGTGGCCAGGCTCCGGGCAGCCAGTGGAAGGAGGGGAAAGTTGTGGGAGCTGCTGGCAAGGTCTCCCTGTTGAGTGGGAGCTGAGACGGTGGGTGACTCAGAGCTGGGCGTACCACGGGCACCGCTCGCTCTGCTCGCAGCCTCCCGGGCTCCGCTCCACCGCCCAGCAACGCTCCTCGCTCTGCCGAGCCACAGCCAGTGCTGGATTTAACCGGGGCACGTTGGGATACGTAGTTTCAGATGAGGGGGTCCAGATTTCTCCGAGCAGAGCCACAGATCCTTTAGTTAAATTCCTGCTGCCAGATGAATGCTCGGTGTGTTACGTGGGCCAGTCCAGCCCACTAGAAAGGAGGCGTTGTCTGCCATAAGTCATGGGTTACTCTGGCCTCACCATACTGATGGGTTTTAGGAGCCTTCAGACAGCATCTGGGCTGTCAGCAGGGAAGATCTGTGCCTCTTTGTGTTCTCTTTGACCAACACCCGGTGTTTTGTAGACAAAACTCTTGAGCAAGGCACTGTCTTCTTAGCAAGGTGCTTGGGTGAGTTGTAGAGAAGATGCTGCCAAGGCTTTGTGGGCCCAGGTGGGTCCTGCAGCGTTGCAGCCCTTCTCTGTCTGACTTGTGTTGTCCTGAGCCACTTGGGTTGTTGTCCCAGGCACCTGCAGGGAGAGTGCAGGTATTCTGACTCCGTGCAAGGTGTGTAGCCCTGGGGATCTTCTCTCTGCTCCCGGGGCAGGTTGACTTCTTGTTCTCCAAACCTGTAGGAGGCTCTTCAGGGTTCAGACTTAATTGGTGAGCAGCAGGTCCCAAAGAGGAAGAAGCCGAGTCCTGAGTCAGGAAGAAATGTAGCATGGCAGGAGTTCCTGGTGGCTGGAGCTGCTGTGTAGTGCTCTCTGTGCCTACAAAGTTGAGGCAGAAAATTCAATCTGTGCACCTAGAAAAGCTCAGGAAGCTCCTGGTTACTCCAGATGGCTCTTGGTGGGCTCTTCTCCCACCCTGCAGCAGCTGCTTGCACCAGGAGAGGTAGATGTGTTCCCTGAGCAGGGCTGTAACTGATCCTAGGCTCCTCTTCCTGCTCCCTGCTTGGTAGACCTGGCTTGGGGCTTCTGCCTGGGCACCTGTAACCTCATCTCTCCCTGACTCCTGGCTCTTGCTGCAGTTTGTGATGGGGAGAGGGGCTCTTAGGGCAGTCTTTATCCCTCTATTTGTTCCACGGCATCTGTGTCTCCCATTAGATTGGGGAGGAGGGGCTCCCCGCTCATTTCTGCCCCCATTTGAGACCCAAGCTCTCTGCCAGCTGTGAAGCCCTCCTGGGCTCTCCCTTCTCCCCAGGCTGGGACCAGGCTGGGTTGTCCCCATGGCACGGCTCTGCCCACAGAGCCCAGCCTGTCCCCGGGTGCCTCTTCCCTCGCCATGTCCCAGCCCCGGCAGCCGACTCCCAGCTGAGGAGCAGTGAAAGCCGGTATGGCCGGACGTGACCTTAACCTGGGCTTTATTTAGCGCCTTGATTTATAGAGGAGTTATTTTCAAAGCCTGTTTCTCTTTTGGGAGGTGTGGTGAGTGTCTGGCAGAGCAGTGGCAGTGAGCTGGAGTTCATAGGTCCTCCTGTGCTACGGACAAAGGGGTGTTTGAGTCCCGAGACACGTTTTGCTCGGGGAGATGCTCTCTGGCTTGGTTGGAAAGCACTCCTTTTGCCTTTGTGCTGGGTGGCTGAAAAGGAGCAAGTGTCCAGGACCTTACCCATGAGGGGGATGTGGCAATACGGCTGGAAGTAAGGAAGCCTGAGACTTGCATTCCCTGGAGGGAGCTGCTTTCTCCAGAAGGCTTCTGTGCCTGGTTCTGCCAGCTCCTGGGGGCTGCTGAGGGCTGGCTGTGCAGGCATGGGCTGAACTGAAA
This sequence comes from Calidris pugnax, assembly GCF_001431845.1. Taxonomy (NCBI): domain Eukaryota; kingdom Metazoa; phylum Chordata; class Aves; order Charadriiformes; family Scolopacidae; genus Calidris; species Calidris pugnax. The sequence goes on along the minus strand of NW_015090776.1, from coordinate 5,112,854 downwards.
GTCTGCTGGGGCAGGACTGCTCTCTCTTTTGGTCCTTAGCTTGTTCTCCTCCTCTTCCATCACCGTCCCCTCATCCTGGGTTGCAGAGGTTTCTCCTCGTGGAGGTTACATCACCTGCTTGAGATAAGGTTTGTAGGTAGGATGGGCTCTAGACTTCATGTTTGTCAGCCTCTGGAGCGCAGGATGCTTTCCTCTTCTATTGCTGTCCCAAGCTGGTCCATATGAGTTCCCTGTGCCTCCAAACCTCTCCTGCCCTCCAAACGTGGCTCCTCTATGTGGCAGGCACTGACCACAGGCTGGACGCGCGAGGCTGGCTATCTGTACTCCAGCATCAAACAGCAGGACCGTGCAGCCTCTTGCAGCACTTGCTGAGCCCTTTCCTCAGGCCACTCTGTAATCTGAGAAGTTAATTAGAACAAATAAGCAGCCCCATCCCTAGGATTGTGAGTTGGTTTAATGAGTCCATGATCAGAGGTGAATCTGCTGCTATTGCAGGCTCCGAGCTCTGCCAAGTTTTCCCCCTCTGCGTTTCAAGGTGGCTTCTGAGGCTCCACCATGTTTCACCCCTTACCTGGGCAGGACCTACCCCTGGGAGACCACCCTGGGTGGGTGGGAGCACTGGAAAACCAGTTTTGCCTCCGCGTTCACCTGCTGCGTCCATCCTTGTTCTGCAGCTGCTGGTGCTACAATCATGTGCAGCACCACGGGATGTAGGAATTTGCTCCCTCTTCGGGGCTCTTCGTGTGGAATTAGCAGAGGGATTGGTGAAGAAAACATCTCCTTTTTGTACCAAATAGTAGGGGTTGAAATCTTCTCTCTGTCCCTTCGAAGCCCACACAGCTATCACGGCACAGTCTAGCCAGAGAGAGATAAAGCCTCCCTGCTAAGGAGTGCAGTGTTAGCACCGAACTCTGCGATGGCTACAGGCTACAGTTATTCCACATTTTACTAAAGGAAGGATAACTCAGTTTATTTTAACCATATAAAGGATTTTTGATTCGGTGCCAGTGTTAATAATTGTCTTGTGGAGGCTTTGCTAAGGCAGCAGGAATGGTGTGAGAACCTTAGAGCGATGCACTGACTCATGTGCAAATATTTTGACTTCTTTGTTTTGTTTGCAATAGTAAACTTGACAAATTTCATTTGGGAGGGGATTGATACCCGAAAGAATTTTGCACAAGCCTGGGGGGCGGGGGGGGGAAGAAGATGGCACAGAACCAAGCCCAGCTGGTTTTGACTGAGATTTTTGAACCTGTGGAGGGTCAGAGGGAACTTGTTTTCAAACGCTACCAGCAGTAACACTCCTGTGATAGTGTCCGAGCACTTGGCTGGGTTTTTTGCAGTGCTGGGTGGGAGAGCACCTGTGTCAAGGCCAGTTTTATCTGACAAGGGCACAGACACTTGCTGGTTGGTGTCACCAGAGGTTACTGGACCTGCGCTTGCCTTCAGCTGGCTGCGCTGGGCCCCTCTCCCTTGTTTCACAAGAGCGTGGGAGAGGAATGATGTGTAACCTTCAGTGTGTTAGATCAATATTTAGCAATATTATTAATATGTCCAATTGTGAGAGGCTTCATGTTGGGTTTGATACCAATTTCCCTACCCTACAGCCCCCTTGGTGCATTTTTTAACAGGTCCAGAATACCATGCAAAGGAAACATTTCTTATTTAGGCTGCCCTTTTGGGTCTGTACAACTCACCCATGGTTCCTCGTGGTCTGTTTTCTCTTATATTTCCTGAGCTCTGCTGAGTCCTCCCCTCACACCCTGTGTGGGGCTGGTCTTGACCAGAACTGGGCAGAGAGCTGCAGGCTCTCAGTTCTCACCAGTTGGCTCTTGACCTCCACCATCTCTAGCAGAAGACTTTCTCTGAACTTCCTGCAGAGAAGAAAGTGCCTGGGAATTTCCGGCTTTCCATTTCAATTAATGGAATAAAAGTTGGGGTTTTAGATCGTTGTTTTCTGAGTGGAAAGAAACTTATTCAAAACAGCCTTCTCCCATTTAGGACTGAGGTTAAATGCTTGGTCCTGGCATTCAACTCCTGGAAAGGTGCACGTAGGCCTCCTGCTTTTGGAGTCCTTGGGTTAAGAATAAAAAAAAATAGCTCCTTAACCTCTGTTTATCTGGTCACAGGGACCCTGAGGTCTATTACAGGAGGCAGCTGGTCTCTCAGAAGAGAGACTTTAGGAGCCTGCTGCAGTTTAGCCTGGCTTGTTGCTGACATCAGGAGAAAGGGCAGAGGTTGTCCTGAAGCAGTACCGTGCCACGGGCAGCGTGTGCTTTGCCTGTCACCCCCGTTCTGCCAGCTCGGTGCAGGCAGCGCCTGGGCGTCCTCATCCCTCCTGTGCAGCCCCCCAGGCTCTGCAACAGAGCAGGGAGTTCATATTGTGCTTAAAACACCCAACCCTCTGAAGGAGGAATTAAAAGATGGTTGAGCTGGGCAGCTGTGGGAGGTGGGACGGCTTGTGCGAGGAGCATCATCTCTGCCGTGGCTGCAGGTCGGTTCAGGTTTGCTCTGAGACTTGTGCTTTCCCAAGCCAGTGGAGGTATGTGGAGTGATGAATGTGCTCCCTTGGAGTGGAACCAGCAAAACAGTTTTCTTCCTCTTGTCCCTTCATCCCGCTGTTTCCCGGTGGCAGTGTAAGCTGCTGTAGCATGGCTTTGTTGAGCTTTCTCTCCCAGTCTTGTTGTGGGACTGAGGTGTGTTTTCAGGCATGTCCGTGCGGCCGTTCCTCTTCCACAGGAGACTGTGGGGCTTCTGGGCCAGTGGCTGAAATGCTTTTCTTGTCTCTGGTGAAGGGAGGTGGGTTTGCATCAGATGAGGATCTGGCCAGACACCTGAGTAAACTTTCCTTTGGTTTTGTAGTGAAACTCACTCCCACTGGCTGTAAGTTAGCCAGAGGGGTCCCCTCTAAAATAGAAAGGAAAGGAGGGATTCTCATCCTTTCTGAAGATGTGCACAGATTTATTTTTTTTTTAATTATTATTTTTTGGCAAGCTCTCTTGATTTACCCCCCTGCAATAGATCACAATTTGGCCTCTAGCACTGGAACTGGCCCTGACCCCGTGGCTGGCTCTGGCTGGCAGGCTCTCCTGAATGAAGGTGGATGTAGGGAAGCCACCGCCTCCGATCCCCAGGCAGCAAACGGGCATCCTACGTACCGATGCACGTGCTCAAAGGCAACCCTGCTCACACGCGGATCCTGTTGTGAGGCATCTCTCACTCCAGAAAGTTCCTGGCTCCCGGAGCGAGCCTTTCACGAGAGGCAAACAGCTTTGAATAATGAGGAATCGTGCTGGTGAGAGGCTTTCCCTGGTACCAAACAGCTCCGGCCGCTCGTCCTGCGCGGGGACATCAGGGCGCAGCAGCCTCCGGAGCTTCAGCACAACTGCTGCCCCCGCGACTCCCCTTTGTGCCCGTGCTGGCTGGCATCTCCAGCCCGGGGTGCCCGACACGTGGGGCCCACCGATCTGTGTGTCCCCCCCCCACCATGATGCTGTCTCTCTCTTGCTCGCACGCGCTCACGTGCCGCGGGAATGGTTTAATAGCAGCCCCACCCAGCGCAGGCAGGAGAAGGACTTGCTGCGTAAGCAAAAGCTGGGAAATCTCGCCGCTGTGCGCAGCGCAGAGTGAGCACTCCGCTGCCGTTTTGGGAGAGCTGGGTTTTTTTTTTTTTTGTTGTGTGTTGTTTTTAATTTTTTTTTTTTTTCCTCCCCATTTACCTGGGAATCCCCGGTGCCAAAAGAAACTCGAAAGGACGGCGCTTTGCTCCTTTGATCCTCTCTCTTCCTGCTTTGGGACGGAGATGGCTGCGCTCCTGGGTGTAGGGCTCATCAGGGCACCGGAGTGTACGGTGCCGTGGTACCGCTAACGCTCTCTCTCTTGGCAGGACTCGGAGTCGCTGGACGGCTGCATTCAGAGTACGTTATCAGCACTCTACCCTCCGTTTGAGGCTACCGCAGCCACTGTTCTGTGCCAAGTTTTTGATGTGGTGGAGAAGACGTACCGTGGGGATGGACTGCGCTACCTCATAGACTTCCTGATTCCAGCCAAGCACATCCTGCAGTGCATTCAGCAGGATGCCTGTGTGAGTACATCATGCTTCTCTTAAGGCCTGCGAAGGCTTTTTCGGACAGCTTGCTTGCTTCTCTCCCGTGTAAAACGGCTGGCAGAAAAGTGCTCGCGTGCGTCCGGCAGCCTAGGTGGGAGGGCAGGGAGACAATTAGGAAACAGTTGAGAAGTTGTTACTGAAGCTAAACCGTGCAGAGATCAGCTGTGGAGCGGTGCCCTCACCTTCTGTGACCAGCAACACCAAGCAGAAGGTTTACAGGGTTCAGAGGGGGAGGTTTAGCAAAGCCTTTGCAACCCCACTGCTGGAGATGGCTGACTCGGGTGGCTACTAGCCCCAGCCGTTTCCTGGCCCCATGGATGAAACCATCGGGCTCCTGCTGCTGGCAGGAGGACGTGTGGGGTGAAATGCTGCCAGTCGGTGTTTTTCCCAGAACTCCAGCTCCCCTTTGATGGTTGCTGGAACGGTCGCAAGGCTCAGTAGCCCCGAGGAGTCACGTTACATTTACTGCCAGAACGAGTCCAAGATTAACGTGCTTTACTGTTGGGAGTCTAAAATGTTAGAAACGATGAGTCAAATGCCTCCATCACAAACTTGGCTCAAAGTTTGCAAGATGGAAAAAAAACAAAACCAAACCCAAACCCAGCCCAACCAACACCAAGAACCGAAAACTAGGGTTTGTTCTAGCCTTTTTGTTTCTCAACCTGGAGGGTGTGTGCAGCCAGGCTTTTGATAGAAGTCCTCATGGTGGAGGGCAAGGGACATCGGGGAGGAGGTAAAATATGAAACAGAAGCTGAAATAGTCGGTTACTCATTTGTCTCAAGGAGGTGAAATGCTGGGAGGGGAGACACCCATCACATAACCATGAACCCACGTCACAACCCCTGGGAGCTGGTCCCCTTCCAAGCGTTTCGGTGCGGTGTGTGTCCCGCCGCGTTGTCACCAGCCTCCAGCGTGGGGCCAGCCCTCTCTCTGTGAGCAGATACAGGAAGATCCGAGGTTGTGCGTATGGATTTTTGGGGAGCTGCTCTCTCTCACCCTGAAGGCTCGATAGAGGAGTTATTCCATCGGCTTATCTAGGTCGGACAGGAGTTGCTCCATCGCTGTATCTAGCTGCAGTCTCTAAGGCGGTGGGTGCATGGTGTGATTTTTCCCCTTTGAAGAAAAAAAAGGTAACGATTGCAAGATGTTTCGTGGCTTTCCCCAATCCGCCTCCCTTGCCAAAGGAGGCGAGGGAGCAGTTTCCCTGCTCCCTGAGATCTGGGCAGCTTTCCCGGCGGTGCCCTGGGCCCGGCAGGGTGGCAGAGGGGAGGGAAGGAGTTGCGGCCTCCTCAGCGCGGCCCTCTGCCCGCCATGGCTTGCAGGCAGCTTGGCCCACAGGGCTGCTCTCCCAAAGGGAAGGTGTTTGGGGCAGCGTGCAGGAAGGGGTGCCAGCAAAGGGGTCTGCTGGGCGGTGAGGGGGCACTGTCCCCTGGGCGGTGAGGCCCCGCCATGGGCCATGGCTGCCCTCGGGGTGAGGCCCCTGTGGGAGCGGGGTGGGGTGGTAGGGAGGGCCTTGCGCTGCCCGGCAGCCAATGGGAGGACAGCTGAGGCTACAACAGCCAATAGGAGCATAGGGCTGCCTTGATGGGCATGGCGGGGCGTGGCTGAGCCAAGGGGGCAGTTGGAGCCGGAGGCGCTGGGCCCTGAGGTGTGAGGGCGGTGAGGAGCGGGAGCGGGAGCGGGAGCGGGAGCGGGAGCGGGAGAGGGGAGGGGAGGGGGGGTGAGGGGCCCC
>NW_015090776.1:5023763-5106806 GCF_001431845.1 Calidris pugnax | reverse complement strand
GGGGGGGGGGGGGTGAGGGTCGGGGACCCTGGGGGACTCCGAGGCGGGAGAGGTGAGGGAGGGGAGCCCCAAGGGACGGACCCTGAGGCAGGAGAGGTGGGAAGGTGGTGGATGGTGGGGGGTGCTGTGGCAAAAGATGTGTGAGGAGCAGCGGGCCCTGAGGCGGGAGAGGGGAGGGTGGTGGGCTCTTTGAGGTCTCTGAAGTGGGAGAGATGAGGATGGGCCCTGGAGGGGCTCAGGGTGCTGGCAGCCCCCCAGGTAGGCCTGGAGCATGGGGCCAGGTGACATGGAGGCGAGGGGCCTGGTGGTGATGCTGCTGGAGGGGGAAGCCAGTACGGTGAGGCTGTCCTGCACTTGCAGCGCTGTTTGGGGAGGTGCAGGGGCAGGAGCTGTGCTTGGAGCCACCCTCATGTCACAGGCCTAAGAATGGGGGAGGGTTTGGGCGCCTGCTTGGCACTCCCTGGCCTGCCCAAGGTGCAGGGCTGATGGGGGCAATGGGGAAGCCACCTCTGGTGAGGGCTGCCCAGGGCTCAGCACTAGGAATGTGGGGGCTTTTGTTGAGGTGTGATGTGTCTGGGAGAGTGGGCAGCAAGAGGCAGAGTGCGGGCACAAGCCTCTCAAAGAGCACAACTGGATGCCTTGAGCCTTTTCTCCTTGCTTGGGACCCCTTCATGATTTTGTACTTTTAGAGTGGCAATACAGGGAGATCAAGGGATGCTCTAGGTACGTTGTACTGTCTTTAAAGGTGGGCCTGGGCTATTCTGTATTTCATTTAGGAGTCTGCTTGTTTGAATTTTTATTGCTGAAACTTAGTTATTCTATTTATTGTGGACTCCTCCTTTTCCCTGAACCTGCACCGTGTGCCCCTTCTTTTGTTTTTACTGTCTGAAATCACAGGACCTATTTCATGTTACTTGTTCTTTAAAAGATTTGTCTGCTTTTTAGAAAGTCTAAACAAAAGCAGTGTTTCCTCCCTAGTTTGCAGTTCAGCTGGTCCATGTGAGCTTTTCCTGAGGGCGGGGGGAAGTAACTCCTGTCTGAATGGCTACTGTAGGAAATGTTGAGAGCGCTAAATCTTTTTCTCAGCCTCTTCAGTGACAAAAGTGTAAGTGGCTTCATGAAGTATTAGACAAGGTCATAGGCTTCAGCTTGGTGTATTAAAATCAATAGCCTGTGCACGATCCCCAGGGACTGAAGAGACCTGTGCCAAGGGATCTGTCTGCTCAGCACAGAGTAAGAAACCAGATTTTGTCCCTGGCCTTCAGATGACATCCTCAGCAAAATGATCTGTTCCAGCCCAGCCATCCCCACAGCTCTAGGAGCTGCCGTCTTTGTCGTTGGTGACCAGCTGTTTCTTCAGAGGCAGCTTTATTCCTGGCTGCAGCCAGGCTGGGCGTTGAGTCTGTTCCTGGCACCCTTCTGACGAGCCTGGTTTGGCTCGGTAGCGATTAGACATGAGAAAAGCAAAGAGCCTTTCACTTTGAGCCTCAAAATGAAACGTTAAAATAACAACAAAATAAGCCTCTTCATGTAGTCTTCTCTTTGATGGTGCTTTTTGGAGCAGGAGCAGCATGAGGATGTTCAACTTCTAAAGTTCTAAAACTCTGAAATGTTGAGGCTATTGAAGGACTTGCGTTCCTGCTTGGACATTCCTCTAGCTCTTGCTGCAGTTCAGACTGTGGCTTTGTAGGCTTTTTCAGGAATTTCAATGTGTTCTGCATTTTGATATTGGTGATTTTATTGCTGAGTTTTCTTCCACTAGCCAGGCAGTAGGCGGACAGGTCATCTCAGCCGTGAGGCTGGGTTTTTGGATTTGTTAATGTCATGGTTACTCTGCATCCGGGTTTTGACAGAAACTCTGTCAGGTGCAGATGGAAATCAGCTGTGCTTATGCTACTGCTAATGGCGTCTCTCTCACTTTTTAGTCATATAAACTATTCTTGGTGGTTTGGGAACTGATCTTTTTTGTGTGGCTGCCTGTTCATTCCCCCAGAGGCCCTGGGTCCAGATGGCCTTAATGTACCTACTAGGAAATACTTGCATGGCAGCAGAAGGGTTGATGTGGTCTGGTGTAGGGTGCAATTGTATGGTCTCTTCTGGAAAGTAGCACATGGTTTTTGTTTAAAACCTTGTTTACAGAATATTTGGCTTGAGCACGTCTGTAAGAGATGGAAGCTGTTTTCACCAAGGTGCTTGCTGAAGCCAGTAGCAACTTCTGCAAACTGCGTGCTCTTAGAGGAGGTCTTGGTTTGCAAGAAGTGAACTCAGGCATGCTGTACAAGAACAGGAGTAATTGGTGTAGAAACACCTGTGTCTTAGAGGTCAGAAAGCATGAGAAGGTAAAGACTGCAAAGCTTAGCTCCCTGTGCCTTTGAGGGAAGTACAGGAAACTGTGCGTTAGATTTTTAGACTCTGCAAAGCTTAGCTCCCTGTGCCTTTGAGGAAACTGTGCGTTAGATTTTTAGACCTTTGTAATTCTAAAATATTAAATAAAAAGAGGGAGTGGGCAGTTGTTCTGCATTCAAGGTTAAAATATAAAGGTAATGTTAATATCATCCTTCAAACAAACAACTTTAAGTTTAGTAGCAATGCAGCATGTGGATAAAACAGGAAGGCAGTTGCACTTAGTGAACAGAAGTAAAAGTGCTGTGACTGAAATGGATATGGAATTGACTACGTTAAAGGAAAGGGACTGGCTGATCTCAGTCCTGGAATATGGAAGAAGGTACCAGGTAATGATCAATGTCTGATAACAAAGCTTTTTATTGAATCTGTTAAGTCCGAGCCAGTAACAAAATACAGAGAACAAGCTGAGTGTACAACAGCACACACTGAGCAAAGACTGAAATAAGTGACCCATTAACAACTGGATAATGTTTTTTCCTGGGTTTTGCTCCGTGGCAGGTAGTGTAAGACTAGCCTTTTTCAGAAACCAGCTCTCTCTAGAGAGAAAAGTTTCGTTGTCTAATCTCTTCCATAAAGGATTTATTATGGAGTCATACGGAAAATTAATTACTGTGTCAAAGGGATGGAGACTTATGCAAGTATTGCAGGATGGGTAACAAACTGGTGAAAGGGAGGGTGTTTGTGCTGCAGTGAAAACTGAGTTGTTGGAGACGGGAGTCAAGAGGCACACATTACTTCTCATGCGTGACCTTGGCATCAAAAGTAAGAGTATGTGGATGACAGATACTTGTGATGAAGCCAGCCTGGGAGAGATGAGCAATAACCCAAAGGAGGAAGAGGAAGGTGATAAATGTGTTACACAAGATGAGCTCTAAAACCATGTAATTACAATTTTATAACAGTGGATTCAGAGGGCGAGTGTGTGCCTCGACAAAGTAATAGGCAGGATTTGTGTTGTGAACTGGAGTTCATCAGTTTGGAAAGAAAAACCAGCAGATGACTGGGTTACTGTGGGGACGTGACTGGAAGACAAGTGTGATCTTTGCTTTAAGAGGTGCTTCTAGCACAGTTGGGAAGTGTTGGTGCCATAATGTGCAGCATTTTGCAGTGCTTTGCACAATGAAAAAGTGGAACAAAGAAAGGTATTTAGAAAGAAAAAATTAAAAGGCCTCACCAAGGAGGCGCTTCAGGCAGGCCTGAGGGGTGATCAAGGGATGCCTGTTAAGGTGATGTGACGTAGCTTAATAATTTTAAGCAATGGGAGCACATCCAGAGCATAAGCTCCAGGGTTGAGGAGGAGGAATTGTTGAATCTGAAGGGTGATTTTGGCTTTCAAGCCTCTGAGCGGCTTTGCATCAGATGCAGTGAGGATAAGAAATCTGGCTGGGTTGAAGGTAAATCTTGGTGAACATAGGGAAGAAATTACTTAATATCATTACCTGTTGTATCGAAGTGTGTGAGGATCCAGAAGGTTCCTTCCAGTTCAGTGGTTTCTCTGCTATATAGCAAAATATTTGAATTGAAGTATTTTTTTCTTTCATCTGTTTGGCCTGCAGAACACAGAATTCTTATAAATCGCTTTCTCTGTCAAGATTCCCATGTGACCCATGTGACGTAAGAGAAACAAGATAAAATGTCTGAAGCCTAATGCTGCCAATACTGGAGTCTTTGGGCTTCCAGATGACAGCTTTCTAATTTAAGCATTGCATCTGATACAGGTGAAGCCTGTCTAAACTCTTGCTGTGACAGAAAGATGAAATTGATCATGAAACTGATGGCGGATGTCATGGCTCAGTTTAAATCTTACTTTACCTGTCTTGTATAGGCTCCTGATAGCACCAGATGAGGGATGCTTTTTACCTGGCTCAGAATCAGGGGTTGGAAGGGACCTCTGGAGATCATCTAGTCCAACCCCCTGCCAAAGCAGGGCCACCCAGAGCAGGTTGCACAGAAAAATGTCAAGGTGGCTTTGAATGTCTCCAGAGAAGGAGACTCCACCCCCTCCCTGGGCAGCCTCTGCCAGGGCTCTGCCACCCGCAAAGTAGAGAAATTCCTCCTCATGTTTAGGTGGAACTTCCTATGTTCCAGTTTGTGCCTGTTGCCTCTTGTCCTGTCCCTGGGCACCACTGAAAAAAGACCGGCCCCGTGCTCTTGACCCCCTCCCTTTAAGTATTTCTAAGCATTGATCAGATCCCCCCTCAGCCTTCTCTTCTCCAGACTCAAAAGCCCCAAGTCCCTCAGCCTCTCCTCGGACGGGAGATGCTCCAGGCCCCTCATCATCTTTGTAGCCCTCTGCTGTCCCCTCTCCTCCAGTTCCCTGTCCTTCTGGAACTGGGGAGCCCAGAACTGCGCGCAGAGGGGGAGGATGACCTCTCTCGACATGCTGGCTCCATGCTCTTCAATTTGGCTTTAACTAAAATTAGGCAGAACATGCTAGATACTCCAGCAGGAGCATATTAGAGAATAAAAACAAGTCCTCAGACAGACCTTGGCGTTTTCATTCTGCCTTCCCTCATCAGCAAAGGTCACTGACTCCCTTCCAGGAGACCTCAGTGTAAAGACCTGACACTGCTTACCAGACAAAAGACACTTTGTGGTGCCAGCTTGTGGTGACATCCCGTGCAATGAGGTTTCTGCATCTACAACCTCCTCCTGGCAGGTTGGTGTCGAGTGTACCTGGTACAACCTAGAGCTCACTGGGGGGGACTCTGGAAATGGTGTGTAGTATTTCCCACCTTCTCTCTTGAGGCCTTGGATGGTTGTTAGTTGAGGACAGTAGGTTTCGTCAGTGCATTGTAAGCAGACTGCTGTGTTTCTGTAATGGTTCTTGGTTAGGGATGTTCTATAGTCTGAATTTTCACTTCTTTTAGTCCAGTTGATACTGATGAGTTGCAAGTGAGGTGGAGTCAGGGTCTCTGAGCTTGAGCAGTAGGAGGTGAGAACGCCTGTTGGCGCTGCGGTTCTGAGCCTTAGCCCTCTGTCTGTCTGTGCTGACCCAGCTTTAAAACAGGGCTGGGACTTCTGGCAGCCGGTTGGTTCATATTTAGATGCTGAGTTGCTGGTGACTTGTGTTGGTAGCTATTCTTGTTTCTGCTTTTTAAAGAGAAGACCTCAATATGGAAAGCTCCCCTACGCTAATAACCAAAGACCCTCAATTGTATCGCTAGAGCTGTGAAAGAGAAGCATTGATCTCTCTTGTCCAAAGGCTTGAGCTGAGATCCGTTCCTGATGCTGACACCACTTTCTCTTTTCTCCCCAGGTTCAGTACTGTGGCTTGCTGTTTCGCCATGAGGGCTGGCCCCTGTGCATTCACGAGAAGGTTGTAGTCCAGCTGGCTTCCATTGACTGGCGAATCTTGAAGCCTGGTGACTTCTACCTGCAGGTGGTCCCCTATCTGAAGAAGTCTCCACGAATTGTGTTGAAATGTTTGGCAAAAGACAAGCATAATGTAGAGGAAGTCGTGATTCCGGAAGTTTCCTATACCTCTATTTTTACTCTGGAATGGTTGAGTACTATCAATGGAGAGCGGATGGGTATAGCACTGGAAAATTGTTTACTAACCACTGATGAGAAAATATTTCGTGTCCCCTGGGATAAAGTGGTTAATCCTGAATTTATAAATAAACCAAAAATAATTGAAAACAGTATCATCTCTCCAGAAATAACAGAGGAGCCTTCAGTTTTGTACCTCCCCATGGACCATGCTGAGTCCAATTCACCAGACCTAGGATCTCAATATCTACAGGAACGAAGTGCGGATCGAGACAACCTGGTCATCAACAGTACAGCCCCGCAGTTGGGTGAAACTCTTGTCAACGGTGTGTGTACAAGTCATGTGCCTCAAGAGAGCTTGAAAAGTGACCTTGAAGGGGAGTACGTTGAGCTGACAGAAGTTTCATTGCCCAGGTTTGGGCCACAAAGAGACTCTTTAACCCGATCGCTAGCTTTAAATTATCTAACTCAGCCCAGAACACGAGTGAATGCCTCTAAAGGCAAGCACAGGTTTATTGTCATTCAAGACAGTACCTACTCCAAGAACTTAGTTCAGTCGGCGCTTATGCAGAAGGAGCACTGTCAAATGGACACTCTGGGGACTTCGACAGAAGTTCTCAAAAATGTAATTCCGCTGGAAAGCAATCAAATGATGGCACATGGAGAACTGGTTCCAGAAGGTCAGCTGGTGTCAGGTGGTCCTGGAAACATGGGGAATAGCATTCCTGTGGCTGAGTCCCCTGCCTGTGGTGCAGAAGATTTGTCTGCAGAGCAGGAAACCCGTGGCGAGCACTCCATCGATTGGCGGTACGCGCTGTGCAGCTACAGTGACGTGTGTGCTAGTGATGGTGTCAACTGCAAAACACAAACTCCTGCTGCTCCTGGAAACGTGGAAGGAGAAGGTGATGGTTGTAGTGGAAATCTTGGTGTTGAAACATCAGGGCAGAGCCCAGAAACAATTCTAGACGCTACTCCTGCTGAAGAGGAGGAGATACTGAGAAGACATGGAGAACCACTGACTGAGGATCAAAATGAGGTGACACAGATGAATCCCTCTCCTGTATCTGTCCTGGAACCTTCAGGACCACATTGTACACTGAAGGAAAGTTGTGATGTTTCTTGCCAGAGTGTCAGTGAAGGTGTTGTGCCAGGCCAGGCCTCTACAACACTTGTTGTGCCTGAGAGTTCCGATGTGGGTGTGGAGAGAGGGTCTTCTGCAGGGAGCATGACAGATGTAGGAACAGTTGGTGCTTGCTGCAGTGATCAGGAAGCAAACCTTAGTTCTTCATTAAATCCTCCAGAACAGAACCAAGAAGAAGTAAATGAATTTGAGCTGGAAAGAAGGGACAGCCCTGAGGAAGTCAAAGAGTCCGAACAAATATTGACTGTAAATGAGAATCAGACTAGTCATAGTCACTGTTCTGTCAAAGCTCCTACAGATGGACTCTTCTCAGATGGGGAAGAGCAAGAGGTCTCTGCATGTCAGCATAAGAAAGCTGAAGAAGCTGTACTCCTCCAGACTGCTGTGTCAGCAGAGGGTGATCAGACAGCAGTACAATTAAATAACGGTGACTCTTTGATGGGCCTTGATGCACAAACAGAAGGCTCAAGTCAGCTTGGAACCCAGAATTCTGGAGAGAGCTGTGAGGAACCACAAAGACAAGCAGAAAACCAGGGCTGTAAAAGTGAAGAGAACTCTGCGCTGAACCCAGAGTGTGTAGCGGTACAGGACTTGAAGGGAGGGGAGGAGAACCAAGGAAGTTTGTCTTATGGGGAAAAGTCAAGGACTATAGCCTTAAAAACACTGGAATCCATTGAAGAAGAACTGGAGGTTGGACCACCGTCCTCAGGACCCGTTGAGGGACATGCAGAGCCCACTGCTCTGCACTCCCCCCAGGAGGCAGCTTCTGAGGCATCATCTCCTAAAGGTACAGCAATTGGGTGTTTATCTGTTTGATGATGGGGATTGAAAGCAAAGTCATTGAGAAGTGCTGCTGACGGGTAGTTCTGCTGGGAGGCTTTGGGGTAATAACCCAAACTGCAGGAAAGTGATTAGGTTGTCATGTCTGTGGCTTGAAATTAGCTTTCCCTTCACAGGTGAGTTTATTGTAACTATTTTGTTTAACAGTTCTTTGCAAATTTACGTCCCTACAGAACAAAGTTGCAGGGTAAGGGACTTCTAATTTCAGTTAATCTGATTGTTGCTGACCTCCACCCGTTATATTCATCAGGTGCACATTATGGCTGCTTGCAATAGGAATGCACCAGAAGAGAATGTGTAACTCTGCCAGTCCTTCATAGTTGAAAATTGGCTTTAGGAGGATAGTTGTGGCAGGAGGAAGCAGCAGTGGATGCCACAGTAAAACACGAGCTGTGTGACATGACCTGAAGTTCAACAAACGTGTGTGCTGGTAACTGATTTAAGAAGCAAACTGCAGAGTTGAGGGATTCCCCCCACGTACTTCCCCCCCTTCCCCTCTGGCATGCTTTATTCAGCTTGGTTATGTTTCAAGGAGGAGCTGTTTAGCTTGAGTGGGACAGCACAGAGAAATGAAGCACCTAACTTCAACTCAAACGATACGTTCAAGCAGGTTAGTGCCTGGCCTTCTCGCTGCCTGGGTTCCTGTGCTGGAGCTGTGCTCCTTTGGGAGGAGTTGAAGAGGCCCATCCGGGTCCCTCTGCCTTTCACACCAGACTGTAGGCAGGCAGTTTGGAACCCCAGGGACACGGTGTTGGCTTTGCCTGGCTCTGCTGAGTCTGGAAAGCTCTAGCTAGATATGCAGATCCCATCGAGACGCGTGTGTGGCGGGGGCGGGCGAAACGTGCCATTCCAGTTCCACAGCTCGCGTTCCCTGAGACCCCTGGCTAGGAAAATTACCCAGCTTTCACATTTCAGTATTAGAGTGAGGGCTCTTGAAAGGGTCGCAGGTACAGACCCGCACTGCTGGAGCATGTCTGACCCTCTGGAGGAGCAGATTGAGGGCTGGTCTTTTTGGGACAGGCAGCTGGTACAATGCTTGCACTGGGCTTGAACTGTGTCGATAAGAGCCTACATCAGCACTGCAGCACTACTCCCTTTGGCTGCAAAACCAGCTACTTTCTCAAGTGTCTCAAAATCACATTTTACCTGATGGCCTTAGTGTGACCTGCTAATGGAGCTTCACTGATGAAAAAGAAATTTCATTAACGCCCGCACCCAAATATTTTAATTCCATAATTAGGCAGGCCTGTGGTTGCTGGGCATTTCTGATACTTTTGGCGTGACGAGCACTTCTTTTTCTGTGAAATGGAGGGGTCAGCTCAAAAGTTTCTATTTCTGCAGTGTGCGTCTCTCTCAGCATCTGCCACCATAAGCAGAAAAAAAAGATGTCACCTTCTGCCTGTGTGTGGCTCCCGGGGGATGTCTGCCAGGGAAGAACCACGCTGTGGGTGTCCCTTCCCCTGCCCAAGCTCAGCCTGGCTCAGCTTGGTGTTTGCACAGGACCCGACCTCAGAAAACGGGTTGGGTGCTGGATTTACGTTTTTCTCCTGACCCTGATGGCTCTTTGTTCTGTGTTCCCATCTCTTTGTCTAAAATTAGCCAGGTCCAGCTACATGAGATAATAAGTGTGATGTTTTTGCTGCTCCACGGGACAGGTCTCAGCCGCCGCTGTGGATTTTAGCAATGACAGCCCCTTCTGGGGTACGTGTGGAGTTTGGTTTTAATGAAAGACAATTTAAATCTATCTGGAGGTTTGGCTGAAATAAGTGACATATTCATGGCCTGATTCTGATGACGTTAAACTTTGGCACTGCAGTTTTAAAAACCCCACCAATCTATTATGTCAGAGTTTGTAAAGCAAAAGAAACAACTGAAATCACCAGAAACCCCCTCAAACCAACAAAGTAAACTCCTTAAGGCTTAGGGCAGCTCAACTATCTGTTAATGCTGGGAGTACGTCTTAAACGCTGTAGCTGGAACTGTAATAAGACAAATCCACTCCATTACGTTGGATTGCTTTGAGATTCAAACAAGCCATCCCCTTATCTATCCCCATTAAACTCTCAGAGATACGATAATAAGATAATTGAGAGATAAAATTACAAATTGAAGCAAGTGTCCTACTCTCAGTCTTTCAAATGGACTTTTCTCTTCCAGCGGGTCAGTCTGCAGGTGTTACGTTCTCTGTAGCTGTTTCTTGTTGAGGTCATTTTGCTGCTACGATTGGCAACTGTGGGTGTCTTGCTTAAACTATAAATAGCAACAAAGCTGAAGCTGTACTGGGCCAGTTCAGGTTTGCAGTTCACACCTCAACAGTAGTGGGCAGGCACATGATTTGCCCTCTGTGGGGTGGAGGGGTTTGTTACGGCAGACATTGCAGATTATGTCAAAATACACATTCAGATCTGAGGCATCTGAGTTTGAATCTGTAGATTTTTAGAATTTTTTTTTTTTCCTTGTCCCTTAACTCCCCTTCCTCCCACTACCAGTCACAAACTGGGCTTATTTTCTGCACAAATGTGATCTAACTTGGAAAGATTTTGAGTCAAACATGAGCTGTTGTGAGTTGGTGGCTTAAAACTTACACTGGTTCCATTCACAGAAAATCTGACTGCTGGTTTTCCTGAATGACTAACTTTAACTGAAAGTGAAATTTTGAAATTTTGAAACTTCGCGTCTCTGGAAAGAATTCCTTTGTTTTGGGCCAGAGAGAAATATCTTGATATTCAAGAAATTAGCTGAAAAGCCCCACTGGGGCATATTCAGCGGCACCTGTTGGGGCATTCTGTTCCCTGTTACTACGTGATGTTAGCGCAGGTGATACTGGGGCTGGGGCAGTTTGCAGGAAAAAATGCTAATGTCTCTTTGAAATGCACACAAGCAAATCCTCTTCTACCACTTCCTTAACCTGGGGGAAAGGTGGAACCTGCAAACACGGCGAATTCAGGTGTCCCAGTTCTCAATTTGTTTTTTGATGTAATCCTCCGCATTCTACAATTTCCGCTTCGGTAAGTGCCTCCACCCCAGATTGCAAATAAATAACACCCCGGTGTGCTTGGGCCTGTTGGGAGAGGTGGGGTCTGCGGATCTGAACGGAGCCCGAGAAGCTTAGGGAAGAGGTTGGTTTGGGCAGGATGTGCATAGTCTGGAGGCTGTGCAACTCCAGGGAGGGTTCCCTGGGGCTGGAAAGCTTCAGTACCAGGACTGGTGTCTGATGGGCTGAGCAAAATGCTTCTCTCTTGTAGCTTTTGGGAGCTGCTGCTTCGTTCCTCGGAGGTATCCAAGGCAGGGCTGCCATGTACCTGTATGTCTTTCTCTTGCCCTGGTGTGATACCATCAATATAGCTATGTTCCCTTTCTTGTCTTCTTTAAATACCACTTTTTGGTCCTCTTTGCAGGCTTTTTTTCATTTAATGCAGATTCCTTTACTACGAACTGTGTGGCTCTGCGTATTGTCAGGCCTTACAACTCCTTGAGAAGATGTTCTCCTGGAAAGTCTGTCCCCCCTTTAACGTAAGACTGTTGGGGTGTGACTTATTATGGTGAGATAACTCATCGATGGGAGATCTGTGCTCCTCTAAAATGCCACTCCAGGAAGATCTAGCAGCGTTGTCGGAAGCGACGGAACTCCTGCATGGCTGGAAAGCAGAGGCTGAGGTAGAGCTGGGAACAGAACTGAGCTCTGGTGTGTCCCAGAACTGAGCTCTGGTGTGTCCCAGAACTGGGCAGAGCCCTGAAGCCATCGCAGCAGCTCACGTGGTCAAACCCAGCAGATCCCAGGGGTGCTTCCTCAAGTGGGGTGTTACCGATGGGTAATGAGCAGCTACTCCACCATGGCCTCGATGGTGCAGAGTCCTGGAGCCCCTCCTAGTTTCCCCCCCCCCCGTCGGATAATTTTGCCCAGTGAGCCATGCTGCTCAGGGCACTTCTCTCACCCACTTTAGCAATTTTGAAAGCAGTTTGGGCTGAGCCTCAACCTGTAAATCTCCTTCACTGCTAAAACTTGTATTGAAAGCCACTTCAAGGACTGCTTTGTTCCTGGTCCTGCTCTTTAATGAAGTATTGGAATCTGTTAGTAAATAAACTGAGTCAATTGTCAGCATTGTTGATGCAGCAGGAAGGTAGGATGGTTGAAGTCAATTTTAAATAGCAATTAAAATGTCTGACTTCATAGCAAGCAAATAAATACTCCACTCTTTTATTTTCCTAAAGAGACGTTGATTTTTTTTTTGCTGGTAGATACTGAAGTATCAGGATTTGCAGTGAAGTGTAGCCTTTTCTCTAGTGTCTCTTTCTGCCAAACAGTGGAACAGCCTGGCTGTGTACTTAGGATGCTAAAGATGAATCGTTGAAGACGCTTTGTTGGTTTCCAATTCTCTTAATGTTGGGAAATGGGGAATAATACTTCTTGCACAGTAGGTAGATTATTTTTTTTTTTCTCCTTCTCTCCAGGTACTTTTACATGAAAATTGAAACTTGATAAAACTAGCATTGGTTTCCATGTAGTAACTAAGATATTTAATTTTAGAATTAATTGGTTCTGATAACTTGTACTTTAAAGCTGAGGTGTCAGGCAAAGGAAGCCTTTCCTCCAGTTCTCAAACAGATCTGACTGGTGTAATCATCCTGTTCTTCAGGGGTTTAAAATAGGTTTCTGATTTTCACATTAACTGTTAATTAAAAAAATCTGGATGAGCAGACAGAGTCTCTTTGGCTAATTCCCAGCTGATTTGTCAGCCTGGAGTTGACTTCCATGTTTTCAGGAACTAATCTGAAGGTGGTGTGGGGGGAGCCATTCTGCTCTGAGGGAGCAGCTCCCCCTCTCAGAAGCTGGTTTGATCCCTTCAGCGTCTTGGAGCTGCTGGAGCCTGGCCAGGGCCTTGCTCCGTGCTGTGAGCAGACATGTACGGCTTGGTATGTTACCTGGGAAAATGACTGCAGCAATCCTGATCTGAATGGAGGTTTTGTAGCTTGCAAACTTCACAATAAATCAGTTTATTCCTTTAGAATTACAGTAGTATTAATGTTACAGCCAGTTTTGGAACATGGGTGCTACTGGCATGAGGACTGGAGGAGCTGCAGAGAGCTGGGACTGGGGGCACATCCCTCCCTAGTCTGGGACTTACCTGGGACCTTCTGGGTGGAGCTCTGCTCCGGCTTCTCACTGCTGCTTGTCTTCCAGGCATGGTGTCGGAAGGGGCAGAGACGAGGAAAGAAGCGAGGGGCACAGATGTGTTGAAAACAGTGAGTAAAGTCAGTGCCCCGGAGGAAACCTCAACAGCTATCACGCCCCCGCCGTCCCCAGCTGCCTGGGGTGGTCGCTCCACACCTACCATCGTCAAGGATGTCAACCCTGAAGTGCTGAGGAGCGGAGTTGCCTGCCTGCCCGGTGAGTAGCTGGGCCAGAAAGTGTCTGGGAAGCAGGGTTTGGAGGAGGACAAGGGTTTGCAGTGCTGCAGGCTGGTGCCAGTTCCATTCCCTTCATCCCAGACCTCTCCAGAAGCACCACTTCTTGAATCCTCCAAAGTTTCTGGATGGGAAGGACAGGAAGTAGAACTTCCCTCTCATGAAAGTCACGTTGACTCGCTCCCAGGAGCCTCAAAATGTTAACCAAGTGCGCGTGAGTCAGAAATGCCAAATCTGTGGGCTCATACCAGTAGCTCAAAAAGAGAAGAGTGAGGGTGCAGCTAATGATGGGCTGGTGGGCCTGACAGCAGGCCTGGTCGAAACAATAGAAACTTGATTCATTTGGCAGATAATTAAAGGATAGGAGTGTAGAAGATGCTGTTTGACAGTGCTCTTGTAAACCCAGTATTATTCTTGGTAATTAGAAGTTTGGTTGATTAAATATAGCTGCCTAGATAGAATAGATTTTTTAGAAAACATTTGATTTTGTGACACATAGTGTTGAAAGGAATACCCCAGTGCAGTGTGGATGAGCAACGTGTGGGATGAAGGATAGCGTAGCTAAATAGCAGATGACAAAACTAGCTATGAAGGGAGGACTTCCCAGAATTGTTCTGCCGAGATCAGTTGGAGGTCAAACGGTGTTCAGTGCTTGCGTCTGATACGGCAGCGAGTACTGAATTGCTGCAGATGGAACTTCTGCATGGGACAAGTATTGGCAGGGCAGCAAATAAAGCTGAGGCTGTTGGAGAGAGCAGCCAGGATGGCTGGGTGTGCAGGGCCCACACAAGAGGTCTTTTGTGTTTAACCAAACACGCAGTAAAGCAGAGGAAGGGAGTTCTCATATAAAAGGAAATGGTGAATATTGGAGGTGGTGCAGAGAAGGGTGACAGCCCTTTCTTGTGAGTGAATGGGATGTCTTATGGCAAGAGACTGGAAGGGATTTCTTTTATCACATAAGATGATTGAGAATGAGGTGAAAACACCCTTGTGCAGAGAAGGGAAAAAGGGGAATAAGAGTTTTCCAGTCTTCTGGGAAAAGGTGAAATGAAAAAATAAGCACGGGGCAGAGTTATGGTATGTTCAAACATGTAACTTTGCACTGGGAGGTAAATTGTTAGAACAAATTCCAAAGGAGGATTTCTAATCTTCTGGTCTGCTGATCAGGCTGGAAATTTTTGTGCTGTGTACAACAGCCAAAAAATTACAGGGTTTGAGAGAGGGATCTTTCAGAGAAGCTCATAGTCCCTACTATTGTAGAAGCCTGACAATTGTCTAATGCTCTGGTTGTTCCCTTTGTCACAGATTTCTGTCGTAACGTCTGAATGTTACACGAGGCAGATGCATTTGAATATGGGAGGAAGGGATGTGCACTTGAAATTTGAACAATTGAACAAGCAAGGTTTGGGTTTGAGACTGCTTCCGAGGGAGTTTTCCTCTAAGAGAGGAGTCACATTTTCTGCAGAAGCAGTATCAGATTTGATTGCTATCTCTCATGTCTCTCCTTCTGGATTTCAGTGGGCAGTCCTCACACCCGAGGCCACGTGCTCACAGCTCAGCTGAATTTTTTATGTTACACAGTGGTAATGATAGAATAATTGCGTTAGAAAGTGTAACTTTTAGAATGAATAATGAATAAGAGTTAATTAAACTAGTAGCTGATGGAGTTGGGAAGAAATTTTCCTTTCACAGGAGTTGCATTTCTGCATTCTGCTCTTGAGTCAGCTGGTCCCTGGGAGTTAGAAATCCCTGCTTCTAAGTGATGCCCATCTGTGTCTGTGGCCCTGACTCAAGTCACATCCTAGTGACAGATTGAGATCTCACCAGGACAGTTTTCTGTGCTTGGGGCTGTCCATCTGTGTCTGTTTTACCTGTCAACTCGCATGCTTGTCCCTCAGATGGGGAGAAAGATGGTCCAGGACAGCGTGGTAGAAGTTCAGAAGAGATGGAAAGATGTAGCTGTCTCTAAGCCTCTGCTTTTGTGTTGTGCTTGGGATTTTCTCTCCCTATCTCTCGTACAGTTTGAATGGTGGGAAATGGCTCCTGTTCTTGTGAATTACTTGTCACACAATAGAGGTGTAGTCCCTGCTCTTCTCCAAACCACTTACCTTCCTGCTGCCCTGCGAGCAAGCTCACTGCAGAGCCACTGCCAGCTTTTGGATAGCAGAGGCAGCTATAGGTCTCTGAAGCAGTGTGTCCACCTGCTCTTTACCTCTCCTTTGCGTCTGGAGAGGAGGCTGGATGCAATTCCAGAAATGGCACTGCTACGTCCTTCTCTTCAGAGTTCTCAGTGCACGTTGTGGCTAAAACCCAAAGCCAGAACTCAAAAGGTTGGGTTGTCATTACCCAACTTCAGCAATATTTTATGAAGGATGTGTTTGGGTAGAAGAGAGCAGTCCAAGTTTAACACTACCATGAAAGATGACAAGCAGAGTTCAACTACCTCACTCTGGGCAGCATTTGATGAACCCAACTTCAGCAATATTTTATGAAGGATGTGTTTGGGTAGAAGAGAGCAGTCCAAGTTTAACACTACCATGAAAGATGACAAGCAGAGTTCAACTACCTTGCTCTGGGCAGCATTTGATGATTAGAGGGTTATAGCACCTCTGCTATGAGGACAGGCTGAGAGAGTTGGGGGTGCTCAGCCTGGAGAAGAGAAGAGGGAGAGCATCTTCCAGTAGCTTAAGGGAGCCTAGAAGCCCTGAAGAAAAGGCCTGAAGAAAGCTGGGGAGGGACTTTTTAAAAGGGCATGGCATGATAGGATGAGAGGTAATGACTTCAAACTGGAAGAGAGGAGATTTAGATGAGATCTCAGGAAGAAATTTTTCACTCTGAGGGTGGTGAGACCCTGGTTGGCCAGAGAAGCTGGGGCTGCCCCATCCCTGGAGGGGTTCAAGGGCAGGTTGGAGGGGGCTTGGAGCAACCTGGTGTGGTGGGAGGTGTCCCTGCCCAGGGCAGGGGGTGGCACTGGGGAGGCTTTAAGGTCCCTTCCAACCCAAACCCTTCTGTGATTGTATAGTTTGGGTATTTTGGAAGTGTGTTTATTGCCTACCATAATCTGCAACGTACAGTCTATCTAGTTCTGTGGAGCATTTCCAGGAAGGCATGGGGTGGTAGTAGGAGAATATGAGACACACACACCCGGAACTGGGCTCTGTTGACTTCCTTGTTTTCCTTCTTTTTTTCCTCCCCCTCTTTTTACAGGTACCAGAGATAAATCGGGACGTGCAGTGGCCATAATAACAACAAGGAACACAGCCTGGTTAAACCCCCACTGCAACACCACTGAGCTTGTGCGCCTTCTTCTCTACCTGCACAGCATCACGAGGTTGGTGACACCCTCAGGCTGGCAGGGGGGAAGCTGCTGTGTCCCTTTGCCTTTCAGGGCTGGGGAAGCTGAGACGGTGAGCGGAACGGGTTGGCTTTATTGGCCTAAAAACCTGGTCCAGACAGTCCTGGAATTGTACAGGTGGGGATCTCCTGCTGGGGTGAACTGGCTGGTGCTCAGTAAGCACTTTGGCTATTTCCTGTGTGCCTTGTGCACGTGGTGTGGTAGGATCTAAGCCGTTCCTGCTACCCTTCATTAGCTCAGAAAATGGGATTTGAGAGGTGTGATGGGGCAGTCATGCGGCAGCTCCGTGATACAGTGTTGGGACATGATATTTTAAGGTTCAGGCCTCTAAGCTGAGAGGCAGAGAGGATTTCACTGAATTTCACTGCGAAGCTTGGCAAAATCTGCCTTGCTTTGTTTTTTGGAGTCTACAGGCTGGAGTTTGCTGCAGCTACTCTTCCTTTCACTGTGACAGACTCTCTTCCCCAGCCTGTCTCGGGCTCTGCTGAGACTTTGCTTCACTCTTAGATGATTAAACTAATAAATCTAACGTTCTGTTAGTGATTTATTTTTTTTTTTTAAGCCTTTAAACCATTGAGAAAGGGAGGAAGCTTCACCCCTCAGAAAGCTTCTGCTACTCATGCCTTGTTTCTTATGACTCTCCCTTCAAATCTGATTCTGGGCAAGAGAGATGTTGGGTCTGACCCAGAAGGGCTGTTCTTGTGTAGCGGTGTGGGTAAGGTCAAGCTTGTCCCTGAACACAATTAGAAAGGACTGGTTTTTTTGTGTGGGTTATGCAGTGGGTATCAGCACCTTTGCCATCAGTTAGATGTATCCTAGGAGAAATGGGAAGTTCAGGTGGAAATAGCAAAAGTAAAAGCTGAGCAATCCAGGTGGTGGTTTCCATGTATATATTTTGGTTAGGAGAAGGTGGCCAATTAGTTCCCTGTCCTTACAGAACCCTAATGTACTGTTTTTTTCACCCTGCCACGAGTAGGGGTTCTGTTTCCATAGTCTTTGATTTTCATTGGTGACAAAGGTTTCCTCTTTTTCTCCGTCCTTGCAGACCAGAGTGTCGGGCTTTGGGTCTGACTGTCCTTGTGGATGCCCGTCGTTGTTCACCGGTTCCTGCTCTCTTCAAGGCCTTCAGCATATTGCAGGTGAGCCTTGAGCTTGGGCACAGGGACACGAATTGGCTCGCTGGCTTGGTTGGATCTTCCATCTCTGCTGCTTATGGCTCCATCTGCCACCTGGCTTCCAGTTGGCTTTGGGAGGTGGATTTATGCACCCAACCCTGCAGAAAAAAACCCCAAAACCCTAAGCAAGAGTGAGTTAGGGGAGAACACCCCTCCCCACCCCTCCAAATTTACTTCTGTCTCTGTGCTGAGAACAGCCTGTACCAAGTCTAAACGCTGCCATGAATTATCATGCTTGGAGATGTTGTCTCATGGAGAGGTTTTTGCCCACCACGGAGAAGGGAGGAAGAGAGGCCTCCGTGAAGCAAAGGACACAGGTTGTTGCCAGGTGGAAGAGCGTGTGCAGCTGTTGATGTGGCTGTCAGGGAACGATTGGAATCGGACGTGCTGTAACTCTATATTGCTTCAGGTCAAAGGCTTTCCTATCAGTCACTTGGAAAGCAAGTGGGTTGTGTTGCCCCCGCTCCCAGATAGCTTCTCTCTGCTGCTGTTAGAAAGCCAAGGAGGTGCTGGGGTTGTAGCTGTGACTAATCTTGTTTAAGCAGGTGTTCCTTTTAAATCAGAGCTTTGGTCTCTCGGGACTCAAACTCTGCAAACTGGATCAGGGCAATGTTTTAATGAGGCTGGTGTCTCTGTGGTTTATGTGCTTCGGTGCCACATCTGAGAGTCGGGGCTGAGTCAGAGGTTTGTCCTCCTGCTTCCTGGGCTGGGTGGTGCTGTGAGCTGTATCAGTGTGCTCATTCTCCCTGCTGGAGGAGTCATCTGTTGCCCTGCTCGGTTCGGCGGAGGTAACGAGCAAGTTCTCCTCTCTTTTAGGCTGTGCCCACATAGCGGTGGGCTTGCTAAAGCTTTTGAGCATTTCTTTGCCTGGAGAAGTTGCATGAATGTGTCTTAGTGGGATGATTTGGAAATAAGTAGCGTGTTGAGTCACAATGTGCTTTTTTGGGTCCCCAGTCTCCTGCAAGCATGGCAGGAATAAAGCTGTTCCAACCTTAAGTTTCCAACCCTCCAAAACGAGGGAGGGGGGGAAGGTTTTTGCAGAGCCTGTGTAATATCCTGCTGTGGTGGCTGTTTGGCTCTGAGCGCCTGTTATCAGGGTGGTGCAACAGTTAGATACCAGGGATTAATGTGCTGCGAGACAGATTGCTGGGGCTGAGCCTGTGCTCCAGGTAACAGGGATTGACGGAGGCTGATGACTCTGTGTGTGGTTTCTTGGTCCTTATGATGACTCTTCTGCAGACTCCGTAAACAATACCTGTTCAGCTGGCTCATCATCTGATTGGGGCACAGGAATAATCCCCTGGCTCCTCTGAGCCTTTTGGGGATCCTTAGCATTTACCTCTGAGATCCAGCAGTGCTCTCATCTGCTCTGAAACGGGGATAGAAAGATACAGAAAGCTGAGTGTAACTGCAGAGAGGCAAGCTAAGCTTTCCAGAGCGCAGCAAGGTTTGCTGGATTTCGTGGCTTTTGTGAAGCCTACTCTGATAGTGTGTCTGGAATGTGTTAAATGTTGATATCCGGTGCTGCTTGTCCAATTTTGAAGAGATGTTTTTCCTCTTGAGTGGTGAGGAGCTCTGCTTCCCAGTGGGTAAACACAGATTGGATGACCTAATGCTGAGCTCCTTCCTCCTGCAATGCTTGGATCTGTTAACCCTGGAGAACCTCCCTGGGGAGGGAAGACTCTGATCCCACAGGTTTCTGGGTGAAGATCTGGCAGTGTGAGGAAATACATATTCCACAATTCCATCTTTCCGGAATAAATGCACGAATGGACTTTTTAAAGTGCTAATAGACAACTTTTGGTGCTCGCAGGTAGCTCTCCTGCAGCACTGGGAGACTGTCAGTTGCTCTCTCTGGACCCCTGTAGTAAACTGGTGAAAGTCTGTGCAGACTTTTCTGTTCCAAGAGGTGTATGTGCATGCCATGTTACTGCCCAAGTGCAGAGGACCTCGTTAGCCTGACGTTAAAGACCTGGGACTTCCTACCACTCCATTAAAAGCGGTCACTTGGAGACTGAACGTGGTATGTGGGGACTGTCCCATCTGCACAGGATTTCTGGCAGCCTGTTCTTCATGCTGACGTTAAGTCCGGCCATGGGCTTCCCATTGGGTCAGGAAGCCAAAAAACTTCAGTCTGAGAAAGGTGGAAGAAAGCACTTAATTCTCTTTTTAAAGAATAACAATAAAGCGATGGATGTTTACCCTGGCGCTTTCTGAGCTCCTGTTGGTGCCCCTCTATTCTGCTCTGCCCACACCGTGCCTGTTTGGGGAGGGGAGAAGTTCACTTACGTACGTGGGACTCTGTTTCATTGCTTCCAGAGACCTGGTTTTGTTAACAAAGGTGGGAAGAGATTGCGTGGAAAGATTCCTCAAGCAGCATCCTGCTGCTTCCAGCCCTGCCCGTCTCCCGAGGCACTCCTGTAAACTGTTGTAGTCCAACTGCTCCATCGGTGCTGGATGACACTGAGTAATCTTCAGCTGTTTAAAGAAAAAAAAAAATGATGAAAAATACTTGATTTCTTTAGAAGTATGACTGCTTCTTGGATTGGAAAACTCTGAACTTCTCTCCTGACAGCTTTATTTATGAATGGTTTTTCAGTCTCTATTTTCAGCAGTAACAAACAAGCGAGTGAGTGTTTTGGCTGTTGCTGTAACCTCGAGTTACGCCACCACTACCTTTATCCCTCACTCATATTGCACATCTCATGACTCTTGGATTAGAAGAGGGGGAAGAGGGGTTGTGAAAGAATAAATTTATTTAGTGCCCCGAAATGTCTTGAAACTGTGGCTGGTCTTCATCCTTCAGTACTTTCTGGCAGACAAATTCAGAGCTGCTGATACAGCTGTGATACCTCTCATCCTTTCTTCAGATGAATTTTAGTATTTACCTAATACAGCCTAATTATGCAATAAATTCTTTTGATCACTGTTCAGATAACAGTGAAAGTGTGAGTAATTTGCTTTGGAGGAAAGGATTTGAGAAAACTGAGAAACCTCTCAGGTTTTGGAATGTGTTTCAGTTGGGATTTTTTCCTGCCAGCTCAAAAGGATGTTTTAGGATTAGGTGAGAGAAAGGTCTTTTCCTCTGCTCTAGAATCTCTGCTGTAGATTTCACTGATTTCCCGGTGTTGGCTGTACTGGGCCCAGTGTCAGGTGGCCCAGTCTCTGCTGGTGCTCTTGTCTCTCTGCTCTGGCTCTGCCGCTCACGTCAGATATTTAACCTTTTATTTAAGCTGTTTGTTTAAACAGGGTTCCCTTGCTGTCATGGGCTGCTGCGTGGCAGGTTCCTTGCAGCTCGAGCCATAGCAGAAAGGATTTGTTGCTTGAGAGTTTCCAAGATACTTGGAAAGGCCAAGAGACCATCCAGGAGACATCTGGATGGGGTGGCTCTTATTTACCCGTGTGGAATGACGGCTCAAATGGCTCTTCTCCTCTCTAGATCCAGGCATCATGTATTTAGTGGGCCCTGTCTCCATGGTCTGGATCTTTCTGCTACAATTCCCTCTTCCTGCTGTCGCTCTCTGTGCCTGTTTCTCACTTCCCTGTAGAGTTCTTCTCTAATTGAAGAGCTGCTCCTGGATCACAGAGTTTGAACTACAGCTGCCAGACGTCCCTTGTATTTGGAATTTCTGTCGGTTTAACAGTAGCAACAGGATGCAAGTCCTTGATTGTGAATTGGCAGTAAGTAAAGACAAGATGACATTTTTGGCACTGTGGGGACAAAAAAAACCACACTTCCTTTCAGTTAGGAGAAGTGACCAGGAAAGTTATCAAGAAAAAACTTGGACGTTGAACATGGTTCTTTTCTTTCTTCCCCCGACACACTTCCCTGTGTAGAAGGCAGAGGTTTTTTTTAGTACAGCCAAGACCTGACCTCTTTCATTGCTTCCTTAAATACTGCAGGACTAGTTGAGCTGAAGCAAACGACCTTAAGGACGCAGCCTTGGTGCTCTGTAGAATGGCCTTCCCTGTACCTGGTGACTGCCTTCCAGGCTTTCTAAATGCCTTTGAAGGTTAAATTGCAATCTCTTGTGCAAACCCACTTCAGTACGTTCTCCTCAGCATCCCAGGCAGAGAGGTAATGGATTTGTGCTCTGTTCTGTCGTAGGACATGGATCCTCCTTGCGTTCACGGAGTACTGCTTCTGGTTGAGAGAGATCTGACTTTTCGGATGGAGAAGCCACCAGCAGGACAGGTAATGGAACCATTCATCAAGGGGTTGCTGGGGAACTCCTGATGTCCTCTGTTTAATTCTCCCAACAGCGAGTTCTCCATCTGCTGATGCCTGTTTGCTCTCACGTGAAATCTCTCTAGTTGTTCTCTGTATTTTATAGTTGTGGTTTCTTACAGATGTGGTGTTTATAGGGTTATATGCAAGCTCAATGTATCTCTGTCATGCTGTGTTTATTGCTGTGTCCATCAGTGACATTTGCATCATAATTATGTCTGTTTGCTGGGGCCCTCAGGACACAGGGGGTTTGTTGGGAACTGGATAGCTGGGAGGAGGAGCTCCTCGCAATTAACAGAGATAGATGCTTTTCACCTACTCCTGTTAAAAAGGGGGAAAATCCTTGGTCAGGAAGAGATTACATTGGGCTAAATCCTGAACTCCATTCTTTGAAGGTACTTGTTGCTTTCCTGGATTTTGCATAACTCGTGTTTGCTCTCCTCGTAGCCGCTGCTGTCAGTGGCTGAGGCTCCTGTGAAAGGGGGAAGAGGAGATGTGTATGTGTGAGGCTCCCTTTGCAGCTGAAATGTCTGGGAAGCCTAACAGGAGGCACTAATGGAGGAGCGAAAATCATCACAACATCACTGAAACCCCCAGCTTGGTATTGGTATTCCATAGCTGTGTGAGAAGCGTAGGCTCTCAGCCATTCTTTGTCTGTGGTGAGTGAACAGATGGATCTCAGCACCTCCCTCTGCTCTGGGACTGTTACAAGCTACAAGAGTGGACTGAAATCCTGTGCCTGCTGAAACCCTGTAGACTTTAGAGTAGGCCAGGACCTCTCTTCTGGCTTCTATGGATGAAGACCTTGTGAACAGCATCAGTTTTGCTGCGTGTGTGGTGCGCTGCCCTGAAAGAGCAACAAATGCTATTAGTCCATTTCCTGATTGCCCCCATGTGGAAGAATTTGAAGTGAGAAAGGGGGCTGCAGGCGGGTCCGTGCAGGGAGAGCTACAGAAGGCATTAAACACATTGAACAAATCCAAAGTGTGTAGGAGGGAATGGAGCAAAGGGTAATAAAGGCATCGGCATGCGGGAGGAATTGGAAGCATCATCACTATTTCCCAAGGAGGTGGAAACTTGACAGTGTGTGTGGGGGGGTTAAATGTCTGCACCTGAGTTCCGAGTGGCTGGGCTGGCTTCCAGGTACCTGCAGGAGCACTTGTCTGATTCTCTGATGAGTATAAAAGTGCTCTGAGCTTCTGCAGGCTCACAGAAGGCAAGTTATCTGTGTGGAGATCCAGGAAATAGTTGAAGCGAATAGTTGCTGTGATGAGGGGAGCGCTGAGGGTAGGGCAGAGGCTGCTCTGCGAGACTGTTTTTTCCAGGAAGAGAGGTGGGGAAGCTGGGGGCTGGATTTAACCTCTCTCTCTGAACATATGCAAATTGCAGCCCGATGTGGGAACATGGGAGGGAGTTGCTGTGCTTATCCTGGGAGGTACTGGCTCCGGAGAGGGCTGGCTGCTGCCAGACTTCCAGCCCAGATGTTCTGCTTGGTGAAACAGCGTGTTGAAGCCTGCATTCCCTCAAGGTTCGCCCACTAAGCTGTACAGAGAGCTGCTCTAAGATTGGATTGATTTATTATTTTTTTTTCCTTCGTGCTGTAGTTCTATTGCAGATATACTCTGTGTTTTGTTTCTACGCAAGATAGGTAAAGAAATAAAGGATGCTGTCTGTCGTTAGCCTTCCCCTCCTCCTCCAATGCTCACACCCTAATGCAAACATACTTTTATTTCTTCTATTTCTGTGCAGTTTGAACTTCTCACCTCCATGAAATCCCTCCATAAGCACATAGACAGCTCCCAGCTGCCTCTAGAACTGGATGGGACCTTCCCTTATTGCCACCGGGACTGGTTAAGCTTCCGCATGGTGAGTAGGATGCCAAGAGAAGAAATGGCATGGTAACGGAGCTGAAGCAAGAGGAGCTTGTCAAGAGCTGAACCTAGAAGCGTTAAGAGACAATGATTCCTGTAATAGCTATGTATGCAAATGAATTTCTTTTATCAAAAGAATACTGTCTTCATTAAATGGATGCACACTGCGGCCTAATGGCATGACTGCAGGAACTAAAATCTTCGGTTTTAACTCATCTTCTTGACCTGTATTAATTTGGATTTGACTATATTTTGAAGGGAAGGGGAAGAAACAGAGTCCTGTTTTGTGTAATAGACGGTGGCACTTCAAGTTACACTCTGAGGCTTAAGGGCAGACACTTCTTGTGCTAATCTCAGGAGAAGGCGTTAGTATCATGTTGCCTTTGAACCAACAATTACGAACTTGAGCATAATAAAAACAGTTAGATCCTGTTGGTTTTGGAGCAGGTTCCCCAGACCAGGCTAAGAGGGTTTTTACCAAGGCGTAAAAACTGCAATTCTGGCAGGAGTGAGACTTTGGAAATTGCTGATATTCAATTTGGATACTTCTGCTGTGCAGCAGAGTATGTTCAGGTTCCAGAAGGCCACAAAAGTCGCATCTGTGGCACCAACACCCAGTTCTGTGTACTCCTGTGCCGTGGAGGGACCACAGCTCCTATGGATCATGTGCTTTTTGAATCTTTAAAAGCTGTGTTGGGACATGATTTGGCATGCTGAGACTAGGCAGGATTAAGTCTCTGTAAATCTGTACAAAAATTAGCTGTCTTAACATTGCGTTTGACTTGCTCATCCCAGTTGGTTACAGAACCATTGCCTCTGCTTCCAAAATATTCAGTGGTCTTCTGGAGGGGATCTCACTGCCCAGAGCGCAGCGTTTGAAGCAGGTGAAGATATCACTGCTAATTACCACTGCGGTGCTGCTGGCTTCAGTGGTTATGCTTGGCACATGCCACATGTTAACTTGTCTTTTCCAACTTATTTTAGACCCCATTTTTTAAACTTGCATCTAAGAGTACTAGCATGAACTCGTGCTGAGGCGATACAGGAGCCTGGTCTTGGTGCCTGGGGTTGAATTTGAGGTTTATTTGGCAGTGAGGAAGCAGAGAAGCTTTGCAAGAGGTTATGGATTAGTTTTCTGGGCAGAGTTGAGAAAAGCTGGAGAGCTGAGGTGCTCTGGCCATGCAGAAGGATGACTCTTGAAGGAAGAAGCAGGCTACTTCTTGTTGGTGCCTTGCATCTCAACACACAAAATGTTACCAGAGGGAGTTAGTGCAGGAGTCAGTCTGTATGGGTCACCTATTTATATCATGTGCTGTGTGAACCCCTGTAGATCTGCAGCTCTGTGGCAAACAGCGTTTATTTCCTGTCTGGGTGATCTCACCTGCATCCTGCCTGCTAATCTGTCACTGCTGGGGCTCTTCCAGCACTCGGGGAGGAGGGAATTTGGTTCAGTAAAGATTCAAACAGCTGGGGTTCTTTTTTTTTTGTGTGTGTGTTTTGTTTTGAGAGTGCTTGTTTTGGAATAACTGTTTTTCCCTTCTCTGATTTCAGTTGGCTAAAGGGTGTCATCTGACAATATTTAGGCTTTTCTAAAATATACTGTATTATGAACTCCTGTGAAATGTTTGGGGTTTGTTTTATTTTGATTTGTTTTCCTTCCTGAGGGAAGGAGGGATTTTGGATTTGTCGGTAGTTTATAGTGCTTAATTGTAGAAGCTTTCCACTGTCCTAATCTTTAGTTTACATTACTTTTAATATGAAGAGAAATTATTTAAAGTAGAGAAGTTCCAACTGCTTGTTCTGTGTTTGGTTCCTCCAAAATTCACGCATAGTGATTTGTCTTAGTGGGAAGTTACAAGAAACACTAATAGTACAAGAATGTGGGACATAAGTGGACCAACTTTTCTTTTCTGTAAAGCATGACCCATACAAGCCATGAGTATGGAAGTGTGGAAGATCTGCCTGGTGTAGAGTGAGGCATCTGAAGCCTCTCATCGCCCTCTTTTTGCTGATACAGCCTCACCAAATGGTATAATTGAACCCTTGGCTTAACGTGTTTGATCCTGTCTAGATTTCTGTGCTTTTAACCATCTGCAAGCTGAAAATACACCTTTCCTGTCAGCTGTGAGACAATAATCTCTCCCTTGGTCCTTTCTTCCTGTAGAAACTGGAACATTTGCTACAGGGATGCCAAGGTGCTTGTGCCTTCCTCCAGGGGGCCATCCATAAAGTGGAATCTGGAAAATTACCAGCAAGAGCTGAGGTGAGCGTGTCCCTTCCCTCCTGTCAGAGCTGGGCCTGGGACAGGAGAGAGCAGGAGGCTGGATAACTGCAGAAAAGCTGTAGCTTTGAATTTATGAGCTGTAGTAGCAGTGTATTCTGTGGGGACAGCAGGACTGGTAGAAGCTGATGTAAATGAAGTGATACTGGATGTAGAAGCGGGTTCTCTGATCCCTCAACATCCCTCCAGGAGATCTTTTCACCTGTGCTGGGTGCTCACTCCAGTGTTGGAGTGTGTTCTTAGCAGCTCCACAGCTGGTACTAGCTTTGGTGTCCCCACTGCTGAGCAGCTGCTTCAGCCTGTGCCACACCAGAGTGGCTTGGATGGCCTGGAAAAAAGTTAGGTGGCACCATAGATGGTGTTGCTGGAGACAAGGCTGTGCTGCGGTTCCAGCGTTGCTGCCTCCAGAACAGGCGTTTGGGAGTGGGCAAGGTACAAAGGTACAAAAGCCAAGACAGTGCTGTTGCAAACATGTTATAGCCCCTACACTTGAGAAGCTGCTGTAGCCCTGACAGTAGGAAATTGCTGCCAGCTCTGCGTTGAGTGTCCCAGCAGTAAAACAACGGAGGATGGTGGCTTCTCTGGGCCTTCCTGCAGACATGTATATCCACAAATCCTTCCCGTGCGTCTTGTCCCACGGCCTACAGCTAGACAGGTCCAGGCTCTAAGAGCAGCAGGAGCCAGCTGTGAGTGGGAAATGGGGCTGGAAAGCTTATTCTTTCTATGCCCAGTAAACAGAATATGGAGAATGATAGGAATTGGGTTTCAATTTGGTGGGGGAAGTATGGAGAGCGTAACGTGCATGCCCAGTTTATCACTTTGGGCTTGGTAGGCTTGAGAGAAACAGCCGTGGAAACCAAGCTCCCTCTTTTCCTGGGGTGGGCCAAGGTGGTTTGCGTGTGTTTTGGGTTGGGTGTTGGTTTTTGCCTGGTCCCTCATTACCTGTGGGTTGCAGTAGGCACTCATCTCGCTCTCGCCATCCCTCCAGGAGGCGGCTGTGCTGCTGAGGAACTACCGGCAGCTGATGAAGAATGTCCTTGAAGACACGCGGCTGGTCAGGCTGCAGCTGGAGGGTGGAGCGCTCCTGGCCAGGCTGAGGAAGGAGGAGTCTTGTGTCACCCTCACCCACGACTACAGGTGAGCCCCAAGAGTGAGAGGAGCACAAAGCAGGCGCTGGGAATCTCTCTGAGATGACCCCATCGTCAGTGCAGCTTCCTGTAGCGAGGACTTTTTGTTGAAAAAGCAAAGGTGAAAATCGTAATGCATTTTACTCTTATCCTGACTCTTTCTTCCCCAGTTTGAAAACTTGGCTGGGTGACTGCACTTAAATGGTTAAAGTTCCTTTTCCAGGTCAAACCTGGGTGACTGCACTTAAATGGTTAGAGTTCCTTTTCCAAGCCAAATCAGGCTTATCTTCTGTAGCAGAGAAAGGGCTGGACATTTTGTGCACCTCTAAAACACAAGTCTTAATTGATGCTGCCAGCGATGAATGTTTTAGGTCCAAGGCACTTATCGCTGGGTGATTTAGCAAGGCACTCCTTATGCAAGGGGATTTCCAAGGACCTTAGCTGCGAGGAATGCTTTCTGCCCGAAGCAAGCTCTGATCTCCTCACACGTTGGTACGGTTTGCACAAACAACTGCTGGCTGCCCCTCTGCCAAACGGTGGGTATGAGAAGCGGGGCCGGAGAGAGGCCGGCTGTTTGAGATTCCCGGGGCATTGCACAACTCCTCTTTGTGCTGTTCAAACACCTGAGGCCTATCAGTGTGTGAAGGCCTCTGTGCTATGTGCTGTGCAAACAGCGAGGTAGAAAAGAAAACCCTGGCAACCCAGGAGCTCCCAGCCTGAGTGGGAGGTAAAGGCTGGTGTGTGGGAGCAGACGAGGGTGTCGCGGGGCGGCCGGGAATGACTCCCTGCATCCACATCCTGGCTCGGCTTAAACTCTCCGTTGCCATCACAAGCTGGGAGGTTTGGAGGGAGGGAACGGAGAGGAGATAACAAAATAGCTTGCGGAGTATGTCACCCAAACACCAGGAAAAGAACATTTCTCTTTGAGAAGTCGGCAAGTGGCTGAGAGCGCAAGGTGCTCTCTGTCACTGGGAGATTGGGGGTCGGCGTTTCGGTGCCGAGTGAGAGAGGAGTGTGGGGACAGCTCTAACCTTTTCTTCTCCCTTCTTGCTGTGACTCCTCTCAGCAGCTCTGGCAGGCTGTGCAGTCACAGTTTTCTCGCTGAACTGGTGAAGTACTCAAGGCAATTTTGGGTACATTTAGTACAGTATAGCCTTTTCATTCTGATGTGATACAAGAAGCACAGATAATACAGATTGTTGGTTTTTTTTTTTTTATTTTATTTTAAGCAGCACAGCAACTTTAGAGTCCTAGGAGAATGGGGAGTGCTTTATGTTTTGTTTTGGTTTTAAACTAAGCCTGAGTTCTTGTGCGGGGAAATGATCAACTTTGAAACCTGATCTGACAGAGCCCTTAAGGATAATTTACTGCTTTGATCGCCTTAGCAAGGGCAGAGGCGGGGGATACACACATAATTCTTTGATTGCACAGCGTCTGAGTGCCTGCCGAGCCGATGTAGCATGTTCTCTGTTTAATTCAGGCTATATTTGTTGCCTGCCAGGATGAATGGAGGGTGTGTGCTATGGCTCAAATGTATGTGGCTCTCTCCAGCCTGAGGAACGTAAATGAATATAGTGGGAGAAAGTTAGTCCTCTTCTAAGCGGTGGAGTAGTTGCAAAAACTAAAATCCATGCAGTGCTTTAATTGAGGAAATGCCTGCTTGTCATGTAACTCAGGGCAGAGAGCTAAAGAAGACAACCCTTCCCTGTTCAGGATCCATTTAAATGTGAAAAAAGCTCTATCACTTGGCCAGAAAACTCTGTATAAGGCACTACTGGTTTTAGATCCTCCGTGGCTCTGCACTTGCTCCCTTTCTCCAAACTGGTGTGAGATATTAAAGGTTCTGAGCTCTGCCAACCCTGGCAAGGCTCCTGTGGTTATAATTTTCAAAGGCTTCTTTAACTAATAGAATCTAAGTAGGGAGGCAAAATACTGTAGTTGACCTGCTAAGCTAGTATGGAGTGGCTAGTGACGTATGTGGGTACAATGTCAGATTTTTGACTGGTGAAGTGTGAAAATGGAACAGGACTGGTTGTGTCCATACACTCAGGAGGGGCTGTTTTAGTGCTTTTCTGAACTTTGAATTGTAAAACCTTGATCAATGCTTAACAGGCTTTAATTTCACACCCACTCCCCCGATACTTGAAATCAAATTATTTACAAAAGCAAGTCAAGTGGTTTTATTCTTCTGAGCCACCTTTTGGCTCTTGTTTTAATCACATGTTCTGTTGTTTTAGTTTTTTTTTTTTCTTCTCTCTTGTGGTGCAAAAGCCTGATCAAGCAGAATCATGACTGTGAAGGCTTTTGAGTCAGAAGTTGTGACACCAGCTGTGAACAGGTAACTGTCAAAATGTGCAGGAATTGCACATAGAGAGGCAAAAAATTGTAAGAGCATGAGTTTTCTGGACTCTTAACACTCCAGCTAGTTAAAATAGGCCAACAAGAAGTGCAGAGCTAAAGGTACAAAACCATGATTTTTCTTAAGAGGCACAAAGATGACAAGTCCAGCTACGCCATCACCTTGGGATTAAACAAGCAGGAGATTGGCTTGCTGCTTCTGGGATTGTTTTTGCTACGTGGTAAGAATACAGATGGACAAACCCATCTGAAAACACTCGACTGTAGGTTACAGATAGTACCCTAAAATACGCGAGGAAGCAGGTTTGTACTCTGTACAGCCAGATCTGCCAAATATCTTTCTGGAGCACACAGCAAACAAGACTTGCTTTAGACTTTCTTTAGTAATGAAACTCTTCCCTTGAGGTTGGTTTTGACCTGTTTCCCTGCTCTGCCATCCCGGAGAGCCAAGATGCCCTTTGGAGTGTTTGATGACACAGAGCAGTGGGATCTCATTGCTGCTCAGGTTTGAGTGAGGCTTTGTGAGGGTTTACCAGGCCGGGGACCCAGCTCCTTTCCTGCAGAAACTGAAGTCATCCCATCAAAGATGTGGTGGGAGATGCAGAGGTCTATTGTGGTACAGCCATTTCTTTCTCTTTGAGAGCCTCTGGGAGTCTTTCCTGGATGGTTGTAGAATCATAGAATGATTAGCTTTTCAAGGGATCATCGAGTTCTACCCCCTGCCCTGGGCAGGGACACCTCCCACCACACCAGGTTGCTCCAAGCCCCCTCCAACCTGCCCTTGAACCCCTCCAGGGATGGGGCAGCCACAGCTTCTCTGGCCAACCTGTTCCAGGCTCTCACCACCCTCACAATAAAGAATTTCTTTCTAGTATCTAATCTAAATCTCCCCTCTTTCAATTTAAAACCATTACCCTTTGTCCTATTACTACATTCCTTGATAGAGTCCCTCCACATCCCTCCTGTAGGCCCCCTTCAGGTACTGGAAGGCCATTATAAGGTCTCCCCGGAGCTTTCTCTTCTCCAGGCTGAACAACCCCAGCTCTCTCAGCCTGTCCTCGTAGGAGAGGTGCTCCAGCCCTCTGATAATTTTTGTGGCCCTCCCTGGACCCGTTCCAACAGGTCCATGTCCTTCCTATGTTGAGGACTCCAGAGCTGGACACAGGACTCCAGGTGGGGTCTCATGAGTGCAGAGCAGAGGGGTAGAATCACCTCCCTCACCCTGCTGGCCACACTTCTGATGCAGCCCAGCATGCGGGGGGCTTTCTGGGCTGCCAGCTGATCTCGAGCTTCTCATCCACGAGCACTCCCGAGCCCTTCTCCTCAGGGTTGTTCTCCAGCCATGCTCTGCCCAACCTGTATTTGTGCCTGGGTCCCATCCTGAGAGATGCTGTAGCACCACAGCAGTGGTTTTGACCAGTAACTCTACTCACTCTGTTCCCAGTATGAGCTCACCACGAGTCTTCGTTCTCCACCACGGTTAAAGGTAGCCTTGCCCACCCAGCTGCTTGTCCATGAAGGGAAAGAAAGACTTCTCCAAGCAGTCTTTTTTGGATCACAGTCTTTTCCCAGCTTAGAAAGGAGGAGCTCTGGTACCAGAATATGCATCCTGAAGGCAGCCCATTGCAGGGAGCTGGCTAAGGAGGATGTGATGTGCTCAGCTGGTCCCACACCAGGAAAACCAGGCTGAAATTGCCCAAAAAGTAGTGTGGGTGTGGTACTGGTGAGCCAGTATCTCTGTGGTGCCTCTTTAAGTGCTGTAATGACAGGTTCAGCACAGGCTGGCCACCCAGAGGTGCAGGTGGACTGCTGAGGGCGGCATTGCCACTTATTCCTCGCTGGTGGAGCTGGCCGGCTTCAAAACCAGGGGATTTTCCTTCACCCCATCTGCTGTGCTGAAGGCTCAGGGCTTCACAGAATCTTCTAGGTTGGAAGGGACCTTAAAGATCATCTTGTCCAATCATCAACCTCCAGGTCTGTTTGCTGAAAGCTGCCAGGTTTTGCTCTCCCTGGAGCAACACTGGAACACAATGCTGTCGGCCAAGCTGAAGTTCCTGTGGCCAAATGCCATGGAGGCATCCATCATTTTAATGCTACTAATACTTATTTTTGCACTTTTGGACAGGAAACCTTTAATAAACACAGTCTTTTTTTATAAGTTAGAGCTGGCTAGCCAGGTGTAGCTTTGGCTTCTGGATGTCTAGTGTATTGATCAACCAGTG
Source organism: Calidris pugnax (assembly GCF_001431845.1). NCBI lineage: Eukaryota > Metazoa > Chordata > Aves > Charadriiformes > Scolopacidae > Calidris > Calidris pugnax. The sequence continues at coordinate 5,074,904 of NW_015090776.1, read as the reverse complement.
TGTGGCTTGCAGGCAACTCGCTGAGCCAGTTGTGGAAGGTGGACTAATGCGTTGCTTATTTTGTAGTGGATTTTGAAGACTTCTCCAGGCTTGTGATGGAGGTGTCAGAGAAGCTTCCAGAAGCCAGGCAGCAGCAGGAGGAACTCCCACTAAAATGAGGCAGTTGCATGGGGCTGGGCATCAAGGCAGGGAGACTTCTAACCTGGTCTTTAGCCAGACATTTTCCACTGTTGTTCTCATTATTGCTGCTTTTCCAGCATAGCCAAGAGCTGGGAATGCTTTCCTAGACAAAGTGTCCGGTGGTGCCTTTCGTCCTGTAGATCTGCTGTGAGTCAGAAGCGGAGTAAAGAAGCTATGAACATTTTATATTAATATAAAGATGCTTTGTACTGGTTGAACCAGACTACACCTGACTATACCAGCAAATCTGTGTTCTCAGATTGGCACGGGAGTGGGACTGGGCCATGCTCTGCATGTTGGCTGGCAAGATAGACACAGGACTGGATGTGAGAGGTGAAAGAGAGAGGAGAAACCTCCAGTGGTGAAGGAACGGCCAGGTTGGGTGCTGGGCTCTGTGCAACATGAATCACAGAATCATACGGGGTTGGAAAGGACCTCTGGAGATCATCTAGTCCAACTCCCCTGCCAAAGCAGGAACCAGAAAAAGCATGATCTCTTCCCCCAACCTCCTCATCTGAAAAGAATTTGTGCTTGCAAGCTGTGAATAAGCAGCTTATAAATAGATGGAGGAGTGAATTCTCCTTTTGTTTGCAGAAGGCCGTGTCGTTAGTCGCTGTGCTTTGAGGGTGGAGTGGCCAGAGCCAGGAGCTGGTTGTGTGAGCTGGCTATTTTTAGTGTGGCTCAGTGGAGATCTGGTTGGGAGCCCGGGGTGGGGACCAGAGCTGAGCAGGGGTGATGGGCAGCGTTGAGCAGGCTTCCTGAGCAGGCTGCCAGGTTCCTCACACCAGGCCTGGCTCAATCACCGCAACAAAGAGGGTGATCTTCCAGCCTCAACAGCCTCCACAGCTCTTGTGTCTGGCTTCCACACACAGGATTGAGGCACTGGGTCTGCTTGAAGCTGTGGCGTTATAGCTCTGTTAGAATCATAGATGAGGCACTGGGTCTGCTTGAAGCTGTGGCGGGTTAATGAAGCAGTGGGTTATAGCTCTGTTAGAATCATAGAATAGAATTGCCCGGGTTGGAAGGGACCTTTCAGATTGAGTCCAACCATCAACCCAACACTGACAAACCCACCACTGACCCATGTCCCTCAGCACCACGTCTGCCTGGCTTTTAAATACCTCCAGGGATGGCGACTCCACTGCTTCCCTGGGCAGCCTGTTCCACGGCTTGACAACTCTTTTGGTGTAGAAATCGTTCCCAATCTCCATCCTAAACCTCCCTTGGCACACAACTTGAGCTTTGGGACCCTCTCGCGCTACCACTTTTCCATCGCGCGCTCTCCTGAGGTGGTCTGCAAGATGCATCTTCCACTGATGGGTGTCCTTTGTATGTTTCTTCTGTGGACCTAATCCTAAAACCTTCATCTCCTGGTTAGTTCAAGCTCTCTGTATACCTTGAAGCGAGATGCTTAAACCCTGGCCTCAAAAATTGGCAGCTTCCTCCCGTGAGGTGCCTCCACGCTGTGGCTGGTGACACAGAAGATGCTGACGAGCGCTAAACCTTTGGCCTTTAGCAGCGCACGGGTGGCAGTGCTCGCTCTTCCATGGCCTCATTTGTTTGTGTCGGGTGGAGGGAGGAGCACACGGCGACATTTCTGTACAAAAGCATATCGTGCTGCTTGCTATTCATTTTCCTTACGGTCTAACCTGTTCCCTCTGCCTGGTGGTGGTTTTCGCCGGGTCAAAAGCACTTAGACTCGCGTTAACCAAACCTCCTGGCTCCACACACAAAGGAGCACGGAGCTGTGGCCGCTCTGAGCGTTTGAGGTGCTGTGTGGAGCCAGTTGTGGCATTTGCAGGGACGTGAAAGATCTCAGAGCTCTCTCCAGGTAAGTTTTCCGTCTTCTTTTAGCCTTTTCACGAGATGATCCCCCTCAGCTCCCTTTCTGCTGTTTATTTTCAGCCGCCTTTTGTCCTAAATCTTTCTGGATTCAGTGGGAATTTGCGCAGAAGACTCCGGTTTCCCTTGGTCTTGTTTGCAATGTTTGTCATGCCAACGGGGCAGTAGGTAATTAGTGACACACTGTGTGTTTATTATCTGTTTAAAAATATTACGGAAAAAATTGCCCAAAGTTTCCAGTGTAGGATGTTGCTGAACTGCCTGAAGTTCCTGGCTCAGCCCGGACCATCCCACAAGGTTTTTGTATGGCTGAGTTAGGGTAGATGTTTCTGCTGCTGGGGTGGTTCTTGGCACACACACTCCTATCATACGTATCGTGAACACCGGGAGCGTGCAAAAGGAGGATGTATGAGGGAAATAGGTGTGTGGCTTGAAATGAGAGTGGGTATTTATTTGAGCAGGGCATCTTGAAAACCTGGTGGTCCTAACTCCAAGACTAGTTCAGTCGACTGAGATAACACCTATAAATAGGTTAATGTACGTGGGATGAGGTTTGGAGAGAAGAGGTTTGGTAGAAAACCACAGCTTGATGCTTGGTGTTCCCAGCACGGTGTTTCCACATCCTACCTCACTGCGGGGTGAGCTTTCTCCATAAGTCAGCTACTTGTTGGTTTGGGATTCCTTATAATTATTATTCTTTTTTTCCAGTCAGTGTTATGGATCTTACTGGGATTTGAAATCAGCCAGAGTCTGAGCACAGTTTTATTGTAACTGAATGCAAGGCAGGCTGGGGAAAGAATCAAAGGTCACAGCTTGGGACCACACTTGGAGACTTGTTTACCTGTATGCATCAACCCCTTTGCTTTTAAAGGGACTTAAGAGTATGTTTCTGCTAAAATAATGTTTAAAGGAGCTGTGCTCCAGAAGAGAATTCTCGTAGTAATTAGGGTCTGCAGTGTGCTGTATTAATGGGATGGGTTGCTCCAGTGTGTGTACCTGTCAGGTGAGGAGAGACTCGGTCAGGTCTGTGGTCTCAGCTGCATCTGCTGTTCCCATAAGGAATGGCAGGAATCCCAAATGTGGTGTTTGACCTCTGTGCCTTTCTAAGGACACCTCAGAGTTCTAAAAACTATATCCAGCGCCTCAAATACTTTTATTAGGTAATTAAAGCCACGGTGGCTATTTGTGTGCTGCAGAAAATAATTCCAGTTTATTTAGCAACATCTGCATTAGCTTCCCTGTGGCTGGTGTGAATTTTAACCTCAGCTGCACGTCAAGTTTTCGAGAAGGGCTTAAATGCATTTTTCTTCCTGCGAAACAGCCCTCGGGAACACAGGACAAAGCTGGAAGGATATTTTTCCTGGAGCATTGCTCAGGATGTTTAAATGATTCGTAGCCAAGGTGTCAGCACCGATGATCTGGGTGATGTCCTTGGACTAAGCCATCCTTTCAATCTCCTTGTTGCCAGATCCTATTGCATTTTCTGCCAACACCTGTAGAGACATCCACAAGGGAAGTGGAGCAGCAGGAGTGGAAGACTACATGAGGCTAAAGTTGTAACATCTGACTGTGTTTCTTCTAAATTTCAGAGTGATCAGGGTTATCTGATTTTTCTAGGGCACGTTAGCTGCAATATACTCACCTAAAACCCATCAAATACGGTGGACAAGGCGCTATGTCTTGTGTTCTCTTCCATCCATTAATTTCTGTCATTTTCAAATTGACCCAGGTTGGTCAGAGGATGAGCTCTGCTTTTAGCCCTCGCTTTAGAGCTGTTCTTTGGCTGTTGGTTAGAGCAGTTTTTCAAGGGCCAGGTGCTAATTGCAGAACAGTAATTGTTCTGCTGCCTCATCTATTTGCATCTCGCTGGTTCCTGCAGCACCTGCTTTGGCAGGCCTGCAGGATGCCTCCTCTCTAACCCATCTATTTTTGAAAACAGATCAGGTATTTTGCTTCGAAAACTAAAGTGTAACTCTCCAAGGCTGGCTTTTTTTCGAAGGATGGATTCAGACAGAAATGGGCTTCCTAAATTATAGGTTTAAAATTACCCTGCCATTATCCAACAGCCTGGCACTTCTCCAGAAAACTGAGGACGTTTGGAACCTTTTCCACTGAAACGATAATTGCCCAATGAAAACAGGATTTGGGGAAACATAAACTGATACCAAGCTACTCCTTTTTTGCTATAAATTATATTGACTCCGTGCTATTGCAAAATTACTTTGGATGATTTGACCATGGAAGAATGTAGTGAAAGACTCTTATTACCACACTAACGTGCGCAGGGAAATTGCGACGCATCCAAACAAATCTAAAGCTTAGACGAGACTTTCCACTGACTTCAAACAACTCTCTGCTTTTCTTCCTCAGAGTTGCTCAGACCACTATTAAAATGCCTTTTAAGGACCTTAACAACCAGGTGTTTTCCTTTGTGTGGCAGGACGGAAGTCACTTTTTCTTCTTCAGCCAAATTTTCAGTATTTGGTTTGTTTACGCCACGCTGCCTTGAAGGCGATGAAGGACAGAAATAAAAAACTCCTGACTCTGAAAAGAAGTAGCTGTTTATGCAAGGTATCGTTTTCCCCATGAAACTCCCCGTTGCAGGATCTCGTTGCATTTACTGGTGTCCTAGAAATGATTTAGAGAGTTTTAAAGATGTGGATCAGCAAATGGATGGGTGTGTGGAGGTAAGTCAAGAGATGTACAGAGATTAGGGAGGACGTGCCCAGTGGATACTCTCTGTGAGCACTGGAAGTGCCAAAGGGAATTGAAAAAACAAACTTTCCAATGGAGTGTGAGCGATTTCTTTGTTGGGCTCGGTTTGCCCACCTGCTTTACCCTGCAGGGTGGAAAGGGTTACATTTCCCTCTGTGCAAGAGACAGTAAAAGGTGGATGTTGGAGAGTCTGTCGGGCTGGTAGAAGTGAACTCTCAGGAGCTGCTGATGTATGAATGGAGTAACCTTGGAGATGCAAGGGAAGACCAACAGCTAGACATTGAGATTTTAACAAATGCCTGCCAAGCGAGGCAGAACATGTGAAAAGAGCGTGGCTGGACCCCAGTAACCTTGGAGATGCAAGGGAAGACCAACAACTAGACATTGAGGTTTTAAACAAATGCCTGCCAAGCGAGGCAGAACGTGTGAAAAGAGTGTGGCTGGACCCCGAAACAAAGGGCTGAGGTGCTGGGATGCTGGAGGAACTTGGTGGAGGAGGAGGAATGGGGTAAGGCCACACCTGAGGTCCCTCTGGGGCTCTGAGCCTGGAGGAGCCATTCAGAAACACCTTTTTCCTGGGTGGCTTGTGTGCAGCCAATGACAAAATGACTTAAATGGCAAGAGTAAGGGATTTTTGATAATGATATACACCCCAGACAGCCCAACTTAAAATGAAAACTAATTTCCAGCCTTCTTACCTGAAATGAGTTCTCTCCAGTCCCTGCTAATAGCATAAGCTCCCAAATGCACCCTCAGCTGACTCTGAGTTTGAGATGCCTGTGGATCAGTAAAGCAAAGGTTCTCTGTGTGTGGGTTTAGAGGTAGGATGTCACCTTTAATGCCATTCAATGAGCTGAGGTAGAGGGGAGATGGCCGGGTATCTGTAGATGTGTGTAGCTCCTGTGCTATTTGTGGAGACTGCAGCTGATGGTGCAGAGGGTTCACTTCAAACTGGAGGCTGTAGCTCTGTTCTTCCCCACCTCTTTGTGCAAATGCAAGGAAGACTTGGTCTTATTGAGATCTTCAGAGTCTGGCTCTTTATTTTTCCAATATTTTCAATAATATGGGATAATTCCTTCTGTGGAAGGAACATGCGTGCGGCCAGGAGAGTGCTGTTGGGGGGGGGAATTTTTTTTCCTGTCCTTGAGCTCAGCAGCGAGCAGTTCACCCAAATCCCTTTCTCTTCTCCTGACGCGGGCTCTCGGGGCTCAGTGGGTGGGCCAGCAGGAGTTAATTCATCACTGCATTTTTTGAACTTGACTTTCCCTGGAGCAAAGGCTGGTCGTAAGGCCAATACTGGTCTCAGGTGGGCTCTGAGGACTGCTCTTGTCCACGATGGCATGGTGAATTCACCTCTTTACACAGTAAGCTAGTGACAGGTCTGTTTCTGTTTTTTTAAAAAAAAAATTAAAATATGTTTATTTTGTAATTGCTTCCTATCCCTCTACCTCAAGGGTGGTTTCTCCCACCTTTGCAGTGCTGTCTCCAGGTGAGCCCATGTTTGGTGAGTGTGGGAAACCTGCTGTCTGCTCCGTGGGGATCTTTAGCACTTAGAGCCCTGCAGCCCAGGTTGGGACTGACTCCTGTCGAGGAAAACTCAAATTTGAGACAACTGGGGTCCTGTTTCCTCCACTGGGTATGGAGAGGAGCGGGGTGGGACTCCCTGGCTCCCTTTTCCTGTATTGGATTGTGCTCGGTGCTGGGCCAAGCCAAGGCAGGAGCTGGAAATCTTCTGTAAGGTCACTGTCTTGCAATATCTCGTTAAGCGCTGAAGCCATGCGTGCTTTCTTCGTCATGGGCTTGGGTGGACATGAGGACTCCCATTACAGCAAGGTCTAGCAGGTCAGTCCAGCTTGTTGATGAGCCCCATCAAAGAAGTAGCGTCAATCACCAAAGTGATTTCCATGGCAGCTCAGAGAAAGGCTGGAAAAACATTTTGCCTGACGAAAGGGTAATTGCAAATGTTTGCATATAACAATGTCATGTCTAAAGTTGTAGGTGGTTGCTTGTTTGTGCCAGTGGGAGGAAGAGCATTTGCTGTCCCGGTGTGTTTTCCTGGGTGGATGAGAGCATTGATGCCAGCAGGGACTTCAGCCCCGTGGGAGTGAGGCCGAAGGGTGTCTGTCTGTCTGTCTGTCTGGCCGTCAGTGTGCTGGAGCCTTGTTCAGAGACGAATACCTGACAGATATGCTGTGCTGCACAGAACCCAACAGCCTTTCATGCTGCTGCCAAACAGAACTCCCCGCCATCTCCCCAGCTGTTCCTCATTAGCTGTCCTCGCTGTGTCACTGCGCCTGACGGGAACTGGCCTTCACAACCTGCTCCCTAAACACGGCAGAAACGTGTAAAAATGCTTTCCAGAGCTCGGCTTGGACAGGGGTTATGGCTCTGCTGCTGCAGGTCTCCTGGCTCGGACCTGGGTCTGTCCCTGGGAAAGGATAACAAAACAGAAGGCTCATCTCATCGCCAGTTGTTTATGGTGGTTTTGGGAAAGGTGGGAGCAGCGTTACAGCTCGGATGGTTCTGTCGGAGCTCGCAGGGTCTCTGTAGAGAGCCTGTCTCCTCTGCACTGCAGTAGCACTAATCTCAGGCCAGAAATAATTCAGGGGATTTTTTTGGCTGCGCTTCGGAGAAATTCATTCAGTCTAATGGCATTTTTGCAAAGGAAAAACAAAAGTATCTAAGAGCCTGAGGTTGGAGGAGTTGGCTGTTGCACAGCGGGTGGAATTCTGAATGGAAAAATCCTGTGGATTTCTGCTATGCAGAGCTAGTTGTCTAGACCTATTGTACCACCTCGTGTCAATTAAGTTCTACCTGAAAACTATAGGATGGTTGCCACTAAACACTCATATTCAGTTGCATTCCATAGGTTCAAGATGCCTATCTATGACAGAAATAAATGCGAATGCTGAATTGCTTCTATGAAATCCCATTAGCAAAGCTTTCAGAATTTTATTAGCTACCTATTTCACAAGTGCTTTGGCTAATTTTAATAATATGATTGAAAAAAAAAAAGCCATGCTGTCGTAAGCCAGAAGGCTGTAAAACAGCTGCAAAATATCAGCTGGTTTAGGGTGAGCACAGGGGATGCTCAGGCAGCTGAGCTGTGCCAGGTAGAGCACAGCTGAATGGGGCTTGTAGTATTTTTGTTGAAGGTGTCTTTTGAGTCCACACTTGCAAAAGGAGGGGAAATCTAGAAGCAGAAGAAATACGAGAAGTTCAGGGACACGAAGAAAGAAAAAGCTTGAATGCCGTTCTGTATTATTTGGTCCACCCTGTGCTGGAGAGGTGCTGCAGGCGTCCGAAAGGGACCTGTCAATATTCATCATCGTGCCAGGATTAAATGGGGTGCAGAGTCCCTGGCTCCAGCATCCAAGGACACTCCAGCCTGAACCCCTCCATCCCTGCCTGTGCACACAGGAGGTTCACTTCTGCTGTGGCCGGGCTGGCAGGGCCTGAGGCTTTCCTGTCGGGCTTTGGTGAACACAGGAAAAATGCCCGACCAGCACAAGACTGTAAAATTCAATTTCTCTTGGTGCTGGGGTGCTGTACGCTTTGCATTTTCGTTTGGCTGGTGGAAATTCCTGAGCTTGAGCGGGGCATCAAGTGCCTTATGTTGTTGTTGTCATTTAGGAGAGGTTTGCTTCCTAGTGGTTGCTTATCTGCTTAATTCAAATAGTGGGTTTGGACACTGAGACTGCCTGAGCTGTGTTGTGTGAAAGCCCACTCGTGCAATAATCTGCCTTTCTGAAAAGCTGAAGATCCTGTCTGAAAGGACAAGTGCACTAAGTTTTGCAAGGAGCCTGGCTGGGAGATGCCCTTGTCCTTCCTGCCAGGTTATCTGTGCTGGGATCAAAATGGGGGATCACGGGAACGTGCCGGGAGCAGCAACGTTCTCCTCCATATGGAGATGACCATCATGGGGAGGATGACTCAAGCGCTGTTGTTCAGCCAAGCCATGTTTGCATGAAGTGAAGAGTATGCATGAATGACCTAATGCAAAACCCCTGACTGGACTTATGTCCCTTTCCAGAGACGCGCTCGATGCTGCCAGCGTCCTTTACAATCGAGTTGATGAAGGCGTTCACCAGTTGGTGATGCTGTCAAACACACGCATCCAGGAACTGGAGCTGGTGATGGAGTTCGAGAAAGTGGAAGAATGTTTTAAGGAGGTAAGGCCTGGTTGTCAGTTCCAGTGACTGCCTGCTGCCACCCTCTGACTGTACATCCCACAGCAGGTCCTGGCCTATTGATCTCTTGTGTGAAGGTGTAGAGTGATGCCTGTAGATCCTTAAAAGGAACACCTAAACAACTGAACACTACAACCTGAGATACATTTTCAGATGTGCTGAGAACCAAGCCACTGTTTGCCTGGTTATCTGTTGATGCCAAGTATAGAATAATGGAATGCTTTGGGTTGGAAGGGACCTTAAAGCCCATCCAGTGCCACCCCCTGCCCTGGGCAGGGACACCTCCCACCACACCAGGTTGCTCCAAGCCCCCTCCAACCTGCCCTTGAACCCCTCCAGGGATGGGGCAGCCACAGCTTCTCGGGGCAACCTGGGCCAGGCTCTCCCCACCCTCCCACCAAACAAGTTCTTCCCCACATCTCAGCTCCATCTCCCCTCTTTCCGTGTCAAACCCTTCCCCCTCCTCCTAGGGCTCCCCTCCCTGATCCAGAGTCCCTCCCCAGCTTTCCTGGAGCCCCTTGAGGGACTGGAAGGGGCTGGAAGGTCTCCCCGGAGCCTTCTCTTCTCCAGGCTGAACCCCCCAACTCTCTCAGCCCCCCCTCCCAGCAGAGGGGCTCCAGCCCTCCCAGCATCTCCAGGGCCTCCTCTGGCCCCGCTCCAACAGCTCCATGTCCTTCTGCTGGTGGTGGCCCCAGAACTGGAGGCAGCACTGGGGGGTGGTGTGTGTGTGTGTCTCCCCAGAGCAGAGCAGAGGGGCACATTCAGTTAAGTGACAGTCTCCTGGCTGCTCTCTAGGAGTGGGTCAGTCAAACCCCATAAACAGCTGTGATGTTTCTCCATATGTAACGACCAGGGTGTAGTGGCTCATTGGTAAGCAGTACACTTGGGGGTGGAGTGTCTTTTCACGTTGTTTAGCAAAAGTACCTGCCCAGCAAGACTGCTGAGAAGCCAATCATCATGCTTCATCCTGAGAAACAGCAGAGGAATGGCAACGAGCTGATGACGAGTCCGTGTGTCCCCTCCGGGCTGTGGATCCTGCAGGGTTTGCTTATGTCCTGCTGCTGAATGAGCCCCACATCGTGTACCCCAGGGTGGCTGCCGGGCCCTGCTGCCTGCTCTGTTGTTCGTGCTCAGGTCCCTGCTCTCTGATAAGGCCCAGGCACACCCTTTCCCCTCTGGGTCTGGCCCCAGGACACTCCTTCTCCTCTGGAGCAGCCCTTTCTACAACCTGCAGGATGGGGAACAGCCAGGCTCGACCCTTCTACCCCCCTGTGCTTCTGTGGGAGGTTGTGGTGCTCGTTGAAGCTCTTTACAGCCGTGGGATGACTGAAGGAAACAGGCACTGGGTTTCAGAAAGGCCTTAGAAACCTCTAGCTACGGAGATAGAAACCTTAAAAAGTCATAAAGTAGTTCAGGTTGTCTGAGCATCCTCTGAGATCTCATCAGTTCTTTCAGTGTTGCAGACCCCAGATGTTCAGTCCTGCAGATCCCTAAGCCCGAACTCAACCTTGAAATTGGGGAGTCACATAATCACCATTGCTGAAACTCAGCAATAACGAGAGGTTCTGTCTATCACTTATTACCCTGTGTGTGAAGGGTTGTGTGCTGTTTGGAGCTCACCTTAGGAACTTGCATCCTTAAAGATCAGCGCTAGGACCAGTTTGACCGTTGCTGTTCTAGGATTCTGGGCTCTTCTCCTCTGGAGAGAACTGGATTTGCAAAGGAGGCTGTAGCCGACCTGTTATTTTCACGGGCTGAGGTAGATCCATGAGTTTTAATGACTTCCCATTTGGGAGTAGACACTTGGGCGCCATGGGCAGTGTGTGTTCAGGATGAGAAGTGTGATGCAAGAACCGTGTAGAGACTCCCTTAAGCACACTAGTTCCAATTAATTAGGTTCCTAATTCCAACCAGGAATGAAAAGAGGCACAAAGGCAGGCTCTGCAACCTGTCCCTGCTGAAACTGAACTTTTTTTGGCTTGAATTGAGCAAAACTGACTGCTCGCAGCTTGCTTTGCTTGCAGGTCACCAACGGTGGCAGCTTCTAAGCCTGCCTAGGAGCTGTAGGCAGCAGCAGTGTGCCCTCCTGCAGTATGGGCCCAACTTGGGAACATCCCCCTATCTCATCTTTTTGCCCATGGGCTTGTTCCACCAGCACAGACCCTCTCCTTTCTAGTCCAGAGGACTGGGAGTTGGTCCCTGACTGTGGAGTTGAGTGGGGATATGGATTTAGATGCTGCAGGAAAACAGGATGCGCGGGTGTTAGGAAACATTTTGTCTCTCCCTTCCCCCAGGCAGAGCTCTGCCTGAAGCCTTGCAGACCAATTTATTACCCTGTTTTTAAAACCCACGGCTGATGGAGACGCTGAGTTGTCCTGTTTGGCCTCCTGCATCTGCTTTGCTTTTAGGACACTTGTTAGTTCTGTACCCATGTTTCAAGATAGAGGCTTCCAAGTGCAGCAGTGGCTGGGCTCGGAGGAGCCTGCAGTTCCTGCACGGCTTTTTGGGGAGCACTTGCCTTCCAAAAACCAGTAACTGAGAGTCTCAGAGAACTGGGAAACACTGCAGATGGGGAGAATCTGCCACTACGTTCACACTGATGGAGTTCACACCCTGCCAGTCAGAAAAGGGAAGTGGTGTAGGAAATCTCTCAGCCAGGGAGATTTTTATCCCACTTGGGGGCAACAATAATAGGGATATCAGCCCAGCCTGCAGGTTGCAGGGCTTGCGTTAGCCCACGGCTTACCTGAAACAGAGCAACAGAGCCCAAGCAGCTACTTGCCCTGTTTATGCCTAAGGCCAGTGAGCAATAGCAGAGCTTTGCAATTGCTCAGTGACCTGAAGAGGAAAAACACCTGGGAGGAGGTTTGGGCTGAAATCCTGGCATGGGGGGAGCAGTGTACACATGCATTCTTTCCAGTAATGAAGTGACCAGTGTTAGGAGAGCCATTCCTTGCTCTTTCCACATAAAGGCCTACCTCAGTGAGCAGCACAGAGTGACTAATAGTGGAGCTTTTCCTTTTTTCTCCTAGGTCAGCAGTTGGATTGAGAATGTTGGCAGAAAGCGGCTAAAGGAAACCATCAACCTGGATGATTCTTTGGAGATGCTGCTTCAAGCACAGAAGCAGTTCAGGGAGTTTGACCTTGTTGCCAGTGTAAGTGTTGTCTGATCAGAAAAATGTGTTCTCCAGAGTCTGAGTTGGTAACGTGTGTGCCTTGTATGTGCTCAGCCAAACCCCTGGTGCTAAGATGGCACTGGGAGAGGGTTCATCACCAAGGTGTCTATCATTCCTTTGCACCACCGAGCTTCTCTGCCCTCCTTTTGTAGACATAGCCCCCAGCTCAGCCCTTCAGTAGATGGTGTTTGTCTGTCTTAAGAAAAATAACGACTGTGATGATGGAAGATGGATTTTTTTTGTTCATCCCTTGATGCATTTGTAACACTGTCTTTTTTTGATCCTAACTGACCTGTGGCCTTACAGTCTGTGCCTTTAGAAGCTGCTGGGTGGCTCGTGTAAATCCTAACAGAGGTCAGGATATTCCGCTGTAAACAAGTCCACCCCTGCTTATGTGATTTGAACCTTAAAAACAAGTCTAATTAGTCCTGGTCGTTAATGACCTTGAAGACTATCTACTGTCCACGTCAGGTCTCTATACTCACACGCAATTGCATTTTGCTTTCAGGAGTATTGTCGAAGGGGACAGGAAGCGCTAAAGAAGATGGATCGATGGGAGGACTTCTCCTCTGTGGATGTAGAGTCTTACAGGGTAAAGCTGCAGAGCTACAAAGAGCAGCTGGAGGAGTTCTGCACTCAGCTGGATGAGACCAGGCACCGAATCTGTGAGACGGTCAGGCTGTATGAATTCTTTGACAAGGTAAGACTTCTCTGTGCATCATCTGCTGCATGGAGGAGGGCCTAAGAAGCCTGCCTGGCTTGGTTGTTTATGAAAAGTGTGAAACACAGCATGTGTACCAACAAGGGGCTGGATCTACCACCTGCAAAATCCCCTTCATGCTTGTGTGTCTGGAGTGATTCTTCTCAAATCAGTATGTGGAAGAAGGGGTGGGTGTTTATTCAAGAAAATATCTGCATCTCTTAAGAATAGAGGTCTTCTGCAGTCTGAGCTGTAGCTTGTAGGCTTCTCCTGTGGCTGCAGTGGACAGAAGAGTCGTGGCAGTGCCGGCCAAAAGATTGGCTACTTGTGTCCAAGTCTTGGCCACCGGGCCAGGGTAGGCTGCCTGCGTTTTGTTAAGCCCTAAACATAGCCCAGCTCCTCCCTTGTGATGGGCTGTGTGAGGACATGGAGCACCAGTATGGGGTACTGGGCAGTGTGGCTGCAGGACTCAAGGGGACTGGGTTGGCCCAGTCATCTGTGAAGCAGGAGAGGATGTGTGTGGTGACGGTGCTGAGTCCCTCACCTTCTCACCTGCTTGGTTTAATGCAGACCTGCGGCTGGATTTGGTGTCCTTTAACTTCTGCAGATGAATAAAGAATAGGATTTTCTAAGTGCATTTTAAAATACAGCTTTGGCAAGCACGGGAGGCCAGGGAGCCTGTGCTCCATTTATTCCACACTTGTACAAACATTGGGTATTGAACTTCTCAAATTCCAGAAAGAATAGACACGAAATGTTAAGCTGTACCAGATGTAGGTGCCACTTGGTTGCTGTCTCTGCGCTGGCTTCTTGGCAGCCAGAAGCGCTCGGAGGAGGGGGCAGGAAATTGGGCTCAACATGAGAACATGGAGAAGCCTCCTGTGCGAGGGAGGAAGGCGGAGAAGGAGCAGCCCAGAACGTTGCTGTCAGGACGTGTGGGGATTGAGTTTGGTGATGCTGGGCCCATCTCTGCAGTTCCCTGTGCAGGTGGGAGATGCTCTTGTGGTGGGAATGTGTCATTGTGTTTTTTCCATGCTGGAGAGAGGGGTGCTGTCTGTGTGGTAGGAGAACAGCAGGAACCCATGCTCTGCTCACTGAGCACAGATGTTCAGGGGCTGCTTTTGAACACCCCTTGCCATCGTGGGCGATGCTGGGAAGGCTGCGTTTTGTCATATTTCCCTCAGATGGTGCTTTTGTGTCCCTCAGCTTAAGTTTGTGGCCAAGCCAAATGTCAATCCTGCACGAATCTACCCAGCCACAGCTGGAGATCTCCGGAGCATGGACGTGGCACCTAATGGCTGCTCCATGCCCTGTTTGGGCATGGAAGCCACATTGTGGTAGTAGCTCTTGGGCTTCCAGGGTGGTTGGACATGACTCAATGGCCATGGGTGTTCTTCCACAGCTTGAAAGCTTGGGCCATTCCCAGGGGCGTAGACCCCAAGGATGGCCCATTTCTTTTTTTAGGGCTTCAGAGCAACCCTCATACAGCTTCTTTTTGGTGGATGACAGTTGAGGATGCAGTCCTTGGTGGTGGCAAGACCAAGAGCATCCCTCTCGGTTGTGCCTTTCGTGGTGCGTAGCCCCGGTGACAACTGAGTGATGGTGGCACAGTGTTTGTGCACTGCTTTGGTGTGGAGGAGAGGTATCTCGCTTGGTGAGGGAGGAGGGTTTTGATCTCACTGGTTTCAGCAGAACTGTAAACAGTGCTGGTGGTGTAAATATCACACGTGTGTATTGGGAGCCGGTGGCCAACCGAAACCTGGGGTGTGGAGGGGATACATCCTGCAGCTGTAGGATGGGAGCAGAAATGGCTGCGCAGCATCAAAGTTCTTTCAGTGCCGATAGCTTTGAGCTTCATCTCCAGAATCTCCTGCCTTCCCAAAGCAAAGTCAGTGGTGTGGTCTGGGAGGGGGGAGCGGGGGGGAAAGCAGATTTTATCTCAACTGATTTCACTCTTCTGATGCTGAGCTGGGGTTGGTCTTGTCAGTGCCTGCCTGACCCCCTTCTCTCTTCCCCAATATCTGAGGGCATCAACAGCAGGAGTCTAAACTAAGCAATGTCCTTGGTTTTTCCTTCTTGTAACAATCCTGCAGCATGCCAGACCCCAGGATTTGGGGAAGGAGCCCAAGGATGTGTAAGCAATGTACGCTGTGGGAACGAGCTGGCACACTCTGAGCTCTCCAAACGTTTTAGCATGTGCCAAGGGAGTGGAGGATCATGGTCTTCATCCCTCGCTGCCTACTGGGAATAGGAGGCTCCGTTCTGCTGCTCCTTCTTCTGCATCTGGTGGACAAGTGTTTGGTAGGGTGCTGCCTGTGGCTGCCGGACAGGACAACACAACCCTCTATGGTCCATGAAGACACCGTAGCGTGTTTTTTCCCTGCTTGGCAGTTCCTGGTGGCCTGTTGGAGCTCTGTGAGGAGGCAGGCTGAGCTGGGCCAAACCGTGTGGAGCTTGCAGATGGGCTGGCAGGCTTCCCTAGCCAAAGCCGTGAGCGGTGCCAAGCTGGATGTTTCCATTTGTCCCCGCTTCCTTTGTGGCAGGAGCTCTCGGTGCCTGACAGGGGCTGGGTGGTGGTTGGGCTGAGGCAGGAGGAGCGGTGGAAGGAAGCTGCTTTCCCTGTCTCTGATCGCGGGCAGAGGATTGTGTTTCAGTCCCACAAACTCAGTGCGGGCGTACTTGGGGACCTGCCACCTCCCTGTGGCTTCAGGCCTGGTCTGGCCATTGTCCCCTTGTTTACTCAATTCCAAAACTGTGTTGGGACCTGGCACCACACGGTGCTTTGGCGAGGAACTGGGGAGCTGAGCAAGCAAGGGTGTGTGTTGTAGAATCATAGTTGTCTCGGTTGGAAGGGACCTTTCAGATCATTGAGTCCAGCCATCAACCCAACACTGACAAAACCCATCTCTAAATCATGTCTCTAAGCACTATGTCTACCCATCTTTTAAATATCTCCAGGGGTGGTAATTCCACCACTTCCCTGGGCAGCCTGTTCTAATGCTTAATAACCCCTTCAGTGTAAAAATTTTTCCTAATATCCAGTGTGAACCCTCCCTGGCGCAACTTGAGGCTGTTTGTTCTGGGGTGCCTGTAAGGGCAGTGGCCAGTGCCCTTCTCTCCCACTGCCCATCCTGGCTTCACAGTGACACTGCCATAGACACACCAGCAGTACCAGAAGGAGCTAGAGCAGGTCTCCCTCTCCTTGCTTGCCCCATGAGCCTTCACATTTTGTCCTCTCTTGAGCTTTCTCTGTGTGAAATTATTTCCCAGCTCACTCTTAACATCCCTCAG
Source organism: Calidris pugnax (assembly GCF_001431845.1). Classification (NCBI taxonomy): domain Eukaryota; kingdom Metazoa; phylum Chordata; class Aves; order Charadriiformes; family Scolopacidae; genus Calidris; species Calidris pugnax. The sequence continues at coordinate 5,058,810 of NW_015090776.1, read as the reverse complement.
TCTCCCCATGCTCTTGACTTTACCGTGAGGGTTGCAGTAGATGATCTCCAAAGGTCCCTTCCAACCCCTACCATTCTGTGATGAGCAAAGCCTGTGCCCGTGGGCTTGAAGTGGCCCGTGCGAGGGCTGTGTGCCCTGTCAGCACTGCAGCCACCTCACTCGTGGTGACACGACTGGTGAGCTGGCACACGCAGCACCGTCTCTGCCAGCCCAGCGATGACAACCAGCCCTGCAGGAGGTCAGTAGTGAAGGTGTGTGATGCTTGATGGCAAAAGCCACTCTGGAAGTGACCCGACCAGAAAGGGCAGAGTCCCATCACGGCGGCTCAGTGCCTGCATCCCCTGGGGTGCCCGGAGCCTCCCAGCTGAACTGCCTCTGTCATCACAGGAGGGCCTGAGGTGGCCCCCAGGGGCTTTTTCCTGCTTCTCAGGATGTTGTGCAAGACGCTGCTGCTTTCGGTGCTCGGGGAAAGAGTGGGCATTGCTCTGTTCTGGGAGTCTCTTGGGCCCTTGCCTTGCGTTTCCTTTCTGAAGGAAGCTCCTCCGAGTCCCACCGCTCAGGATTGCTGGGATGAGACAGGGTAGCATTTCCCTTGTTGGGATTTCTTTGGGCTCTGCTCCATGGGCTGTTCCTTCAGTGGCGTTCTCTGGCTGCCACCCCCAGATCCCATCCCTCAAAGGACCCCTGGTCCTGTCTGTGCCGACTGTGGGTCCTCAGTAATGATCTCCATCCATCCATCCAGAGCGGGCAGAATGTTGCCCAACCCCTCTCCATCTGTGTTGACATCTCTGCTGGTGTGAGTTACCTGCTCTCATGTGTGGATCTGCCCCCACAGCCGGTTCTTCTCCTCCTCCTCTCCCTCTCCTCAGCCACTTTGTTCTTTGTGGCTTAGAAAACAAAGCCTTTGGCAAGTGAAGGAGGTGCCTGCCCTTCCTGGGGGAGGGCCAGCTGTCCTGCATTTGATTATGGCAGCGCCTCCTCATCCCTCCCCATTGTCCTGGCTGCTGTAGGAATGCCAGCCTTTTTACGCTCCATCCCCTGAACAAGTGTTGCTGCCTCTGGGGCCCGAAGAGGGGCTGGGGACCTTCTTCCCATCCCTCCAGGCCCTGCTTGGCAGGAGAACCCTCTCTGCACATCTCCATGCACCTTCCCTCCGCATCGCATCCCCCCTGTCCTGACTCCGGCAGCAGCAAAGCCTCTTGTAAGTACCAAGGGTGCTCGGGGGGGGGGCTGACGGGTGAGTTGTACTGAGATTGTTTGGGGAAACAATGTAGAGAAGGCTTTTCACTGGGTTGCTTGTGTGTGGCTGTCTGCGTCCAGCCTGAGTCAGAGCGCTTTGTGTGCCTCTTTTGTGCGCTCAGACGGAGCCCGGGGAGCTCTTGGGTGTCTTAGCGTGGTCCCTCCGAATGCCAGGGCTGCTCTGGCTGTAACGTGGCAGCGCCTGGCCCTCCTTCTCTTTATTAGAGCATTTTTCCTGATTATTTCACTGGGCATAATTTAATTGCAGCTAGAAGGCGTTGCAGGGCAAGGTGGCACCTCTCCATCTGCCCCGACTTCTTTCTGTTAAAGGTGGGGGACAGCGTAGGAGGGGGCTGCTCTCTGAGCCTGCCCCAAAGTTTGCCGGGCTCCCGTCCCAGCCTGAGCCCCATTCCCAGCTTCCAGAGGTGGATCTGAGCCTGGATGTGACAGCAGAAATCCACAGCGTGACAAATTAGCCGACTTCCACAGATCTCATTACCTCCCACTTCTCCCCAAAAAGATTCGGAGCAGTGACCTGCTGATACCTTGTTTTCTGCTGTGCTTGGTTTTTGATGATGTACCAGATATTATATCGCAGGGGATGGATTTGAGGGGGAAAAAAGAAACCGAGTCCCCTTCAGGCAATAAATTATTGATGTTTCTCTTTGCTTAGCCTTTGAAGAAAGAAGGATAGTGAATGCTGGGCTGTGCGAAGGTGGAAAGGATTGTGGTGATTGACCTAAAACTGTGGGTTTTTTTAAAAAACTTAAAATTTTTTTCTATCACAGGCCGGTTGGCACAGTTGCGAGTTAATTTTACTGAAAGAGTGTTAGGATTCCCTGTGCTGGGAATGTGCTTGAAGGAGATTTGGAAAGCAGAACTTTGCACCGAAGTGGAAGAAGAGGCATTTGATGTGTCCTTACTATAATGTACTCATTCTGAACAGAGATGCAGGTCGCTGTGCCACGGTGCTTGTCTCTTGCTGGTCGGAGCGTGGCTTTGCCCCCCAGCACCTCTGAGCAAATGAGGTTTATGCTGTGGCTTATAATAAAGTCTCTGGGAGAAAATTAGCACACACTGTTCTCTTTTTGCCTCTGCACAGAGATTGGCTTTGCTTCTCTGGGGATGGGCTGTGCAATGTTCCCAAGTAACAGCTCTCATTTGTTACTGGGGCAAGTTCTCAAGCTGATGGAGGAAGATCCGAGCAGCGCAACGGAAAGGAACGTACACGGTGCCTTCCTGCTGCTTGTAAAGCTGGTTAGGGGAAGCCACTGTTCTCTGGCTTCAACATTGTCTGACAGCAGCTGTCTCATCTCTCTCTCTTCTCCTTCCTCAGTTCTGCTTGTAAAGCCATGCCCCCACACAGGTCTAGTTTGATTTGCTCTACCCTTTCAGGGGTGTCCTTTTTCATGCACGACCTTGAGGCAGTTGGGGGAAGGAGCCCAGAGGTTGGAAAATTGATCCTCTGTCAGAGTTCATGCAAGGTTATTGTGTGAAATCTCTCCCTTCTCATTTTCAACAGGTTTTTGCTGGAGAAATCTTCTTGCAAGGTAAATAAGCCTCTGTTTACTTTCCCATCAGAAGGTATTCACTTATCAGAAGGTTTCTGCTTTGCCTTGGAGTTTGAGATAGCCCTTTTGCACAAACAAGAAGTCTTGACCCTTTACATCTGGTCTGCTGCAGCTTCCCTGTGTTTTTCTGTCTTGCAAAATGAGTTATTTGGAAATGGTTCTGGTTTATGACTTCTCCAGTAATACACAGCTGGATCTACTGGTGCCCAAGCTGGTTTCTCTCATGTTTCATCAATGACTTTATTGCCAAATGGGCATCACAGCAGTGCCCCCAGCTCCCCCAGTAAGCTCAGTGAGGGGAGGCGAGTGGAAATGGTACCTTTCTGGTTGCACAACACAGGTGTGACTGGTGCATAAGTTTGTCCTTCAGTGTTACAGGGCAGCAGTGAATTAATTAGGGTTTTTTTCACCTGCTAAATTCAATCAGGATTCGCAGCTGAAGGTGAGAAGTTTCTGGGTTTGGATGCTTTTGAGCATCTTCCCCAGCACCTCAGGCTCTGCTGCAGTGCAGTGTGAGGTCTGTGTGATATGGTGGTGGTGGTTGGGGGGCAGGGGGCATTTTTGTAGAGGAGACAAAGCCTTCACCTCTCTGTCTGGGGTCCTCCCTCCTGCTGTGCTGGCTGAATCCTCCCCCTATCTGGAGGACGTGATACGAGGCTGGCACATGGCATCTTTTTGGGATGCTGCTCACCCCTCAGCTGCCTTCCCCGATCCCATGGGTGCCAACGTGTTCTGCCAGTGCTGTTTCTGCAGGGGGGCAGCGCTTGACCTGTTGAAAGCATCCGCTGCCTTCGTCCTTGATCACTAGAGTAAACATTCCTCTGTGCCCTTGGCTGCCCATGGGCATCAACTGACAGTTGTCTGAACGTCTGGGGTTCCCCTTCTCTGAGTTGAGTGGGATCAAATCTCTCACAGGATCACAGCACTGGTAGCCAGTGGCTAAAGGCAGGGGGGAAGCAGCATTTCCTCCCAGCAGGTTTAGGGATTTCCCAGTTTGTGTTGTGTTGCACTTGAGGTCTGAGATCTGACGCTGAGGAGAGGGCTTTCCTCAGCCTTGTACATGTGTGCATAATGTTGACTTTGGGTGCTTTTTTTCCCCCACTCTGAGCTCGGGACAGGAGCTGTGCGAGGTGCCAGATTTTGTGCATGTTCGTGTGTTGGCATCCATCTGGATGCTCAGATCCTCCTGCAGGCTGGAATTCTCTTTAGTCACGGGAGTTAAATAGATCTGTTGAGGCAATCTGGACGTGAAGCTCCCCTCGGAGTACAGATGGGGCTGAAGCTCACAATGGCTCCATCTGCATATCAAAGCCCTGGACATATGGACAGGGTTCTCCCAAGCACCCGCTGCCTCCCACCAGGCTCCTTCGGCTGCTCCGTGGGGGCTCACATCCTACAACTACATCTTAATATGCTCTTAAACTGGGGAGCTAGTTATAATTATACTTTTATATTATTTTTTTAATGATTTTTATATTGATTATCTTATATTCTAGTGGCCTTGTCAGCCACTTTGAAGAATGAAGGTCCAACAGACGTTCCTGGATTCGGTTTCAGCCTTTCATCTCCCAGGGCACAAGCGCCCACAGCACAGTGCAGAGAGGTGCACATCACTGAATAATTAAGCAGAGTTGGGCTGGTCACTGGGGGAAGGATGTGAATTGAAGACTGCAGAGACAGCATCCACGCTTCCCCATCCAGCCCCAAGGGCGTACTGGAGGTTTCCCAATCCCCAGCTGGCCATGGAGAGGACCTCATTAAAAGGGAACCAGTACAAAGCAGACAGGAGACACCTACCCCGGTCCAGTCTGTCCTCACCGGCCCGTGGTGTGCTATTAGAGCAGGGTATTTGTGTGGTGTAATGATGTGGCTGTCGGGACAGATGTAAAAGCAAAGCATGCAAAAAAACCCCAACCAACCCTCTGGAGGTGCCATCGGTCTCTGAACAGAGCGATTTGTTGCTGTTGTGCAAGTTGCCAGCTTTCGTGACTCACTCTTCTTGCTGTGGCTTCATCTTAAATCGGGCTGGTAATGCGAGGCTCTCGGTGTTCTCCGAGGAGGGGAGTTCTCCCCTTCGTTCAAAGATGCCAGAAAAATGCTGCTCTTTTCTTCCTCCTCCTCCTGTAGTCACACATCCACAGATACACGCGCTCCCCCTTCATGCCTTCTGCTTTCTCAGCCAGCAGTGAGTTACGCTCAACGTGTAACTTCTTTCAAGTCAATCTTTAGGTGTTTTCACCTAAAGATTGTCCTCAACACAGGAAGGACATGGAGCTGTTGGAGCGGGGCCAGAGGAGGCCCCGGAGATGCTGGGAGGGCTGGAGCCCCTCTGCTGGGAGGGGGGGCTGAGAGAGTTGGGGGGGGTTCAGCCTGGAGAAGAGAAGGCTCTGGGGAGACCTTGGAGCCCCTTCCAGTCCCTCAAGGGGCTCCAGGAAAGCTGGGGAGGGACTCTGGATCAGGGAGGGGAGCCCTAGGAGGAGGGGGAAGGGTTTGACCCTGCAAGAGGGGAGATGGAGCTGAGCTGTGGGGAAGAACTTGTTTGGTGGGAGGGTGGTGAGAGCCTGGCCCAGGTTGGCCAGAGAAGCTGTGGCTGCCCCATCCCTGGAGGGGTTCAAGGGCAGGTTGGAGGGGGCTTGGAGCAACCTGGTGTGGTGGGAGGTGTCCCTGCCCAGGGCAGGGGGTGGCCCTTTAAGGTCCCTTCCAGCCCAATCCATTCTGTGATTCTGTGATTCATGACTCTGTTGCGACTGCCGTAGGCTGTAACCAAATGAAGGACCAGATTCCAGTTGTTGGGGGCAGCTGGAGAGCAGGACACTAGCCAAAGCAGACTTCAGTGTGCATTTTGGGTTTGTAACTGGTGAAGCGTCAGAAAGGAGAGAGGATAATACTCACCGAGGCAGGGAAAACAGCATCTGCTCTTATTCTGGTGAGAAGGGGTTGTGAGCAGAATTTCATTGACAAAAAAAGCTTTGTAATGAGCACACAAAGCCTGATGAAAAGATGGGCAGCGCCTCAGACGGGAAGAGGCTGGTTTGCAGCAAAGGCAACCATTAAAGATTCTGGTTTTACTGGGAGCAAACTCAGCCCCTAGTCCTCTGGACTCGGGAGCTTTTTAAATGTTGAGAATTTCAAACCCCTTGGTGGGGGAGAAAAGTCAGTGCAGAATCAACCGGGGTGTAAAGTCATGAGCGACAGTGAAGCGAAAAGGAAATATTGAGGGAAAAGTGCACATTGGTGGCTGTTGGGAGGTTTCCTGCAGTTGCAGAACAGGGGAAGCTGGTGCAGGGGCAAGAGGAGGGGGGCAGATCTCAGGATCTCTTGCTGCCCAGCTTCCTAGAAGTCATTTTATTACAAACATACACTTATAAATATATCCCTATGTGTGCTATATATACATATGTGTGTCTGTATATAGCCACGTAGTGAGGCTGGCACAGGTTGCGCTGTGGAAGCCCGGAATTGTACTGCAGCAGGGATTATTGTGGCTTGCTGTGATTCAGGGCTTGAGTCAGCCTGTGCCTGATGGGGCTTCCTTTAGGTGTTGCTTGGCAGTGGCAGCAGCGATGGAAAAGAAGGGCAAGCACGCGTCCCGCGCGCCAGCTCCGGCACAGCAAGCCACGTTTGCCCTTTGGGTCCTCGTGCTGTCGTCAAGAGAGCAGAAATCATGTGCAATCCTATTTTATCCAATTATATTCTCCTGTAATTAGACTCTCCTGAACTTGTCGAGCCTGGCTGCCCGGAGGGGAAGCGAAGGGATTTTTGGAGCTGTGTTGGTGTTCACCCAGAGCGTGGCTGCAGAAGGATTTCCAAGCACGTTGCGCTAATGAGCAGCCTTTGATGGTGCTTGGGCTGCGGCATGCAGAGACCAACCCTGACCCCTTGTTCTTCTCTCCTGTGGGTATCTGCCTGTTCCCCTCTCCTATGCTAAATCCAAGGAGTTTGTAGTCTCTGCTTGTCCCTCCTCCTTTTCCCTCCCTGTTTGTGCAGCATCTGGCACTTGGTAACAGGCCGAAATGCAAATACAGGACTTGAAGTTTACTTTCCTTAGCAGCTAGTTTTAGGCAAACTGGAGATTTTAGTGGTCTCTCCTCCGTTGGAGAGAGCAGGGGAGAGGCACTGTGAGCTGCACAGCAACTCAGAAAGGGCTCAGCTTTTTATTTCAAGAGGGTGAGTCCTTTCCTCAGTGTTTAAAGCGGAACTTTTACCAGCTACATCCCATGTAGGACACGGTTTTGATTAGTTTGGTTTCTGCTGCTAATGAATCCCAGGCAGGGCTTCAAATGCAGTTTGGAAAAATCGAATGCTACAGGGTGGGGAAGAGACTTAACAGCAAACCTCTGCGTGGAGAGGAGATGGCTTCTAGCTTGGTGGCTTTGCTAACATGCTTGTGCTCTGAAACGACACGGTTTCTCATACATCCAAGTGTAGCTGCCTGATCACAGAGCCATGAAAAAAAAAAGCAGTGAGCAGGGGCTTTGGCTGTTTAGAGATGCCCTGTCTAGAAGGGATCACTGTTTCCTCTAAATTTGTGTCAGGTCAGGGTTCGCTTTGAATTTTCCTTGAATTTGGGGTTGGTTGAGATGTTTTCTCTCCCTGTTTTGTGTTGGTTTTTTTGCGCTGTGAAAGATCTGGCCTGCGCCCAGTCCGAGTGTTCTCCGCACACTTCAGTAGTTCTCGTGTGAAGCGCAAGCCCCTTCCCCCTCTGCCTTGTCTCCGGTTACCAGGGCTCCTCAATCTGGTATTTCGGCTGGCAGCATTCGCTCGTGGATAGCCAGAGCTGAGCTGATGGGCTGAGGTGGTGGCCCTGCCGCAGTCCGGCCGTAGGGGATGGTGATATCCACACAGAGCTGGGCGCAGCCGGGAGATGGACCCCCTCCGTACAGACGGGAAGGTAGGATGAGGTCTATTCTTAAGCGATTAATTGACTTAAATTAGAGAGTAAGTCTTATGAGGAGAGGCTGAGGGAGCTGGGGGTGTTCAGTCTGGGGAAGAGGAGGCTGAGGGGAGACCTTCTCGCTCTCTACAACTCCCTGAAAGGAGGGTGTAGAGAGGCGGGGGTCGGTCTCTTCTCCCAAGTTACAGATGATAGGACAAGGGGTAATGGCTTCAAGTTGCACCAGGGGAGGTTTAGACTGGACATTAGGAAACAATTCTTCACAGAGAGAGTGGTGGGGCATTGGAACAGGCTGCCCAGGGAGGGGGTTGAGTCACCATCCCTGGCTGTGTTTAAGAACTGTTTAGATGTGGTGTTGGGGGATATGGTGTAGGGGAGAACTTTACAGTAGGGTAGATGGTTGGACTGGATGATCCCAAGGGTCTCTTCCAGCCTAGATGATTCTATGATTCTATGACTTGCTAGGGAGACAAATCAGCAGGTCCTGAAGTCCCTGCTCCTTAATTCATGGGTGGGTGGAAGCCTGAGGAAAGCCCAGAGCAGCTCCAGGAGAGGGGTGAGGTGACTGCTCTCTGCTAGAGATGCTTGGTCTCTGAGTGAGCAGAGAAACAGGCATCATCACTGCCACCTGACAGCTCTTGTGACAGTAAGGTTTTAGCCTGAATAATTTTACTTTTAAAATATTTTGATGTAAAATGGCTCTTTCGTTGTGGTCCTTCGGAACTTCAGAGCGTACAAGGCGGTCTCCAGCCACGGGTCCCTGCTAATAGTGTGTGTGTAGCAGCCTGTGACAAGGGACACAATGGTGCTGTGATCGGGAGTCAGCCTTAAAGCCTGTTGGGCTTTTAGAGGGAATAAACCCAAATGAGCATCTGTAACGAGGAGCACACTCGGGAGGAGGCATTTTCATGCAAGAGAGCAGCATTTTCTTTGGAGTTGTGTTGTGGTAGGTGCCCTGTCACTCTTTACTCTTGCGCTGTGACCGGTGTCTGGGCTCCACAGGGTTCAGTGCCAAGCCCTGGGGCTGCTGTGGGAGTTGGTGCCGACGTGGCACCGTGTGTCACTGGTGGAAGGTGCTTGGCTCAGCTCAAAACGGTCCCCGTGGTGCTTTGACCTGTTTTGGCTGCTCAACTCTGTCTCCTCTGCTACAAGCCAACTTCATCTTGCTCTCCAATCTCAGTTAAGGGTACTTAAAGGCTTGGTGAGAGGAGGTGTTGTTAAATGGGGAGTTGTGCAGCCATTTCTTGCCACAAAGATGTGTCATTAGTTGTGTCTCACTAAGGAACAGCTGAGTGGAGCACAGGAGCTGCACTCAAGCCGGATCGGTGCTTGTTTGATAATTTTGGCTTCTTTTTCGCTGTCCTTGGCGACGTTCCCAGCCGTTGTGTTGCTCCCTTCTCTCCGTGCTGAGGAAAGCGAGGGAGTAGGAGGGCTTGCAGTCCTGGGACATCACCACAGAAGGGTAGGGGGGCTTGATCTCTCTTGTTGCTGTGCTTCAATCATCACACTCACAGCTGTATTCCATCCCTGCCTGCATCGTTCCTCCCATCTTTGCTTTTCATCACCCCTATCTCAGCTCCCCTGTGCAGCCACTTCGGATTGAGAAGGAAACGTTCCAGCAGCAGTTAGTCACCCACCTAGGTGCATTTTTCTTCTGCAGAAAGTCAGAGGGTTGGTGATCTGCCTACTCCACCCACGGCTGCCTATTCAGACACCCAGTTTCCGATGTGACAAGAAAAATACCGCTGTAGTCATCATCTCCCCGCAGGAAGATGTGAAGAAGGAGGTTTGGACAAGGCACCCCCCTTGAAATTGCCCCTTCTGGCAGATGCATGATGATTGTCTCCTGTCTTGGCTACCCAGAAGGTATCTTTAGGGATCGTTGGACCTTGAGTTTGAAAGGAATCTGGTGGGTTTGTGACAGGTTTGCGTTGGGAAGGTGAAGATCCGGGACCCCTGGAAGGCTTTTCAGTCTGGCAGTGTGCCCTGAGCTGGGGCTGAGCAGCTTCTCTTGACCTGTACTTGCAGATGGCACTTCAACGGTGCCAGAGCCAGCAGACTCCAGGACCTTCTGTCCTCGATGCACCACAAGCCTTGCCCGTGGTAAAATGAGCAGGGACCAGCACAGGCTGGAGGTCCCTGGTGCTCCAGCGATGTCCCTGGCTGTTCCTCACGGCCACAGCAGGTCCCTGAGAGCCCCTGCCTCCCCTGGGCAGCCTGGCAGGACCTACCTGCTGCTGACTCCTCACGCTGCGGCTGGGTAGGTCAGCCCTGAGTGTGCAGGAAGCACCTTTGTCTTTAATTCTCTAATTGAGTGTTTCGGTAACAACTTGTCTTTAAAGATCAAAAGCTGAGGTACAGGCTCCTTCCTGCCTGGGTCCAGACGTGGCTGGGAAGATTCAGCTTCCCTGCACTCAGGTGCCTCCTCCTGTGTACGAGTGGCTCTTGCAGCTTTGCAAGAGAAGCCCTAGGGGTGCCTTCTCCCCAAATGCCCCATGGCTGGAGAGCAGTGGCCTGACTTGGTTTGTAACCTTTATAGGACAGAGACCACTGCAATACCCTTGCCTGCATGAGGGATTCTCTGCACACTTGGTCCCTGGAGAGCACTGCCTTTTCCTGTGCTGAAAGGAGCAGGTGGAGTAGATGATGTGACTGGAGAAAACCTTGGTGGCCACTTAGCATGTCACCAGGCAAGCTGGGGTATGTGGAGGGCTGTTCCCATCCTGCTGGGAACAAAGCTGAGCTATTCCCTGCCCTGTGATGGGCACTGGGGATGGCAGAAATGCCATCCAGATTGAGAGGTGTTTCTGCGCAGCCCTTGGGAGTCCTTGCCAAGAGCAGAGATACCATATGAAGATGAGAGCCTCCCTGGGTGCTTTGCAGCCCCCATTCCTCTGCGCTGTGGCTCTGTGGAGTTTCCTAGAAATAAAAGAAGCCTCTTTTCTCTCTCTCTCTCTCTCCCATCTGTGCATGGAAGTGAGGTCCCCAGCCTCGAAAAAGGCCTTCCCAGGGTGGCTGCTTTCCCAGTTGGCTGCTGCAAAAGCCAGGCTGCCCTGCTGGCTGTGCCTTTCCTGCACATTGCTGTCTGCACCCTCTTTCAGAGCCCTGTGTGCCTTTCAAGCTCAGCTTTTCCCCCATCAGTGAGTGAAAGGGAGCCCATGTGCAGCCCTCATTCAGGATCACCACAGCCAGAGATGTGAGACGTGCCCGTAGCCCACGCCAACGGCCAGCGCTTGCTCAGGGCAGACCTGGAAGGGGATGGTGTTGGTTCACCTACAGCTGGAGGAAGCAGCTCAAAAAACCACAGCAAAATGGGCCATCTGTCACCGCCGTGTGGATCTGCCAGGCTCTGCTGCACTTAGTGTTTCACCTCACCATGATGGGCTTCTGCCTCCAAGGAATAAAAGCCCCTCCACATCATGGATAAATGCAGGTTCTCACCAGGGTCTGGTGTGTCCTTGGCCTCTGCATGTGCCTCGTGGCCCCCAGCAAGTCATAGAATCATGGAACAGTTTGTGTTGGAAGGGACCTTAAAGCCCCCCCAGTGCCACCCCCTGCCCTGGACAGGGACACCTCCCACCACACCAGGTTGCTCCAAGCCCCCTCCAACCTGCCCTTGAACCCCTCCAGGGATGGGGCAGCCACAGCTTCTCGGGGCAACCTGGGCCAGGCTCTCACCACCCTCCCACCAAACAAGTTCTTCCCCACATCTCAGCTCCATCTCCCCTCTTTCAGGGTCCAACCCTTCCCCCTCCTCCTGGGGCTCCCCTCCCTGATCCAGAGTCCCTCCCCAGCTTTCCTGGAGCCCCTTGAGGGACTGGAAGGGGCTGGAAGGTCTCCCCGGAGCCTTCTCTTCTCCAGGCTGAACCCCCCCAACTCTCTCAGCCCCCCCTCCCAGCAGAGACAGCCCTCCCAGCATCTCCGGGGCCTCCTCTGGCCCCGCTCCAACAGCTCCATGTCCTTCCTGTGCTGAGAGCAGAAAGCCTCCATCAGGAGAGAGGCAGGTCTGGGGGCCGTTGCTGCGCTGGGCAGGGTGGTGGGAGGAGAGGGAGCTGCTGCTCTTCGGATTGTCCTGTGCTGGAGTTGCGTTGGGGCTGTTTGAGCAGCATTTTCCCCGAGCAGCTGCTGGTGTTTCTGAAGCAGCTCCTTGCTCTGCATGAGTAACGGAGCTGGCTGAACGCTCGCCCCACAGCTGCAGCTCAGCAGGGCCACGTTGGACGGGTGTGGGAGCTCCTGTGGCATCTGTCCCTGGAGAGACTCTGCTTGATCTACCCCTCGTGTGCTGGCATTCAGCTCTCACTCCAACAGGAGCACTCGGCTCTCATCGCCATCCCTATTCAGGGGACCTGAAGGAGGCACATCCTGCCCTGCTGTCCCCAGCAGAGTGACCCTGACACCTCATCTGTTCGAGCACCATGGCCCTGATGGGGATGCAGCGTCTGCTCTGCATCTGCGTAAAGCCTGGGTGGATTTTCATGGTGTCTGAGGCTCTGGTTTGCATAAACAGAAGTGCTTTAAGCTCTCTGAGTGAAGTCTGTTGCAGCCGGGTGTCCAGCAGGTGGAGAATGGTCTAAGCCTGGTCACTTTGTTCCTGGCACTAACCATCAGTGGTGTTTCTCTGCAGCAACCCCAGGTACGGGGGGTGTGACAGGTCAAGAGAGGGTCTGGCTCGCTCCAAGGGTGTTCCTGCACATCTGCTGGTCTTGGGCACACGGTGGGAGGTGCCAGACAGGCCTGGACTGGACCTTTTCCCCGCTTTGCGCATCTGATTTTAACAAATGACTCTTGTGTTTTCACTCATGAGCAGTAAAGCTCCCTTTAGGGAACTTTATTCCCTAGGAATAAACTTTATTCCCTGGTCATAGGACCAGGCCTATGGCAGCTGGTCACATCTTACTCACTCTGTAGTTAAACCTTGTCATCATCCCTGCTTTATAGAGGAAGTAGTGGCTTCTGAGCCTGACTAATGCAGATGTTTGCCTTTCCTCTCACTTTTATCATGACAGACAGGTCTTGGTGCGCGGTACTTCCTCAGCCCCTTTGCTGCCCTGGTGGTAAAGACATTCTTACCTTGTGTCTGTCACCTTTTGTCCCTCTCCTTTTGTTGGACCGATATGGCAGAGCTGTCTTAGCAAGGCCAGCACAAGCCCCACTGCTGGAGTTAAACCCCATGAAGCTGCTTCTAGCATTCCTGGAGTACTAGAAAGAAACTGCTGAGCTTGTCATTCAGCTAACCAGCAGGAGCAGGTGGGACATACCACATCCCCCAGGTGCCAACAGGCATGGAAAATGCCCGAGCTGCAAGGGGGCTTGCAGGGTCTCAGGTTCCTCCTTGCTGCAAGGATGGGTCAGAGCACCTGGAGATCCAGCTCTGGCTGAGCTCCAGCCCTCTGCATGCCGTCAGCTCCGGGGAAACGGCGTGTGGAGCAGCAGTTGCATTCCCTGCAGCTTAGGGATGCTCCTCGACCTGCAAAGGAGGAGGGTGGGTCAGGTATTACACTGAGAAGGGCCACGCTGAGGTGTGAATTCCTGCAGTCTTGGGGACAGCCTCCCCTGCCCCAAGAGGACAGACGTGCCCGGCAGCGGGGGTGCCCAGCGTCACAGAGCCCTGGCGGGGAGGTGACAGAGCAGCCAGCGCAGCTGAAACCCTCTGCATAAGGAGCTGTTTGTTTTGCTGAATTGTTAAGCCCCATTGACAATAGCAGCCCCCCTCCCCGCTCTTGCCTCACACTCCAGGAACTGTGGTGGCCACACACTGCTCCTTTCTCTTGTCTTGTTGCTTTAGGCACCGAATTTGGGTTTATTCTTCCCCGAATCCCTCTGACTGGCTTGTTGCCTTTCTGTCCTTGCTCTCGGCAGGCGTACGAGTGGGCCTTGGAAGGGATGAGACACCTGGCCTGCATCAGCATGGAGGACTGCAGCTCCGCCGAGCACTGCGCCGGTGTCATCAAGTGCCTGGAGAGTTACAAGGGACAGCACCCCGACATCAGCGACGCCCGCTTCCAGGAGATGAAGGAGCTGGCCTGCGAGCTCAAGAGTGACAAAGGGCTCAAGCAGTGGAAATTCGCCTGGTCCAAATGCCAGGAGACCAAGCTGGTTTTCGAGAAGAAACTGGAAGCGGCCTTGAGGACGAGGAGGTCTCTGCTGTCGGACCGCAAAGCAGCTGCGGGGGAGGCCGGCGGTCTGTCCCACCGCAGGCACTCCGAGGGGGCCACCTCCGGGCCCCACTGGGACAGGACTTCCAGCACGTCCCACAGCTACAACAGGCCGGGGTGGACTAAGGACAAAGCTCCCTCGCCCTCCCTCAGCTGCGATGGCAGCTCTGGGGAAGAATTTGCCTGCCAAGCTGCTCTCAGCCCCGCTCCTCACTCGAGCAGAGTTTCTTTTGCCAGCGGGGCCTCCAAATCTCCAAAACTGCCTGAAGAGAAGCCAAACCTGGAGAGCATATTAGAAAACCTGGAGGTGAAGCCATCCTGCACATCCACTCCGGCCTCTGGGAAGCCACCTCCCAGGAGGGTGCTCCGCAAGGCCCAAAGCTTTGACCTCCCCTGCGGTGAGAGCCTGTGGTCAGGCTGCCAGAGGACGCTGAGCGAGCCGGCGAGATACGGCAACACTGGTGTCTTTATTAAGGGTCTGGAGGTGAGCAGCACGGAGCTGGTGGACAGGACTTTCGCCCTGAGACAGCAAGCTGGTCACAGCTGGGCCGCAGACTGTCTGCCCGAGGGACAGAGGGGCTGCCTCTCCGCGTCGGAAGCCAGGAGTTGGGGCAGGTAAGTGGCTGTGGCGCTCGGCGCCCCGCTCCTCGGGGTGGTGAAAAGCAAAGGCAGCTGGTAAAGATGTGAAGAGCTCTGTGGTGACGGTTACTTTGGTGATGGGGACAGGGTGGGTGGATGGATGGAGGTGTAGCTCCAGCTTCCTCATCATGGGGAGGTCCCCACACAGCCCCTCTGGGGGGAGGCAGGGAAATAGGTTCTCTTGCTCTTCCCCCCCAGCATGGCTCATCCGTAAGAAAGAGGGGGAGAGAGCCATTCCCAGCAGGAGAGAAGGGAGGCTCTGAACGTTGCTGGGAGTGGAGGATGAGGGTTTTCAGAAACAGCATTTGGGAACCTGACACACCAGTGGAACGGGTGCAGTGGGAGAGCAGGAGCGTCGTGCATCATCCCACACGCTTTTGGGGGGTCCTGCACCCAAACGGGCAGGGAGGCACTTCCAGTACCCTGTGACAGCAGCTTCACAGGGGCTTTTATTTGCCCTTTGGGGCTAAGATCTCTTCTTGGGTGACCAACAGCTAGCTTTCGTTCCCTTCTTTTCATTCTCTGTCCTTGAGGATCTCAACTTTGTTGTTGTACTGCTCTGGGCCTGGGCTATGGAGAGCTGTTCTTGAAAGGGAATCTCTAGGCAAGTTTTTCAGCTGCCCTCATTGGAAAAGTTTGGTGTTTTTTTTTTTTTTTTAAATTAAAGTGGTAGAGGTGAGAAACTTGGTGCTGGGGGACCACAGAGCTCCTCCACTGCTTCTGCTCTGGGTGGGATGGCTGGGGACAGTGAAATCCTCTGGAAGGGGGCCTCTGATAGCTCGGTGTGTGTCAGGAAAGCTCCTGGCAGGGGATGGAGCCCAGCAGATAGGAGGCCAACTGCTTTGCTTCTCCAGGGAGCAGTGCAGCAGCCCTCCTGTCCACGGGCATGGAGGCAGTCCCGCTGTGCTGGGGGAGAGCTGAGAGGCCGGGAAGGTGGCCACGCATTGGAGTAGTTTTCTTTGGTGCTGCAGTGCCTCGCAGTGGAAACCTTGAGTATCTAAGAGCAATCATTTTAGAGATGCATGGAGCAACCCACACTAGGAACTGCTGTTCGCTGATTCCCATTCTCATTGTTACTGGGATGAGCCCAACAGCACTTGGTTCCAGAGCTGGTGTTCTCCTGGGGTTAGCATTGCCTCCCACAGCATCCAGTCAGCAGCCGGGCTCCTCCTCACAGAAGTCAAGGTGACTTCTGCTGTCCCTGTTGTTTCGGGAGTGCAGCCGATGGCAGGGCAGCCCGAGCAGGGGCTGGGTGGGCCCAGGGGTGTGTGTCCTGCAGGGGTTGGGTGGTGACCACAGCCATCCTGGGGCTGAGTTCCTTGGGTCAGCCACGAGCTTTGTCAGTGCTCAGGGTCCGAGGTGTCACAAGCAGTTGTGAACCTGAGCTGGGATGGTTCTAAGGGATCATCTCATCTCTGTGTTGGTCCTCAGGGAGAACTTCCATAGGGATAGTCCAGGGCTTTGCAGGTGCTTTGACTGCTGTGGGCCTGCTCCAGTCTGGGTCCCTTCAAGGCTGAGTGTTCCTCTCTTGCAGCAAGCTGCGGCACATCATTGATGAGATGGTAACGACCGAGCGGGAATACGTGAGGTCACTTTCCTACATCATCGAGAGCTACTTCCCCGAGATGGAGCGCCTGGACCTCCCCCAGGACCTGCGTGGGAAGCGCAGTGTCATTTTTGGCAACCTGGAGAAACTCTACGACTTCCACAGCCAGTACTTCCTGCGGGAGCTGGAGAGCTGCTGCAACCACCCGCTGCGGGTCAGCCACTGCTTCCTCCGACACGTAAGGACCTTCCCCCTGGGGTCAGACCCCTCCACACACGTGCTTGGCCCCAGTGCCCAGCAGTGCCTGGGTGTTTGGCTGCTCACCTGCCTGTTAGTGGGCTGTGGCTCTTTTTGGGAACGGGAGAACTACCCTGTGCTGGGTTGGTTTGTCCCCTGCCAGCTCAAATGCTGGGTTGGACTGGGATGGCTCTGCCGGGCTGAGCCCAGGCGGCAGCAGATCTTGGCCTTCATTGCTGTTCTTTGCCACCAAGGGAAGTGTCAGGCAAGCAAAATGTCTGCTTAAAGCCCACCTGTGTGTGCAGGGGTGTCCCTTACCCCGCCTTCTGTCTGGGGAGTCAGTGCAGAAGGACTTGAGTGAGTGAGAGCTGCTGCTCTTCTTGAACAGGGCTGCTGGGGAGAAGAAAAGGTAAGTTCAGCAGCCCCATGCACATTTGCAGCTGCTGGTATCTGTTGGGGTATGTAAAGGGCAAGGAGTAACAGGACAATGGATTAAAAATTAGCTACAGTAGGAGTAGGAAGAGTAAAGACGACCATCCTCTGGCTCTTAATGAACTGGAAGCAAAGTCATTCCTGCCATGGGAGGCTGTGGTGGATCCTGGGAGAGGCAGAAGTATTGGAGGAACTGAAGCAGGGACATGTCTGTTGCTGCATCCTGGGTGTGCTCTGGTCTCACACAGGGCTCTCTTTTGCAGAAAGACCAGTTTGGGATGTACGCATTGTACAGCAAGAACAAGCCCAAGTCGGACTTGCTGCTGGCCAGCCATGGGAATACCTTCTTCAAGGTAAATTCCACTGCCTGCATCATGATTACTCTTCATGTTTGGGTCACCCATCTATTTAAACAAGCCCTGCTCGAGGCACGCTCAGCGCTACCTCTGCTTTCCTGGCCCAGCTGTTTGCACAAGTGTAGGCAAACATGGGGAGAGAGGGGCAGAGATGCAGTGAGTGTTTTGGAAAGAAGCCCAGCACCCAGCAGCATTGGTCCTGTGGCTTTGCATTTCTCAGCAGAGCGAGCAGAGCACCCTGGACGGGTCTGTGGGTGCCAGTGCCTTCCTGGAGACACAAGGGTCTCTGCAGGAAGCTGCTGCCTTCACTCTCTCTCCTCCCTTTCTCAGTTCAAGCAGGTGCAGCTTGGGGATAAGATGGACCTGGCCTCCTACCTGCTGAAACCCATCCAGCGGATGAGCAAATACGCCCTGCTCCTGAAGGACCTCATCAAGGAGTGCAGTGAGGCACAGGAGCAGGAGCTGGGCTACCTCCGTGCAGCTGAGGAGATGGTGAAGTTTCAGCTCCGGCACGGAAATGACCTGCTGGCCATGGATGCCATCCGTGACTGTGACGTACGTCCCAGTGTCCTCCCCTGCCTGGGGGACAGCAGAGCCACACTTCTTCCCCTTTTCTAGTCTTGGGGTCTTTGGAGCCTCCCTTCAAATTCTCATAGGATCAGGGTGCTGTCTGCCAGTAGCAGAACTTCTGAGGTACAGAGCAAGGTCTCCTTCATCCATTAGGACGGAGCCTGGATGCTCTTAATTATGCTGCGTGAGCTGCTTGTCGTTAACACACTCCCAGGTGCTTACTGATGACATGTGGCAGTCTGGCAGCATTGCAGATGGCATCCTGTAGGCCTCCTTGAGCCCTTCCATCTCTTTTGAGCTGATGACACAGGACAGGCAGTTTGCAAGAATGAATTCAAACTGATGCTGATGCTAAGGGTAGGCTGAAATCAGCTGGGTGGGACTTGAAGGGGAGACATCCAAAATCTATCACTGGAGGAGAAACCACAGGGCTTAGGGTGGAGGAAGCTGGATCTGGGGCAGGAAGAACTGATGGACTGGGGCTTCTGACCCAGATGTGCTCCTGGCAGTCTGGTGAACTCCTTTCCTCTTCGGCTCTCTTCTTTCCCCAAAGAGAAAGCTCTGGCTGCTGCCTTCAGGTGCCACCCCAAAGGTTTGTCACAGATCTGCATAGGGTGACAGGAGGGGGTCATCTGTGGGTTATGCCTAGGAGAAAAGGGGCAGCTCTCCCCTCAGGTCTAAGCCAGTTGTTTCAGCCTGAGGTGGCCTCTAGCAATGCCACACAATCTCACCTCTTCAGGAGCCCTTCTAACTGACAGGAAGCTGCCACTTCCTCACCACCTGGGCCACAGCCATATGGGACCTTGCTCTCCATGTCCACCCTGGGGGTGCCTGGAGCTGATCCTGCTGGGGTCTCACCAGGATGTTCTCTGTGTCCAGGTGAACCTGAAGGAGCAGGGGCAGCTGGTGCGGCAGGACGAGTTCACCATCTGGCTAGGCCGTCGGAAGTGCCAGCGACACGTCTTCCTCTTTGAGGACCTGATCCTGTTCAGCAAACCCAAGAGGATCGAGGGGGGCTTTGATGTGTATATCTACAAGCGCTCCTTCAAGGTAAGGGCAGTCCTGGAGCTCCTTCTTGGGCAGGAGGTGTCCAAGGCTGGTGTCCCCACAGACACGTGGCTCTGAAATGAGGAGCGGGAGCACCTTCAGAAGAGCTGCTCCCACCGCTGCTATGCTTTCTCCAGCCTGTGCAGTTGAAGACATTAGTGCTTGGGCCCCCTCTGTGATGTGAGATGCGGGGCCAAGGTCTTCTGAGGGAGGCAGAGTGTGAGGGAAAGGCAGCGTGTGCGTGGCAGGGAGGAGCCTGGGCTGTCTCTGTTGGGCTGTGTCCGTATCGTACCTGCTCCTGTCCAGACCCTTGGGCTCCTTCCTGTTGGGTCTGCCAAGCTGGGGGCAGCTCTGCACAGGGTGCAGGCAGAGTTTACCCCTCCTGCTCCTGGTGGAGTCCCAGTTCAAGGCAGAGTGTGAGGGAAAGGCAGCGTGTGCGTGGCAGGGAGGAGCCTGGGCTGTCTCTGTTGGGCTGTGTCCGTATCGTACCTGCTCCTGTCCAGACCCTTGGGCTCCTTCCTGTTGGGTCTGCCAAGCTGGGGGCAGCTCTGCACAGGGTGCAGGCAGAGTTTACCCCTCCTGCTCCTGGTGGAGTCCCAGTTCACAAAATCACAGAATGGTCAGGGTTGGAAGGGACCTCTGGAGATCATCCGGTCCAACCCCCTGCCAGAGCAAGGTCACCCAGAGCAGGTTGGACAGGAACGTGTCCAGGTGGGTTTGGAATGTCTCCAGAGAAGGAGACTCCACCACCTCCCTGGGCAGCCTCTGCCAGGGCTCTGCTACACTCAAAGGAAGGAAGTTTGGAATATCTCCAGAGAAGGAGACCCCACACCCTCTCTGGGCAGCCTCTTCCAGGGCTCTGCCACACTCAAAGGAAGGAAGTTTGGAATATCTCCAGAGAAGGAGACCCCACACCCTCTCTGGGCAGCCTCTTCCAGGGCTCCTGCCACACTCCAAGGAAGGAATTTTTTCCCCATGTTGAGATGGAATTTCCCATTGTTCCAGCTTGTGCCCGTTGCCCCTTGTCCTGTCACTGGGCACCGCTGAGAAGAACCTGACCCCATCCTCTTGCCCCCACCCTTTAGATGCTGATCAGCATCGATGAGATCCCCTCTGTCTGCTCTTCTCCAGCTCAGAGTTGATGCTTGGCTCTTCCTTTTTCCGGCAGACGGCAGACATCGGTCTGACGGAGAACTCCGGAGACAGCGGCCTGCGCTTCGAGATCTGGTTCCGAAGGCGAAAGTCCAGCGACACCTACATCCTCCAGGCCAGCTCAGCAGAGACTAAGCAGGCCTGGACCGGTGACATTGCCAAGATCCTGTGGCAGCAGGCAGCCCGCAATAAAGGTGTGATTCCTTCCCGGGGCATCTGTGCCGCCCAAGGTGCGGGAGCCCTGTTTCGGTGTGTCCTGAGTAGGTTTGGAGCCCGTTTCCCCGGTGGCCGTGTGCCAGCATGCAGCCTCGGGAGCATGTGCTGGGCTTGGCATGTCCCCTCCCTGCCCCTCAGCCCCCGGGGAACCTGACCAGTCCCAAGTTCTGCATGGCTTTAGATGCCCACCTGGACTCCACGAGAGAATGGGGAGATACCAGCAGGGGGTTCCCTGCCCTGGGCTGTGCCCCTGAATGGCTCCCTCCTCTCCCCATGCTCTAGGCCACTGCTGGGGTGGCAGCTGGCTGGCTGAGTCCCCCCTCTCCGCCCACGCTTGGCAGGACTCTGTTGGTGGCATGGCACTGAGCTTCTTGGCCAGAGCAGGGCATGATTGCTTGTCTGCAGAGACTCCTCAGGCCTGGGGAGCGAGGGGAGAACAGCTCTAAATCCCAGGGGCTGGGGAGCGTGCTGTGGGCTGGGGCTGCACAGCGCCTGTGGGGCGGATTGAACCAACCTCACAACGTGGCTTGTGGGTCTGTCCCTCTCCAGAGATCCGTATGCAGGAGATGGTCTCCATGGGTGTGGGCAACAAGCCGTTCCTGGATATCAAACCTAGCGAGGCAGCTATCAATGACCGCGCCATCGATTACATCATGAAAGGCAGAGGTGGGTGCCAGCCCTGCCTGCCCCCTTGCTCCCTGTGGGGCAGGACTGGTGCTGAGGGCTTTTTTTTTTGTGGTGTGTTTTCGGGCAGGCGCCAGGACCAGAGCATCAATCGCGGTGTCTCTGTTTGACCATTCCAACCCCTACAAGAGGACCCAGGCGCAGCTCTCCGCTGGCAGCACCCCCCCTGCCTTCAGCCCTTCCTCCTCCTCGCTCCTGGGGCCCCTCAACCTCCACATGTACCTGGACCAGGCCCTGTTGCCCGGGGTCCTGACCCCCAGGCAACCCTTTGACATCGGCACCTGCATCGAGGAAGACGAGCTGGAGCACGAGACGAGCAGCCAGCCCTCACTGAGTACGTACGAGCCCGCCGGGATGTCCCCACGCCGTGTTCCTCCTCCTGTGGTCACACCAGGCTGGCTGGGGTTGTGACAGACCCTGCCCCATAGCCAAAGTGGGGCAAGCCAGCTCTGCCTCGGCTTCCACGGGGGGAGTAACTCAGAGGCAGGGGTCAGGAAAGTGCCCACCCACCTGCAGCCGTCCCTGTGGCAGGCTTGGTGGCTGCACGCTGGGGCTGCTGTGGCCCTGGGGACCAGTACTTGTGTCTCTGCCAGCCATGTCCAGTGACCCCTTGGCTTCCCCTGCTTGAACTTCCCTGGCCAATCTCCAGCATCATTTCCTACACTTCCATAGGTTATTTTGTGGATATAAAGCGGTGTCCCCCAGGGGTCAATACTCAACCCAGTCCTGTTCAACCTATTCATCAATGACCAGGATGAGGGGACAGAGTGTATCCTCAGCAAGTTCACTGATGATCCCAAACTGGGAGGGCTGGCTGACACCCCTGAGGGCTGTGCTGCCACCCAGCATGACCTGGACAGGCTGGAGAGCTGGGCAGAGAAGAACCTCATGAGGTTCAACAAGGGCAAATGTAAGGTCCTACACCTGGGGAGGAAGAACCCCAGGCACCAGTATAGGTTAGGGGTGGATCTGCTGGGAAGTACTACTGAGGATCTGGGAGTCCTGGTGGATGGCAGGATCTCCATGGGCCAGCAATGTGCCCTTGTGGCCAAGAGGCCAATGGCATCCTGGGCTGCATAAGGAGAAGTGTGGCCAGCAGGTTGAGGGAGGTCATTCTCCCCCTCTGCTCTGCACTGGGGAGGCCACAACTGGAATCCTGCCTCCAGTGTTGGGCTCCCCAGTTCAAGAGAGACAGGGAACTGCTGGAGAGAGTCCAGCGTAGGGCAACAGAGATGATGGAGGGATTGGAGCACCTCCCTGATGAGGAAAGGCTCAAGGAGCTGGGGCTCTTGAGCCTGGAGAAGAGAAGGCTGAGGGGAGACCTTCTCAATGCTGACAAGGATCTCAAGGGTGGGTTGAAGGAGGATGGAGCCAGACTCTTTTCAGTGGTTCCCAGTGACAGGACGAGGGGCAACGGGCACAAGCTGGACCATGGGAAGTTCCACTCCAATGTGAGGAAGAACTTCTTTGGGGTGAGGGTGGCAGAGCCCTGGCAGAGGCTGCCCAGGGAGGGTGTGGAGTCCCCTTCTCTGGAGATCTTCAAGCCCCGCCTGGATGCTCCTGAGTGATGTGCTCTGGGCAGCCCTGCTTTGGCAGGGGAGTTGGACTGGATGGTCTCTAGAGGTCCCTTCCAACTCTATTGAATCTGTGAATCTGTGAAGAGGCCCAGACAGGAGTGTGGCTTATCTGTGGGCTCGTGTGGCCAGTGCCTCTGCCAACAGATACCTTAAGTGTGTGTGGCAACAGGTTGTGTAGGCCAGATTCATGGTCGTTGGAGTGACTGTCCTCTCTCCCCCCAGCAACAGAGAGCTCGGAGTCCTCACACTGCATGTCAGGCAGCGGCTCCAGCGGCTCCGACAGCGGCTGCGTCTCCAGCATCCCCCAAGAGAGCTTCTGTGAAGAGGTGGGCTCGCCCCCCTACGTGCCCCTGGGCTCCCAGCACGGCTCTGCCCTGGAGGAGAAGCCTCGCTTCCCAAACAGCCAGTACATTTCTGCAGTAAGTGCCAACGGCCCGCTCCAAGCCACTGAAGATGCTGCTTTTGGGCTTGGAGTCGCTGTGGGGAAGTGACCTGTCCTCGTGCGGAGACTTGGCCTCCTCTGGGGTCGGCGAAAGCCCCCGCTGTTGCCAGAGCCTCCTCTGCGGTGGCCAGGATGCACTGGAAAGGATCTACAGTGCTGGAGGCTCCTTGCAGGAGCTGTCGTGGGCTGGGGGTACACGTGTGGCCTCCTGGGATGGATGGAGCTCTGCTGCAGATGCTGCTGAGCTCTTTTCCTGGGAGGTTTTGGGCCCTTTTTTGGGGAGTGATGAGGTGGAAGAGCAGGAGTCTGTCACTCTGAGATGTCAGTGTGTCTCTTAACATTCCTGAGAGTTCCCAGCTGCTTCCCTTCCCACTAGATTGTGAACTGGTGGTGGTGTCCTCTAACCCTGTACTAATTCTGGCTTCTCTCCTCTGCAGAAAGCAGGCCAGGTCACCATAAGCCCCTCGACAGTAGTGTGAGCCCCTCTGCACACGTAAACGGCCCAAGGAAGTGGAGTTGTTGTAAGTAACCCCCAAAGGGGATTTTCCAGCAGCTCTGAGCGTTAGTCAGGTCTGTCAGTAGCTCTGAGTCGGGAGAACCTCACCCAAAATTTTTTGAGGAGAAGTTTTCCACACACACATTCCTGCCTGCTCTCTGAGACATCTGGTTAGAGAAGACCAGCTCCCACAGAGCCATTGCCTCAGACAACCGGTCTGATGCCTCCCAGGTTTGGAGGAGCAGAAGGAAAACAAGCAAAATCACTTTTAGGCAGCAGAGGGTTGAGCACCACCTACTCATCAGTGTTCAGATGGGCTTCTTCCCTGTCTAACCACTAATCTGTTTCCTCTGGCAGTTTGCCGAAATCCTGCTCTCCCTTAGTCCCTCTGAGCTGCTGTGGGGAACCCCTGGTGTTCTCTCCAGGCTGGGTTGATCCCCCAGTTCCCTTGGAACACCCCAGAGGAACCTGCTCTGGGTTATGGTCAGGACGCCCCCAGGGAGCTGCCAGATGTTGCTCCTGCAGCTCCTGATTTCTGGGAGGGAATCGCCGTTGATCTGGGGAGGGGGGAGCCCTTGGAATGTCACATCACGCCCCCCTCAAACCTGTTTCTGGCTCAGCTCTGTCCTCTCCAGCCTGGGCGCTGAGCAGAGGGGGTGACCACGAGAGGGGCAGGGTTAGGGTGTCCGTGGTCAAGGCAGAGGGTTTGGCACCGTGGGGCTGTTAGAAGCAGGCCCAGGGCTCGTGAAACAGGTGCCAGGAGCTCAGAACCTGCCAAGGTTCAGATGTAAGATCCAGAGCCCCTCCTGGGGTGGGGGGTTCACAGAGAGGATGTTTGAAGTGGCCACAGAAGCTGCAGGGTTTGACCTTCAGGTGAGCCCCGGGGGGCGCAGAATCAGCCCTCCCTGTGGTGGGACGAGCCACGCTTCTCCTGCGGGGTTCTCCCGGTCAAAGGGGTTTTCCCCACCAAAACACAGCTCTGACAAACCGGGGGGGTTCTTTCAAGCGTTTTCCAAACCAGCTGCTGGGGGGGACACAGGGAGCTGGGGACCCTGCGGGGCCCGGGGCGAGCAGCCGCTCTAACCCATGGCACGGTGCTGTGTTCCAGGTTTGATGGCCATTTCAAACTCCCTGAAGACCAGCAGGAGGAGACAGTCTTCACCTAATGAAGATACGGTCTTTTTTTTTTTACACAAAATCAGGCTCTTCATAACAGTCCAAACCCTGACCTCTGCCTGGGGCAAGTCCCCAGAAGGTTTCTGTCACCTACATGTAATAGCTTTGGTGTTGGATGGGACCTTGGGCGTTCAAAACTCGTTAGCCCTATATTTATAAGTAACGTAGCAGTTTGGAAAAAAGAAAAAAAAAAAAAAGTATTATTTTTAAAGCTATGAGCTGTACAGATTTTTGTTACGAGTGACTCTGTTACTATTTGTTCTGTAAGCTGCACATTTTATAAAGTTTTTTGGAAGGGCATGAAGAAAAACTGAGGTATTTAAGAAAAAGTAGTGTAACTTTCTGTTTCAGGGTTATATTGACCTGGAGCTCAAGATTTAACGTCCTTCCTTATGTTCTAAATATTTCTATCATAGCAATAATTTATTTTCTTGGCTTAACACTTCTGTTTTAATAAAAGCAATGTCGTTGTTACGGTGGAGTGTTCCTTCGGGCGGTTCTCCCGGTGCTGAGCTGCTCTCTCTCTCTGAACCCTCTGCCAGCTCTCCCCGCTGCCCTTCGTGCTCTAACCCTGTCACACCCCGGGGGGGGACACACATCCCAGGGAGGTCACAGCAGCCAGCAGAGCCCTGAGGAGGAGGGAGCTGGCTGGTGGAGGTCAGGAGGTGCAAATCGCCTAATTGCCTGAGCTCTAATTGAAGCTAATTTAAGCTGCTGTCTCAGTGGCGCTGGGTCCTCGTCCCAGGGTGACAGGGACAGGCTGCTGGCTTTACCTCTGACTCAGCCCCTCTCCGGGTGCCCCGGTCCTGCTGTGGTGCCGTGTCTGAGGAGCTCTGGATGGTGGTGGCACCTGAGGCCACCGCAATGGGTTGGTGATGATGATGAGCCTTAAAAGCGCGTTGTCTGAGGTACCGCCGTGTGACCGAGGACAAACGGGCCCCCTTCCTGGGTGACAGGGAAGCTCCCCCCGTGGCTGTGACACCCTCCCCTCTTCTCAGAGGAGATGAAAATCAGCAATATTTGGGAAACTGGGGTTACTTGCTGCCAAGCTCCTCTTTGCTCCTGGTTTATGGAGCGCTCTTCCTCCCCTTCACCCCGAGGAAGAGGATGGAGCAGCCTTTTTTTTTTTATCTGCAGTTTCCCTCCCTGGAGGTGCCGCGTTGAACCCTGGAATTCATGTGCTGGACAGAAACCACCTCTTGATCTTTCATAGGCTGGATGTTTTATAAACCTTGTTCTTTCTTTTTTTTTTTTTTTTTTTTACATCAGCAAAGAGAAGGCAGTTTTGACACCTCTGTACAAAATTGTGCGGGGAAAAGGGTTGCACAGGGAAAACTTTCAAAGTTACTATTTTAAATGCTGAGTTAGTGCAGGATTTCTGGGCTGGGGAGGCAGTAGCAGTGGGTGGCATGAGAGGGAGAGAATTCACTAATGCAACAAGAGGAACATGAAACTTCCTGGATTTATCAAAGGTTTCTGCGTTGCTGGAAAAACCTTTAGTGATGTTTACCTGACGCTGTTTTTTCAGGGTTTGATCGATTTGTCTAATAAAGGTTATTTTCTTTATACTACTCCTGTTTGCTCTGGTGTCTCCATTTCGGCGGGGGAAGCGGGGCCGCAGGAGAGGGCGCAGGCGTGTGCCTGGAGAAAAGAGCTTTTCCCCGAGGCACCAAAAACTCTCAAAATAGCAGTGGGAAGTTGAGATGGTTGGTTGGTGGTTTTTTTTTAAGGAGGTGGCGAGACAGGGTGAGAGTGCGAGCGCCTGGCTCCAGCTCCCACCCCGGGAGGTGTCAGCTGCAGAGGTTTTTAAAGAAGGAATAGCACAACGTGCTTAAAGTAATACATGAAGGGAGTGCTCTAAGACCACAGAACCACAGAATCACATGGGGTTGGAAGGGACCTCTGGAGATCATCCAGTCCAACCCTCTGCCAAAGCAGGGCCACCCAAGAGCAGGTCCCACAGGAACGTGTCCAGGTGGGTTTGAATGTCTCCAGAGAAGGAGACTCCACCACCTCCCTGGGCAGCCTCTGCCAGGGCTCTGCCACCCTCACAGCAAAGAACTTCCTCCTCATGTTGAGGTGGAACTTCTTATACTCAAGTTTGTGCTGACACCCTCCCTTTAAGTATTTATAAGCATTGATCAGATCCCCCCTCAGCCTTCTCTTCTCCAGACTAAAAAGACCCAAGTCCCTCAGCCAATGGAAAGGTACGTCCTACAACAATCGATCCCAAGGTGTGGGGAAGAGGAAAAAAGTCCCATCACCTTAGAAAGGGATTTTAATTTATACCAAAACGACTTCCCAGTAATGTAATTAGGCCTAAAAGACAACAGTGCATTATACATCACACGACTTTATGCCAGCATTTCTAGAAACATGAACCAGACCTTGGGAAGGGGATAATAAACCAAAACTCCAGGAAAATACCTAATTTTGCATTGTTCTTCTGAAGCAATGAACTTGGAAGAAAACGTGCTGAAATAAATCTTCATTTACATCAGTTTCTAATGTGAAAGAGTTTGAGTTCTTTGATTAAAATTTCACTCAAATGCTTGGTAATTACTCTTAGAATTATTTACTGGAACACATAATCTAGACAAGAGCTCATAAAT
Source organism: Calidris pugnax (assembly GCF_001431845.1). NCBI lineage: Eukaryota > Metazoa > Chordata > Aves > Charadriiformes > Scolopacidae > Calidris > Calidris pugnax. The sequence continues at coordinate 5,031,769 of NW_015090776.1, read as the reverse complement.
TAAGGTCTACAAATTTGGAAACTGCTTTTTATTCACCATATCCCCTCAAAGACCTCTGATCGTTTGCCTGGTAAAATGAATATTACCGAATACGTTAGCGGAGAGAGGGGAGTTCTTTTGTTCAGAGCCAGAGGGAGGCTGAGCAAAAGGGCTGTTTCCTACAGAAAGTAAAAAACATTTCAACAAGCGGCTGGGTCAAATTTGTTATTGCTGTTCTCTGAACTGGGATTGCTGAGGCAAAACCAGGAGCCTGCTGTGGCAAACCCTGGCCAGGTCAGTGAGTGGAGCAGGGGCTGCCCCACCCAAAAAGCGCAGAACTGGGGCCAAGGCCCTGGGGGTCTCCTGCCCGCTTTTGTGTGGGCCGTTGTCCAAACGAGCAGCACCATTGTACCTTCTGTTAAAAGAACCCTACATGGAGACACTTCCACTCTGGCCTTGGTTAATTATTAGTAAGATAAGATTAGTTACTAGCGAGATGAAAAAGGGTGGGTGTGAGGCAGTGGGGCTGGAATCGGAGGAAAAACACTCTCCCACCTCTTTCCATCTTCCTCCTCCTCCTCTCCCAGGGAAGAGGGAAAAGCTTCTGGTTGTTCTCACAGCAGAGGGGGGGGATGGGGGTGACATCCCTCGCATCCCATGCAAATTTAAAAAAAAAAACCAACCCAAACCCAACAAAATCAGTAATTCCTGGCCCCACGAGGACAGGCCTTCATTTCTGCCACAGCCCCGTGGGCCCACACGCCGCCGTGCACGGGCTGCAGTGATGCTGGGAGGGGGGACACGGGACGAGGATGAGGATGTGCAGGACACACCGCTGTTAATTGCTTAATTGCTGCAGCAGCGACTGGAGACCAAACCTTTCACTGCTCTGAGGGGCTTCCGTTGCTTTTCTGCCCTCGGCTTCGGGGGTGACCCTTGGTTTTAAAAAGCAGGGACCTGGGAAATCACCCGGCACCTTGCACTGGGCAACCCCACACCCCTCTTCTGTGTCCTCCCCCCTCAGTGGCCACTGTGGCTCCCACAGAGGGCTGGTGGCAAAGGCAAAGAGCCCAGTTTCCAAGTTTCCAGTTTCACCCCGTGCCCCTCGGGGCTGCTGGGGACACGAGGGACCTTCCCCCACCCTGCTCACTCTCTGGGGTCATTTCTCTGGGATCCTTCTGCTTTAGCGAGGCCAAGGTGACATCAGTCACAGAAAAGTGGCTCTTCCTGGCCCAGAACATCTCCTCATGCGAGAGAGCAATGGTGAGAAAAACTGTATCTACAAGGACAGTTGAAAGAACACAAATCATTAAGAAAAAAAACACCAAAAAGGCTTTATTTTTAACATTCACCATTTTAGTTACCTGGCCTTTGGCTTCCTTAGTGCTTTTCCTGCCTGAGGTTTTGCTGCGGCTCCGTCCCACCAGCCAGGGCTCACGTCTCGGTGTAAGCGTTTGCCTGAAAAAAAAAGCAACCACAGACATTGGCCTGTTGTGTCCTTCCCGATGAGCTTCACCGGTAAAAGTTCAAGGCAGCTGCTGGCCAGCCCTTTGGAAGAATTAAATGCCGCTCGGCTGCGATACCCTCAGCTACTCAGAGCTGCCAACAAACCAGAAATAACGTGTTTTCATACTAAAAATCTCTGCAGCCAGAGCCTAGAGCTATTTACAATTCTTCACCTTTGGCCAGTGCCTGAGCGTTTGGAGGGTCCACCCTCCTCATCGCTCCCGTGGCAGCCATTCCTTCCATGGCCAGAGGGTGTTCAGCTTTGAGAAGGAATCCCGCTTTTTTGTGGGATTTCCATGGCTGGGTCTTTGCTGGGGCCGGGGGGGAGCACGGGCCGACTCGGATGGGTAATACCGGGCTGAAGACGTTTCTACACACAACCAAATGCTTCCAGAAAGGAAATGACCACCTTTACGCCAAATAATTTGCATCCACCACTCCCAGAAGCATCCTGAGCCCTGGAACACGATTCTCTCTGCCAGTAAGCTATTAGCATCGTGCTTGGTCCCACCCGATTTACAACCTCTCCATCGATTCCCGGGCATGGTTGGGCCATTCAGATGTTCCTGGGCCTGTTTGCGGTGGACAGGAGGAGCGGAGCCATCACCTCCAGGTATCAAAGAAGCCACTGGTGTAACATGTCTATTGACTTCGGGGAAAAAAAGGAAAATACATACTCCTTGTGGAGCTAAATGGGCTAAAAATGACCACATGGGTTGGCGATCTCTAGTGACGATACTCTGCCCACTAGAAATGAGCCAACACACATGGGCTTTGAGAACTGAAGAGACCAGATCTTCTGAAGCTGGGCAGACTTTCATTGCTGGAGGCAAAAAAGCCTGATGCGCAGTGGTGGCAGAAGCAACAGTTCCAGGGAAATGGCTACAAGAAGCTGTAACACCAACGGGTCATTCTGGGCAACCTCAGGGGCAAGAGGAACTCGCTGGAATATCCTGGGAATATCTCTAGCAGACTGAGATTTTAAGATGTCTCGATTTCTGGTGTTTGATAAAGCCAAGAGCACTGACAAAGTGATGAGCGTATGGAGAGAGAGTGCTCTCTTCGGCAGTTTTGGGAGATATTTCTCAGCATCAGAGCGGAGTTACCAGCAGAGGGGGCAGGTGGAGTATTTTTCAGCTGGAATGGCAAAATTCACCCGGCCCAGCCATTGTGGAGTATTTTTCAGCTGGAATGGCAAAATTCAGCCGGCCCTGCCATTAAAAAACCAACAAAAAAAAAAAGAGACAAAAGTAATCTGAAGAGAGATGCAACGATCTCATCAATAAAAATCACCATTTTCCTTTTGGCTAAAGGGAAGAGGCTGCCCAGGGAGGTGGTGGAGTCTCCTTCTCTGGAGACATTCAAACTCCCAGGCTTGGAGCAACCTGGTGTGGTGGGAGGTGTCCCTGCCCAGGGCAGGGGGTGGCACTAGATGGGCTGTAAGGTCTTTTCCAACCCAAACCAGTCTGTGATTTTATGATGATTGCTTCCCCTGCAGCCATCTAATAATATAAAAGAAATACATTCACTCTGCTTACATAAATTCAGCAATTTCTGAAAGCCTTAGGAAGTTGAGAACGTGCCGAAACATTCACCCATCTCCATGGATTAGGAGACTTTGACCACACGTGAGCCAAGAGACCTTCTCACCATTTGACAACGCCTCTGGGTTCTGCCTGGGGAGGTCCTCTGGGGGGGCAGCCTTTTCCCTCCTGATGGCCCTAACTTGTGAGCTTTGTAATCTTCCCCTCATTAGGGCATAAATTAAATAAACCAGCAGAAAAACAGTGGTAATCCTGTGGTTATTGCTACGCACCGTGAAACACAATCAGCAGTATTTACTCAAAGAACTCAAGTACCACTTGTAATACAAAACACAAAAAAATATAACACCAAGGAGGGTCTTTTTTTTTAAAAAAAAACAACCCAAACATCAAACCAAACCAGCCTCTTTTAAACACAAAAAAATATAACACCAAGGAGGGTCTTTTTTTAAAAAAAAAAAACAACCCAAACCAGCCTCTTTCCACCAGCAGTATTTACTCAAAGAACTCAAGTACCACTTGTAATACAAAACACAAAAAAATATAACACCAAGGAGGGTCTTTTTTTAAAAAAAAAAAACAACCCAAACCAGCCTCTTTCAGTGGTTTCTCCTCTGTTGAGGTTTCAGCCAAATTTACCAAAACCAGACTGACAGATGGCCCTTCCACTTCCCCCCCCCCAAAAGAGAGGAGAGGAAGATATAAGGAGATGTAGAAGTTTAGAATGAATTAACCTGCTTGTGTTGTTTCTCTTTGATAAAATAAGAACCAGGTGAGAAGCAAGACCCCAGGAGTGACAAAAGCCAAGGAAATCTGCAGTATGACAGCTCGTTACTTGACTAGTCATTGTTAGCATGCAGGACTTCTAGGGTTTTTTTAAAAAAAATAGTTTAAGGAGGGCTTTAGATAAAGGTAAGGGAGTTACCAGCAATATTTTTAAGCTTTCTCTGGCAACAAGGTCAGGATTTAAAAGAAAAAGAGCATTGATAGGAACACAGGCTAATTCCACATGTTAATGTATAAATTATAAATACATGTACGATTCTATGATATTAATAATTTATATATTAAATGTGCGTGTGTAGATAATGTGCAAAATAATAACTGCATTATGGGACCGTGTCACACCTCACCAATGAGATTATGTGTCTTTAGCCTGTACTCAGGCTCACCCCTTACCAGCCCTGCATGGCGTTACCGCCAGTCTCAGCTGGCACGAAGGCATCGTTATTCACCTGCTTAATTGATAATCCCCCCAGACAGCAATTTGGAGGCTGCTACCGAGGCAGATTGTTGTGTCAGGTTGTTGACTTTGGGGTTGCTGGGTTCTCTGCTGCCTCTTCTTTGCAGGCATCTTTAAGAGTCCCAACACTCTTGTTGGTTGCTTTGGATCCGTTAGGGGGGGCGTAGGAAGGGCTGCCAGAGTGTGTTTTGGTGTAAGGGGGGGGGACTCTGGTCTCTGAAACATAAAGGAAGGATAATTTTATTATACTGTTGATAAAGAAATACTGTATAAACAAATGGATGGTCACCATTGTCCTCTCCCACCTCTACGGAGTGAACCTATTGATGGTTCCAAAGCTTTGCTGTCAGGCAGGTCCCATCTTTAGAATCATAGAACCATAGAATCATCCAGGTTGGAAGGGACCTTTGAGATCATCTAGTACAACCATCAACCTAACTCTGATAAAAAAAACACAAAAGAAAACCATACCAACCCCCCCCACCACCACCACATTACTAAACTATGTCTCTAAGCACTAAGTCCACCGTCAACCTAACTCTGATAAAAAAAACACAAAAGAAAACCATACCAACCCCCCCCACCACCACCACATTACTAAACTATGTCTCTAAGCACTAAGTCCACCGGTCTTTTGAAAACCTCCAGGGATGGTGCCTCAACCACTTCCCTGGGAAGGCACCACCCTTTAGGTGGCACCTACAGAATTTTATTGAATTCCCCATTGAATTCCCCATTGAATTCCCCCGCTGCCCGTCCATGCTGACCAGGCAGAGGTGGTGTTTGGCCATCAGAGGCCTCTCCTGCTCCCCAGGAGAAGCAGCAAAGAGGAAACACTCCTCTGGCCACCTCCGCCTTTGTGTTCATACTCATTTTGTCTCATGGCCAACCCTGGGAAGATTCTGGGTCCATCAACTCATTTGCAAAACTTCTAGCAGCACTTATCACCCTCTGGATGATCTTCAGGGCCGTCTTCGGGGCCAAGTTGTTCAAATCTCTGCATTTCCCAGATGTTGCACATGTGTTTGGGCTGTGGTTTTAGGTTTTACTCGATGTGATCACAGCCTGTCACAGGTCCTGGTCCCCTGGAGCTGCCTCCACAGCTGCCTCCAGCTGTGCTCCCTTCTTCAGGTTGGGTTTAACAAACACATGGCTGCAGGGTGTATCAAACCACATCAGTTTCTGGATCCAGTGGACGACTGGACTTTTTATTCTCAGTGGATCTTACTTTAACTCCCTCAGTCAGGAAATGAGATGCCTGGGCTCAGTGGGATACCCTCCCCAAGATGGTCCACCTAGAGAAGAGCCCAAACTCATCCAGCTGTGATGTTGACCCACCTTGAGCTCCTCACTCTTCTCAAAGCTCAGTGGAGCAAGAAATGCTGGATTTATGAGGGCAAAAAGATGGAGCTCAAGGGGTTTCCTTTGATTTTGTTATTTACCTTGAGGTCTACCAGCTAAAAAAAACCAGGAGAACCAGGATGCAGGACTTCCCACTGGCTAAACCTGTGGCAATAATGTCAGCAGGAGGACGCTGGGTTTTCCCCCTCCTCTGCTCCCTGAGACCAAAATGCACAAGGCAGGGGCAGCATTGCAGATGCTGCAGGGAAATGTTTAAACCCAAAGCTAAAAAAATCTGCTTCCAATGAGGCCTCAAAAAAAAAAAAAATTCCATAGAAACATTTCTGTTTAGATTTGTTTTCTGACATCACCTCAGCTCCCTGCCAAGATGCTTCAATATCTTTTTGTGTTTCGGATTTTACTGTTTGTTCAGGGTTTTTTTGCACACCTATGCAGGAATGCTTTGAAAATGACTTTTCTTTAGACGCGGTTCTCAAACAGACACTTCAAAGCAGTGACATAAGGGCTCCCCCAAACTCACACCAGGAGACGCTCCTCGTCATTTATCCCTCTCCAGGGGGGCTCCCCAGCCTCCTTGGCAAGGCTCCTGGGGACCTACCAGCCAAAACTGTAGAAAAGTGCTTCTTTTCTCTTAATGTTTGTGGCCCTTTGTGATTTGGGGAGATCATTATTATTTCATAGAATCATAGAATCATAGAATGGTTTGGGTTGGAAGGGACCTCAAAGATCATCGAGTTCCAACCCCCCTGCCCTGGGCAGGGACACCTCCCGCTAGAGCAGGTTGCTCCAAGCCCCATCCAGCCTGGCCTTGAACCCCTCCAGGGATGGGGCAGCCACAACTTCCCTGGGCAACCTGTTCCAGTGTCTCATCACCCTCAGAGTATAAAATTTCTTCCTGAGATCTAATCTGAATCTTTTTTCTTCCAATTTAGAACCGTTTCCCCTTGTCCTATCATTACACCTCCTGTCAAAGAGTCCCTCCCCAGCTCTTCTATAGGCACCCTTCAGGTATTGAAAGGCCGCTATAAGGTCTCCCCGGAGCCTTCTCTTCTCCAGGCTGAACAATCCCAGCTCCCTCAGCCTGTCTTCATAGGAGAGGTGCTCCATCCCTCTGATCATCTTCGTGGCCCTCCACTGCACCTATTCTAGCCAGTCCATGTCCTTTTTGTGTTGAGGACTCCAAAGCTGGACACAGTATTCCAGGTGGGGTCTCATGAGTGCAGAGTAGAGGGGCAGAATCACCTCCCAAGACCTGCTTATTTATTTGTTTGTTTGTTTATTTTGGGGTTGTTTTCTTTGGTCTTGTCTCCTCACAGAGGGATTATTGGGTGCAGCAGCTGGAGGAGAGTGTCAACACCCACACTACAGGAGATGGATGGGGCTGCTGCTCCTGGGTGTTGGGTGGAGAGAAAACAAACACCCACCTGGTGGCTGGGCAAAAGGGCAAGATTCCTTGATAGCCCCCATGGGCTACCGGGCGTCAGCAAAGGGTGGCCAGTGGGGCTTTAGATGGCTCACAAAAGGGATGTGAGGAAACCACACACATGTTGTGCCAACGTAAGGGCTTTTCTGGGAGCTTTGGTTCACTGGGGAAGAAGAACAAGGTCTCTGTAATGTAATAAGGAAACAGGAGCCTCACGGGCTGGAGCCCTGCGCTGCTGAAGGGCCAGAACAAGCTTCCCCACGCACTGAATGTGATTATCAGCTATTTTCAGCCTCCCCTTGCCCTCAGACAGACAAACCGGTCCAGATCTCCATCCCCAGCACTCTTCAATGGCCCGTATAAATGGTCAGAGCTGCTGTGCAGTCTGAGAGAGCCAACTCTCAGGTTTGGTGGCCAAGGAGGTCCGAGCATCTCCTCTGCTGTGCCCCGGCTCTGTGCCCTGAGGGTAAGAAAGGTGGCACTGAACGGTGGGGTGGGCTCTATCCAATCCTACAGCCCTGAGTTTTAAAGACTCTGGGTAACAAAGAATGTCCCACAGCCCCTCACAGGATGCTCTGAGGGGTTCTGCTGAGTGTAACCTCCAGCCTCTGGACCCCACAGTCTCGTTGTGTCTCTCAGAACAGCCTTGCCTGGTAGAAAGATTCATCAATGACCTGGATGAGGGGATGGAATGTCCCCTCACCAAGTTTGCTGATGATACAAAACTGGGAGGGGGGGCTGACACCCCAGAAGGCTGTGCCACCATCCAGTGAGACCTGGACAGGCTGGAGAGTTGGGCAGAGAGGAACCTGATGAACTTCAACAAGGGCAAGTGTAGGGTGCTGCACCTGGGGAGGAATAACCCCCTGCACCAGGACAGGGTGGGGGTGACCTGCTGGAGAGCAGCTCTGAGGAGAAAGACCTGGGAGTCCTGGTGGACAACAGGATG
>NW_015090776.1:5017098-5023448 GCF_001431845.1 Calidris pugnax | reverse complement strand
CCCACCTGGACATGTTCCTGTGGGACCTGCTCTGGGTGGCCCTGCTTTGGCAGGAAATTGGAGGAGATGATCTCCAGAGGTTCCTTCCAACCCCATAGCATTCTGTGATTCTGTTGATGAGAAACGAGGGATCTTTTAATGAGCAACAAGACTGGCTGGAGGACCTTCAAGAGGGATGCACACAAGCATGTGTGAGGTTCTGGGCTGTCTCTGGGTGACCTCCAGAGATCCCTCCTGGCCGGGGTATTATTTTTTACCCACCCTTGATAAGGCAATGGCAGTGCTGCCACCCACTTGCTGCCATCCGTCAGCAGGAGGTCTTTTTTCAGTGGTGCCCAGGGACAGGACAAGAGGAAAAGGGCACAAACTTGAATATAAGAAGTTCCACCTAAACATGAGGAAGAACTTCCTTCCTGTGAGGGTGGCAGAACCCTGGCAGAGGCTGCCCAGGGAGGTGGTGGAGTCTCCTTCTCTGGAGACATTCAAACCCCACCTGGACACGTTCCTGTGGGACCTGCTCTGGGTGGCCCTGCTTTGGCAGGGGGTTGGACTGGATGATCTCCAGAGGTACCTTCCAGACCCATATCATTCTGTGATTCTGTGAAAGATGCTCGGTACAGCAGCATCTGGAAGCTCAGCCTTCTCCCTGTGTTTCCGTTAGAGGAGTTGCTTTGGGAAAATGACCGGCTGAGTTCCCAGATGGAATTTCTAAGACTGGAAGTGAAACAACTTACCAGGCTTCAGGAGACCAGGGCTCTTCTGCAGGACAGCCAGAGGCATGGACCAGTCTCGGGGAGGGCTTGGCTCTCACGGCAGGAGGGGGCACCCTGTCCTCCACCTCATGTATATGCCTTGTAACAGCCCTTCGTTGGTGACAAAAGGATGAATTCAGGGTTTTGACACGTGAATGGGCTGTTTTGGGGATCGTTAGCCCATGTTGCATGCTTCAGGGGTTGGAGCTGGTTACAGACTTTTAAGCCAAGAAATGAAAATGCCGGTTCAGTGAGTGGAATGTCAGGAACATTCTGGGTCTGATGAAACAGCTTCTTTTAGAAAAAGCATCTCGGGTGAAAAGGAGAGAGAGAGAGAGAGAGAGAGGAGACTTTGCCTTTTGCAATCAGAGCACTCCACTGATGTGCTTCCAGCTGCCCCAGCCCCTGCCATCAATCTCCTTGAGTGGCTCCTATCAGTTACTGCAAACCACCTGCCTATGAAATCTTAAAACGAATCACAGCTGTAGCCATCGCGACATACAGAGCTCTGAGCTACAAACTCAGAGCTCCGAGTCCAAGTTTTTCTTCAATGTGATTTTTCATAAATGGAAATCAGTGTATTGGGTTTAGGAAAAAAAACTTTAAAAAAATTATAGCAAGTTCACGCTACTGCTCACGTTTCCTGCAACAATCTTGCCCAGGTCTTCAGTGTCCACAAACCGTCCTGTGGTGGCAATTGACTAAAAAAAGAGCAGCCACACTGTTCACAAAATGCCTTTTTCCAGCTGAAAAATGCACCGATCGACAGGCACCACCCCTGTTAGGAAGAGCCACATCAGGACCATGGGCACAGGGCTCTGCTCAGCGCCGCGGTTCAGGGCAGTCACGCAATTCCCCACTGTCCGGGGAGCAAAACAGACATTAAATACAGACTGTGTTCGCTTTTACCTTGAACCAAACCCTCATGCTCCATTTAATGCTTGTGACTCTCCTTGCTTTTTAAAACTCATTTATTTCTCAGGATCTTCCCGCTCCTCTCTTCCCCCCTCTTTCTTACCCTTCTGCCGCAGTCATTACATTAACAAAAAGCGGGGATGACTCCTGTATAATAAAATTTTATCTGAAACGATGACGTCCTGGGAAGATGGTCATTTAGTTAATTGAATTCTCTCTAAAATGGCAGTGAATCAATATTCCAGCGCGGCGCTGGCAGCACGCAGCTGGCGGTGAAGTCTTGCAAGGAACATTCCCAGTCAAACCAGTGTCACAGGGTGCTGGCTGCAAGGGTTTGAATTCCTCGTCCCGGTTTTAGAGGCAAAGGGCTGAGAAGGTGCCTGACCCACCAGGGTATCAGCTGCTCTCTGAATCTCCTCTGGATGGGATTTACAGCCTACATGCTGTGGTTTGGAAACCATTGTCCATCAGACTAGGAGTGAAATGGAAAATTACGGAGGATGGCAGCGCAGGTCCAGCTCGAAGGGAAGCTCTTTACCCTGGCGTGGGACCAAGGATCTGTGCTGCACCAGCGTGAGGCACCCCATGGAGACATACTCCCCGAGGGAGCTGCTTTATGGACCAGCAACATCTCTGAGCTCTTCCTGGTGCTCCTACGTAGGGGCAGAAGGATAAAATCCTGCCAGGCTTATAGAATGGTTTGGGTTGGAAGGAACCTTAAAGCCCCCAGTGCCACCCCCTGCCCTGGGCAGGGACACCTCCCACCACACCAGGTTGCTCCAAGCCCCCTCCAACCTGCCCTTGAACCCCTCCAGGGATGGGGCAGCCACAGCTTCTCGGGCCAACCTGGGCCAGGCTCTCACCACCCTCCCACCAAACAAGTTCTTCCCCACATCTCAGCTCCATCTCCCCTCTTGCAGGGTCAAACCCTTCCCCCTCCTCCTAGGGCTCCCCTCCCTGATCCAGAGTCCCTCCCCAGCTTTCCTGGAGCCCCTTGAGGGACTGGAAGGGGCTCAAAGATCTCCCCGGAATCTTCTCTGCTCCAGGTTGAAGATGTAGATGCTCTGCTCCAGCATCCATTGCCTCACTCTTCTCGGAATGAATCTACATCCTTGAGGAACAGAGTGATCCGTCCTCATCAGTATCTCTGGCCAAACCACTGATCCCAGAGGAAAACGACCTCTCAGAGGAGCCAGATCCTTAGTCCCAGGCACACAACTTGTTGCAGAAGCATGAAGCACTTCATTCAGTACAGACTTGACCCCAGGAACTTTCTAGGGAAGTGACCTTGGGGGCAGAGAACCCATTTGACAGCTACATCCATCATGACCACTCAGCTGAGCCTTCTGGGCTGTACGTCTCCCTGGCACACTGGGAGATCCACCTGCAAGAGGGTCTGGGTTTGTCCACAACGGTGGAGCAGGTAGGCGTTTGTGGTGGCAGGGTTGGGTGTGAGGTCTGGAAGGCTCCTCCACTGCGGGAGGGGGACCGGAGAGCAGCCAAGGGGATGAAACAAATGGAAAGGAGGAAAAAAAACCAAACAGTTTCATGTCCGGGGCTTGGATCAGTGTGAACAACATAAATACTGGCCGAGACACCTTCCGCCCGCTGGCTCCTCTGCTGTGAGGGAATTACACGCTGGCTGCAAGATGTCTTTCTTGAGCTGGTGTGGAGCCAACCTCCGAGCAAAGCCTTGGCCAGAGCAAACCCATTAGCGCAGGGGAGATGGCTGCAAGCCCTTTGGTTTGGGTCCTGTCACTTCTCGTCACACAAAGTAGCTCTGCAGCTAATATTTCAAGGTCTCTGCTGTCTCAGCAACCCATGGCACTGCTTCAAGCCTCACCGGGAAAACGGCCGGAGCTGCTGGTCCCGTGGAAATTCCTTCAGGTTATGGTCTTCTCAAGGGCTGAGGGCTCCAGCTTGGCCTCTTCTGGTCCATTCTGTGCTCCACTGCCAACCGTCCTGGGGACTTCCACTTCCCGGTCCACATTAGTCCTGAAGACTGATGTTTAAAGGCTGTACTCCTTGCATTGGCCTCCCTTTGAGGCCATGTGTCCCCCTGGATTCAGCCACGCACAGGGGTTGTGTGATGTGTCCCTCACACAGATCACAGCTGAGGTTCCTCACATGATTTTTTCTAAAGGGCCTTCACACCCTTCTGGAAAATGACCAGGGCAAGCTTTGCATGCACACACATAGCCCACACCTCCCCAGGACACCACTACACTGGTATTTAGAAAGTTTTCTGGTTTTGGTGAAGACCCAAATGAACTGGGTCCCAGGAAGTTGTTCCCATCACTTCAGCAGAAGTGACTTCTGTTCAGGTTGATCTTCGGCACTTTGGAGCCTTTAGACCCTGTTGGGTCTTTACCTGCATTAATTATCCTGGGGATGGTTGGGTAGGTACCAGACTAGAAGATGTCAACCAGCTTGGCCAGACCATTGCTGCCCTCTCCACCCAGCCCAGTCCCCACGCAGAGGACAGCGTACGATAGATCTGCCTCCCTGGGGATAAGATGAATGTCCGTGGAGGAAAATCCTGTGGAAGCTGTGGAGCGAGTGGTGGAGAACTTGAAGAGGAGCTGGAGAGGGTAAGGAGCACCTTGAGGCTGGGTGGTTTGGCAGTGCATGGGAACTAGTAGCCACCACCCGACCTCCACCACGGCTTCACACACTGCAAAGAAGCTGCTTCTCTTCACGATACAGAGCAGGATGCAACCCACCAATGGCAAGGCTTGGACAAACTGGCTGTCCAAGGGGACAACCTGCAGCCCCTGCCCTGGCTGCTCCATCGCCTGAGCAGCAACAGCTCAGCTCTTCTTGCTCCTGGATGAACTCCAAGCAAGGACCCATCCACCCTCCTTGCAGGCTCACAAACCCTGGGTGTTCAGCAGCAGCTGAGCTGCTGATGCCCCCAGCCCCAGGAGATGCCAGAGCTGCTGCTCTTCCCACACGGAAGCTTAAAACCCTTCCCAGGCACCGTTTCCCGCTATCAAAAGTGCATCAGGACCCACAACTCCCCATCAGAGCTGTCCCCACAGAGGTACCTCCCTTTGCTCCACCACCAAGTCCTCACCAGAGCCACAGACAGGCAGGGGGATGAGTCCCATGGGGCCTGGCCTGCCCACCTCTCCTCAAAATGTCCTTCCTTCACAAAGTACACATGAGGACAGGGCTGTGGATGGCACCTCCACGGACCAGGGGGCAGCCTTGCCCTGGGAATCGGGCACCTCATTTTTGCAGCCAGGCAACGGAGTCAGCAAAGGGTTAAAGCCCCTTTCCCCCAGCAGCAACTTTTTGACAGGAGGAACATTTGAAGAATGCTCTCATTTGAAGAATCCAGGAGAGCACTCAGAGGCACAGCCAGCCAGAAACTCCCACTGCCCTGACCAGAGGAGGGCTAACACCAACCAAGGAGGGCTAATGCACCCCAAGCCCTCACCCCAACCTGCCACTGGTGGGCACATAGAATCATGGGATGGTTAGAGTTGGAAGGGACCTTAAAGATCATCGAGTTCCAATCCCCTGCTCTGGGCAGGGACACCTCCCACCAGAGCAGGTTGCTCAAAGCCCTGTCCAACCTGGCCTTAAACACACTGGTAGACACTTACTGGTGGATCCTTACTGGTGGACCTTTGCTGAGGCTGAAACCAGCCCAGAAGAAGATGACCTCTTCCTTCTGTATCTTCAAAAGCAGGTGGTGATGATGCAGAAGGTGCAGGGCTGTGTGTTGGCAAGGGAGTGAGCCCACCCAAGCCCCATGCGTGTCCCCACCACGTCCCTCCCAGCATGGGCAGTGCCAGTGCCATGGCCAAGTAATCCCTGGGGGTTATTTTGGGGAGAAGAGATGACCAGGGAGGCGGGTCTCTGACTGGAAAGCTTGGCACTGCCACCCAGCTGGGGATGGGGGGTGGTGGCACCTGCACCCGGCCTTGTGCACCCCAAGCACCCGCAGCAGCCCTCGCCCCCTTCCCGGAGCTGCCGTCCCCATCCCGCCCGTTCCCAGGGCTGGTTACCAGGAGCTGGTGTGTTTGGTCGCAAACAGAGCCGGAGCGGGAGCCAGGCCCTTGTGTTTGTGTGCCTGCGGTTGCTCAGGCAACTCGGGGATGGACGGGAGCTGCCAAAACCACCGGCGGCCAGCCCCAAGCCCACGGCACCCGTCCCTGGGGCGGCATGGCTCAGCCCGGACCCCCACCACCCAGCTGGGGGAAGCGGGCACAGGGTAGGGGGGTGGTCCCCCTGAACACAACCAGAGCGGGGGGCGTCAGTGCGGAGGGGGTTTTATTGCAGAGCCGGGGTACAGCGCGGGTCTGCAGCATCCTTTGGTTTGGGCTTCACCGAGGCAGCAGGGAGAACCTTCAGGTGGGAGAACCTTTGTCAACAGCCGGGCAACACCAAGGCTTTTCCCAGGAGGGAGCATCCCGGCAGCACCGGCACTAACGGCACCGGCAGGGGCTGAGCATCCTCGGGCAAAACCGGGCAGCCTCGGTGGGGAAGGAAGGAGGCGGCCGTGGTGGAACTGGTGGTGGTGGTGGTGGTGGGGTGGTTAAGGCAGGTCCCCCGGGAGGTTTTGGGGGGAAGAGGGGCTGTGGGACTGGCGGGGAGGGTGCCCCAAAAGCCAGGGCTGAGGTAGGGAAGGTGTGGGTGCCAGCGGGAGCCCTGAGGAGCAGTGCTGTTAGTATG
>NW_015090776.1:4976538-5017088 GCF_001431845.1 Calidris pugnax | reverse complement strand
AGGGGGGGGTCACAGCACAGGGAGGAGGGAGACACATACACACACACACACAGACGTAGCGCCGGGACGGAGCACGTGGCTCGGCGACTTCTCAATCACATCAGCGCTGGGCGGGCGACATCCCGCCAGCCCGGGGCTGGTCCCAGCGCAGCCTCCCGGGCCCCACGTCCAGACGGGCATGTCCCAAGGCTGACGCGGAGCGCCGGCCCCACGGCCGACACGCAGGGACCGGGGGTGGGGGGGCGGTGGGCGCCGCAGGCACCCCCTCCCCTACTTCTTCACTTTGGCGTCATAGGTGCCCGCGTTCTTGTAGGCACTGACGTAGCCGCTGGTGTCCACGATGTTCTCCCGCCCGCTCTTGCCCTTGCCCTTGCCGCTCTCGTCGAAGCGCTCCTTGTGGGACCCCGTGTACTTGGAGGTGTCTGTCAGCCTCTCCACGGCCCCCACCGTCTTGGCTTTCTGCAGCGGGGAGACAGGCGACGGGAGTCAAGAACATGCCCCATCCCCTGACTCCCTTGCCCCACACGAGCCCCTCACACCTGCTGAGGACCCTACCGTGCCCCCCAGGACCTGCACAAGCCCCAGCACACCACAGGGTCCCCCAGGGAAGCATTTGTGCTGCAGGCAGAGCCCCCTCCTCCTCTCCCGACCATCCCTCCCGGTCCTAGCGGCCGAGGGGCTCTTCACTCACCGTGACGCCCACGTTGATGGGCTCCTTCCCTGCCACCAGCTGGCAGATGGCTTCGTACGCCTCTTCTTTGCTCTTGTCCTTAAACCTCTTGGGGGCCAGCTCCTCCAGCGCCTTCTTGAACTCCTCGTAGTTGATGACACGGGCTGTCTTCCCCCTGCCAGCACGAAACGCAGGCTGCAGCAAGCACCTCCTCCTCGGGTTGTGCCTCCAAAGAGGGCTGCAGCGGGATGAGCGGCAGCAGGGAGACCTTTGTCCTTCTCCAGCCACAGGCCCCTTGCCCACCTCCGAGACACAGCTATGGCCAGGGCGATGCCAGCAGAAGGGGTCAGGTTAGGCACAGCCGGGGCTGAGCTCCAGGGGGGTCCCCGATGCTAAAAACCTCAGCCCCACATGGAAGTGCTCTGGAATTGGGTGCTGGTGGCACAAAGGGACACGATTCCCACCGCTTCCAGCCTGGCTGGGGTGCCCAGCACTCTGCCCCAGGGCGGGCACCACTCCTTCTCCGGTAAAATTTGGAAGGACATGCACGGAGCATCTCTCCCACGAGTGCCTGATCCTCATCTCTGAGGCACCACAGAGCCCCACCCTCAAACCCACCAAAAACCTCTGGGTGCTCAGACCCTCCTGGCCCCACCAGGGGATGCTGGGACAGACGGTGCGGAGGGAGCAGGCTCCCCATCCAGCCTTGCTCCTGCACCCTGGTGTCAGCATGTCCTCAGGGACACCAAAGATGCCTTTAAGCCCTTCAGCTGCCCCTGTGACCTCTGAGGAGCAAAGACCAGAGTCCACGCCAAGCTCAGGTGTGGGCTGGCCCAGGGATGGGCTGTGCCACGTCACACAGGATACCCCTGAACACCCTCCTCTCTTCCCTGCGGCACCTTCTTGCTAGATGAGAACCTGGCAGAACCCGTCCAGACCCACCTCGATGTCTGGGAGCAGGGGAACAGCCTCTGCACCAAAATCTGAGCCTCCCACACCCCAATTTTGGATTAATTTATTATCAGGTCTTGCAAATTCATTAACTGTTATCTTGGTTGGACTAGATGATCTTTAAGGTCCCTTCCAACCTAGATGATTCTATGAGTCACACCTCCCTGGGGACCACCGCCCCCAGGCACCGCCACCCTGCCCGCACCACAAGGACATCCCCAACCTCTGAGCGGCTGGAGGCCCCAAGAAGCCTTGTCACTTACTTCACTTTGGAGAAGACAATGTCCACGTCGGTGCTGGTGACGCTTTTGCCATCAGTGACTTTGCAGTCTTTGCACAGCTTGGCCCAGTTCTTCCCGTTCATTTCTTGCCCCGTGGCCTTGGTGTCGCCGTAGATGGCGAACTTGCGGAAGCTCTCTTCCAGGGAGGCCATCTCCTCGCTCCCGGCCATGGGGCTGCAGGATGAGGGGGGCAGAAGGGCTCGTTACCACCCGGGCTCTGTCTGGCAGCACCGGCAAAGCTCAGCCCCTCTGCTGTCAGGTCTGCGAGGGCAGGAGGAAGAGGAGGAGGAGGAGGAGGAAGAGGGCTGGTGAGGGCAGAGGGATGGCAGTAGAGTCCACGCAGGTGGGGTGAGGGCTGGTGGCACCCTGGGACAAGCCCCGAGGCCAACAACCAAGGGGTGTTTGTGGGGCTGGAGAGCTGTCAGCAGCGAGGCCGCCGGCTCCGGGGGCTGGCGAGGAGTGAGCGCATCGGCCGGTCCCCGGGGAACCCTCTGCGGGAATGACGCAATGCGGCCGCCTTCCTCCCGCTCGCCCTGGGTGAGGGATGGCACCGCTGCCTGCCCCCAGCCCCCCGCCTCTCCATTGCCCACCAGCCCCCCACACGCCCCCCCAGCCCTGTGTGGAGCTGGGCCGGACACAGTCTGGGGGGCGGTGGGGGGTACGAGTCACGGAGAGGGGTCTCTGTGCCCCTGCAGAGCGCTGTGGCCGCTGTCACATCCCCACTGGCTGTCACCTGCCACCCTCACCTGGCATCCACCCCCTGAGCACCCACAGCACCTCAGCCGGGACGGGGCGCAGCAGTAGCCGGGTGTCACCCCGAGGTGCACAGCAGGTACCTCCCCCAGTGGCCAGGCTGGGGGCGGGGGGCAGCGGGGGGACGGGGATGGGGTCCCCCTGAGGCCTCGGCGACAGGCGGAGAGCGGGGCACGAAGGAGACGCACCACGAGGTCCCTCCATCACCCCACGAGGCCCCACCATCACCCCACAAGGGATTTCCTCCCCCCCACAAGGCTCCTCCGTCACCCCACGAGGTTCCTCCACCAGCCCTGCCAGCCCCACTGCGCTCTGCCCCACCCGCCGCGGCCGCGCTCGGTCGGTCACTCACCTCCCGGCGCCGCGCTGTGAGGCGGGGGGGGAACGGCGGCCGCCGCCTGTTTAAGGCGCCGCCATGGCGACGGGAGGGGCCGCCGGCCGCGCCCGCACCGGGATCCGGGCCGCCCCCTCCCGCCTCCCCCGGGGCGGCGGAACGGACCGGGAGCGCTCGGGGAGGGGAGACGGAGCCCGGGCAGCCGGCAGGGAGGGCGCTGGGATGCCCTTCGACACCCCATGAAGCCCCTCCGCCACCCCGTGACGCCCCTCCATCAACCCACGAGGCCCCTCCATCACCCCACGAGGCCCTACTGGCACCCAACAAAGTCACCCCACTACCAGGAAGCCTCATCCTCACTCCATGAAGCCCCTTCGTCACCCCACGAGGCCCTACCAGCACCCAACAAAGTCACCCCACCTCCAGGAAGCCTCATCATCACCCCATGAAGCCCCTTCCTCACCCCACCAGGCCCCCTCCAGCACCCCACGAAGGCTCTCCACTACCTCACAAAGCCCCTCCATCAGCCCACGAGGCTCTACTGGCACCCAGCAAAGTCACCCCACCACCAGGAAGCCTCATCCTCACCCCATGAAGCCCCTTTGCCACCCCACGATGCCCCTTCATCACCCCACGAGGCTCTACCAGCACCCAACAAAGTCACCCCACCTCCAGGAAGCCTCATCATCATCACCCCATGAAGCCCCTTCCTCACCCCACCAGGCCCCCTCCAGCACCCCACGAAGGGTCTCCACCGCCTCACAAAGCCCCTCCATCAGCCCATGAGGCTCTACCAGCACACCACGAGGTCCCTCCATCACCCCACAAGGCCCCACCATCACCCTACAAGGTACTTCCTCTACCCCATAAGGCCCCCTCCATCACCCCACGAGGCCCTACTGGCACCCAACAAACTCACTCCACCACCAGGAAGCCTCATCATCCTCCCACCCCATGATGTGAGGTCATCTGAGCCTCCCCCACCCCAGTTTTGGATTACTTTATTATCAGGTCTTGCAAAAGCAGCCACACAAACTCCCTGAAGGCAGGACGCTGCAGGGCAGCACCCACCCTGATGGAGAGACCATGGATGGCCTGGACACGCAGCCAGGGTACCACACCTCCCCAGGGACCACCGCACCCAGGCACCACCACCCTGCCCGCACCACAAGGACATCCCCAACCTCTGAGCGGCTGGAGGCCCCGAGAAGCCTTGTCACTTACTTCACCTTGGAAAAGACAATGTCCAAATCCCTTCCTCACCCCACCAGGCCCCCTCCAGCACCCCACAAAGACTCTCCACCACCTCACAAAGCCTCTCCATCAGCCCATGAGGCCCTACCGGCACACCACAGGCCCTACTGGCACCCAACAAACTCACTCCACCACCAGGAAGCCTCATCATCCTCCCACCCTGTGATGTGAGGTCATCTGAGCCTCCCACACCCCAGTTTTGGATTACTTTATTATCAGGTCTTGCAAAAGCAGCCACACAAACTCCCTGAAGGCAGGACGCTGCAGGGCAGCACCCACCCTGATGGAGAGACCATGGATGGCCTGGACACGCAGCCAGGGTACCACACCTCCCCAGGGACCACCGCACCCAGGCACCACCACCCTGCCCGCACCACAAGGACATCCCCAACCTCTGAGCGGCTGGAGGCCCCGAGAAGCCTTGTCACTTACTTCACCTTGGAAAAGACAATGTCCAAATCCCTTCCTCACCCCACCAGGCCCCCTCCAGCACCCCACAAAGACTCTCCACCACCTCACAAAGCCTCTCCATCAGCCCATGAGGCCCTACCGGCACACCACAAGGTCCCTCCATCACCCCACAAGGCCCCACCATCACCCCACAAGGTATTTCCTCCACCCAACAAGACCCCACCATCACCCCACAAGGTTCCTCCACCACCCTGCCAACCACAGGCTCCTCCCTGCCAGCCCCACTGTGCTCCGCCCCACAGCCCTGTCCCCTACCCAACATGGTCAGTGTGACCCTTCATGGAGGAATTCCCCTCTCTGGGTGGCTAACACTATGGACCTCAGGCCGCTGCCCGGGCTGTGGGGATGGATGCCAACCATCCTGGCATGATGGGCACCCTTGGAGTGGCCCTGGGAGCAGCCAGCCCCATGCCAGCGTTGCCCATTGTGGCTACTGGCTTCCCTCACCTGGAGCCCAAGCACATGTGGGGCTCTCGGTGGGTGCTGCGGGCTGAAGCAATGCCCAAATATTATGGTTACCATGGAGTCCCGTCACAACCCACATCACTTACTCATGGCCCCACCTCAGCTCTTCGCCCAGCGCCTGCTCCAGCCTCGGTGCTCCCCTGGCACTACCCCTTTCTCCTGCATGGCCAGCCCCACCATCACCAGGAGGTGCTGGCACCGAGGGGATGCAGCGTGGGGGTCTGCTGCTGCCACGCTGGAGTCCTGAAGGTTAATCAGCAGCTTGGGGGGCTGGGCAGCAGCTCCAACACCTTTGGCACCCTACAGCCTCTGTCTGCCCTGGACAAGGACAAACACGGGTGTCCCCATGGCTGAGCTGCTCCAGGGGTATCAGTTCTGCTCTTGCACCCAGAGCCCTTTTGCTTTGGGGAGAGTGGGTATGGGGGGGTACGGCCCCCGTGACAATCTCCCCTTCTTAGCTGGTCTCTGCTGAGACCTTGTTTCCAACTCTTGACTGGGCAAAGCCCTGAGCAACCCGCTCATACCTATCCTGGCTTGCAGCAGGGTCCGGAGAGCTCCAGAGGTGACCACCAACCAACGCTGCAAGATTTGGGATCCCCACCTTTGACTCCCACCTCGGAGATGAATGCCGGGGCTGGTGTCAGAGGACACAGGCGTGCCACAGCTCCTGGCCGCTTTTTGGGTGGCCCCAGATGGTCACAGCCACATTGAAGGATCCCAACCAGTCCCCCAACCAGTCCTGTGACCCTCCATCAGCAGGAGCAGCTGGTTCACAGCCGGTTGCAGGGTAGCAACCCATGGCTACCAGGTGGCAAGGACATCCCAGAGGGGACAGCCAAGGGTGGGCAGGACAGGCGTGAAGGCTCCTCAGATGCAGACTAGACTGATGCCAGAGTTCAGGCAGACCTCACCAACCAGTGTTTCTCCTCCATCTGGCTTGTCCAGAGCTCAGACACAGCCAGAGAGCCCAGGAAGCGGTGACACCAGGAGGACTCTGTCCTGAACACATGTGCTTCCAGCTCTTCATTAAATATAAAAGCAGGTCCCAAATTGCTCAGAGGTCACAGTGGGAATTTAAACCAGCCTCCACACAGGCCAGCAAGGACCTAGGGCTGTCATCCCACCCCACCTAAAGTGGGGGAGATCTGGAGATCCGCTCGCCTGCTCCCTGCTTGAAGAAGAGGGCAATCATCGGGGCTGCCACACGGAGGAGGGTGGTTAAATCTTGCTGAAGATACAGCCTTGTCCTTTGCGTGCCCAGGTAACGCCGGCTGGAGCATCCAGCCCACAGCAGCTCCGGCAGGACTTGACAGCCAACTTGAGTTGGAGCTGGTCACGTCGGCAGCTCTTCTGCTGGAGCTCCAGCCCATCCAAACCCATCTCTCGGGGCTGCAGAGCCCCAAGAGCCAAGAGGCGGCACAGGGGGAAGAGCCGGGCGAGTGGAGGACACCAAGCCAGGGCTGGCGAGTTGCCCCACGGGGTCGGGTTGAGCAGGTCAGGTTTCGGTTCCTAAGGGCTGGGGTTTGTTGTGCGTTTGTTGTCACCATGACAGCCCGGTTGGGATGGAGCACCGGCCTTGGCCGGCTCCTGCTGTTCCTCATGCGGCCCGGAAAAGGAAGCCTGGGAGGAAGCTGTGACTTGGTCAGGAGCCCATGGCACGGGCAAGAGCTGAGATTGCACAGGTCCTGTGGTGTGGTGGACGTGGAGCATGGATGCGGCTCAGCACTCAGCTCCCCAGGGGACTTTTCCCTTCTTGCCATTTTCAGCAAAGCTCAGGATGTTCCCAGGCTGTCTCCTGCCCTGGGGAGCTCAATGAGCTCCAGAACTCCAGTGGGCTCACCCGGGACACACCGAGCCTCACAGCTCAGTGTCACCGAGACACGGCTTTGGATGCTGGGCTCATCCCTGCTAGGACCACGTCGTTCTCCCTAAATTCACAGGGAGTGCTGTGACTGCTCCAGGGCGCTCAGAGCTTGCACAAGAGCACAGGCACAGCCCGGAGCACCCTCTGCCCTCACCCTCCCTCCTCTTTGCCTCTTGCCTCCCCCGGGGGTCAGGCACCACAGGCTCCCCGGGGTCATCTTGTTTCAGGAACGAGCGGCTGGTTGGGCCGGGTCTGGGGTGGGATGAGGTTATGAGGGAAGGCTGCTCCTCCAGCCCGAGTTGCTAGAAAACAGAGGGAAGTGTTTCGGAGGTTGTGCAATATGTATACGGTAACCCCAGCAACAGCGTGTCCACACGGCGGTAACGGGGCTTAACGGCAGCTGGTGAGCGGTGCCATCCCGGGGGGACTGGAGCTGGGGTCCTGGGGAGGATGCAGAGAGGAGCTGGGGTCCTGGGTGCACAGGGCAGAGAGGAGGGGGAAAACGCACCCTCCTCCCCCCCCCCCCCCCGCCCCGCAATTCCAGGCAGCCCCTTGAGATGCTCTCAGGACGTGGTGGAAAGCAGAGCCCGGGAACCAACTCATCAAAAAAAAAAAATTAAAAAAAAATATATAATAATTACCCCGAGGAAGGTCCCCTTGACTTCAAAGAGAAAAGCAAGAAACTTGAGTCACAGGGCATGTGTCCCCACGGCCGAGACGGGACCGCGCTGCGAGGTCTGGCACGGCTGCTGGCGACTGGCCGGGGACTGGGATTTATGATTTCAGAGGACTTCGTAAAACTGTCACCATCCTGCAAATGCTTTGCTTGTTCCTGATTAAAAAAAAAAACAACCCTCAGCGGCTGGTGGTGGGAACGGCCAGTCCAGGGCACTGCCTCCTGCTGATGCGAGAGTTCGTGCCTTGGCAACCCCCCACCTTTAATTTAGCACTGGGGAAGGAGCTCAAGGACACCAGACCTCAACAGCGATGGGGAGCTGAAGGCATCAGGGGTTCTGCTGTCACCTCACCCAGCTCTCTGATGGCCTTGCTCGTGGTCATTGCAGTCCTCTGGTGCGGTGGCCAGGACCACTCTGCCCACACACTGGCCTCTGCAGAGGTCCCATAATGTGACTCCTCGGCTCTTGGACCAGCAGGGTATCAGCGTTCAGGTCCCAAAAGGACAGAACTGAGGTGGGGAAGGAGCGAGCCTGGGCTGCGACCATCCTGCTCCCTCCCATCGAAAACTTCCACGACTTTGTGAGATACCACACACAGCACCCAAAAGTCCTGAGGGCAAGTGTGTATTGCAAATCAGCATCTGCAGAAGGTCCTCCTGGCACGAAGCAGCTCAGCTGAGACGCTCGACTGCACTTGCGAGGGTTCATCCTTGCTGGGAACTGATCTGGGGCAGGGACTTCTCCCAGGAGCTCCATCTCCATCTCAGTCTCACCCTTGCGTGCCCAATATGCGTCTTCAACAGTCCTCCTTTAATGCGACTGTGGTGGAAAACACAAAACTCAGCCAAAATCAAGCAGCACCCTGCACGCTCCATCCTGCCTGCTGCCCACGAGGGTCAGGAGATCAATCAGAGTCCAAGGCTGGCAGCAGTGGGACCCCATCCTGCTGGGCTCTGGCTCTTCGCTCAGCATCCAGCTGCCCCTAAGGCATGGACAAGGCGTTGCACGTTCTGCAGCTTTGATTTATTCTGCCTCCTCCAGCACTTGATGCAGCCGAAAAAACGTCCCGTGTCTCAGTTGCAGACAGCAGAAGGATGTCTCCCCTGCTTCCCAAGTCAGGGTCCTGAGGGCACCCTGGACATCCAGGAGATCCAACAAAAGGCTCCCACCCCTTGCAGGGCAGCCTGCAGGGCAGAGCATAACCAGTACAGCCCAGCAGCATACAGGGCTCTGCACTGGTTGTACTGGACTCTGGGAGCAGAGACCCTTCTCAGGTGGGTGTCTGCGTGCGTGGCAGGGGGATCGGGGGCTTAGGAGGACAACAGACAAGTGAGCACAGAACAGGCAGGGAAGACAACACCAAGTGAAACTGAGTCTGAGCCCTGGAGCTCCTGGAGAGGGTCACGTGCCAACAAACCATAGGACACTCCTTTCTTTCCCAGCTTGTGCTCAGAACATGCCACCTCGGGTCACGCCGGACCATTTTTTCCCCCATGGATCTACAGGATAGACCAGAAAAAACAGTTCCACTCACCCCAAACCTTTCCTGCAGCCTCTTCCCTGTGGAAGTCACCCTGCCGCAGCGCAGAAACCAGGCTGGAGTTACACACCTCCTGGAGAAAGTGGTCTGCTCCCTGCCCTCAGGGAAGGCAGTCCCACCCACCATCCACAGAGACCCACAGGGAGGGGACCGCTGCCACCCCCCGCATGGGTCAACACGCTAAACCCAGCTGGGACATCAGGGAAAAGCGTGGGGACCATCAACTGGGTAGATAAAGTAATGACTGCAAAAGAGGAGGAAACCATTTAGCAAAGGGCATAGAAAAATTTATTGTGGACAGAGCTACTAAAGAGCTCCATAAATGACTTTGGAACTGGTTCTGCATGGACAGAGGGTAAGAAAACACATGAAGTCTGCTCAAGGGCACCTGCTGGAGAGAAATAACCAATGACTTTTGGGTGGAGGGACAGCTGGCCTTTGAAAACCCTGAGCCCAGCATTACTGCAGGGTGTAGTTCTCTCAGGTGACAGCAAACATCAGGAGAAACATCTGGGAGGGTTTTGTCTAACCAGGCTCCACCAGTCAGCAGATGCCCTGGTTTCTGCAGACAAGCCAGTGCCATGTCTGCTGGTCCACAAAGGTTGGTCCCACACACGCCTGCTTTTCCAAAGGGTCACACCACCTTGCTACAGCTGCAAGGAGCGTGGCCACAGGTAAACCCTTCCTGCAAATTTAGACATAATGACTTCAACAGCTACACGAGACTTCAATTTTGCCGATGACGTAATTCCACGAAGAGTCAAGGCTCCTCACCCAAGCTTTTGGGAGTCAAAAATCAGACAACGGAGAAGGATGGAGAGACACCTTCTGAAGCAGCCTGGGGAGTGTGATGGTATCTACGCTGCCTTGCCAGAATTTCCCAAGGACTGTCCCAGGGAGTGCCTCTGAGCCAATACTTACCCCATAAGCCCTTCAAAGGGAGGACTCCCCTACTCCAGCTTCAGCTCCGCAAGGACCTTGTGTTTCCAGGAGTAGCTACAGCACTTTTTTTTTTTTTTTTTCAAGCACTACTTGAAATGTCCACCACACAGCATGGTGTTGGCCAGGTGATGGTGCTGGGGTGCTTCCTGAGGGAGCTGGGCAGGCTGCTGGCATTCGGGAATGCTCCTGGACTGGGCTGAGGCTTCCAACATACAGCAGGTACCTCCCTGCTTCTCTCTGCTGGTGAACTCCCCAGAAGTAAAACTGTCTGGGCCTAAAGCTCCAGGGGAAGTTGACTTTGTGTGGACCTCAGAGCACAGAAACCAGTGCAAGCACTGGGATGACAGGCAACAGCCAGGCTGGGAACTGTGTACCTTAAAGCTGGGAGTCCAACCTGCCTGTCCCATGCTGGCTGTGCCCAAAGAGCATTTGTACCCAAATATCCTGTCCTGCTCTGAACCATTTCTGATGAATTCTCACAAGACTGAGCTAGGCGAGGGGAGGAACAGCTTAGCTCGACTCACAGAGCACTCGACTCACTTTGTATTGTCCTTCCCTGCACCCATGGTAGTCTGGAGAAAGGTTGGTTGTGGTTTCCATGCATCAAAATATCTGGTAGGGTGATAAAGACTTCCTAGCCTTCCTCTTCTCTACTGGGCCTGTCCAGAAATGGTGCATCTGGCCAAGCCAGCTGCTCAAGGTGCCAGCTGTGCCAGGGGCTGTGCAGGTGACAAATCGTGTCAGGCACATCCATGCTGGTGGCAAGGCTCACGGAGATGCCAAGGGTGCAGGGAAAGCCCAGGCACTGTTGCTTGGCAGCCCAAACCACACTCTGCTCCTCAGCACCAGCACAGGGTGCCGTGACTCAGGGTGCTGGTGACATGCCCCGGTATCTGCTGTGGGATTTTTCAGCAATACAAGGACTCCAGGCCTGGCCGTGGACTCATGTGGATGTGACAGCCCAGGAAATTGAAAGGTTTCAGGATCTGCTGTGTCCTGAAACCTGTGGGAGTTTTTGATGGAAAAGCTGAGCTGTGGGACACCCCACGCTGCTGGGAAGGTGGAGCAGGTCAAACTACGCTGCCTTACAGAGTACGTGCTGGTGGGCTTGGCTTGAGGGCGCACAGTGGAAAGCGGTTCTAGGGAACAGGGGAATCCTGAGGCTACTCCCTGAGCACCTGCTGAAGCCCCTGCGCATGATCCATAGGCTGACAGGGTGTAGGCAGATGGGAAATTTAGTTTTCAGGGTGCAGGGAACACCAGAGATGCAGCCTTGCTCCTCCCAGAGAGTTACTGCAGTAGTAGCATGCGGCGGGCCAGGAGGGTATGGCCAGGAGGGGAAAAGCACTCGAGATCTCTCTAGCAACATGCCTACCTCAGGGTTGGCCACCTGATTGCCTCTTGCCTTTGGCTGGGCATGAGAAATGTCTCACTGCACTCGGATGGCAAGCACAGGGTACTTGACCAGTCGGCAGCCTTGGTCACATCCCTATCAGGGGAGACTTCTCCCCCTTGTCAAGGAAAGCAGAACTGGGTTTGGGGCAATCTTGGCTTAGGAAGAGGCAGCAGCCAGAAATGATGACGCAGCGGGAGTTTTACTGCCTCTCAGCTCCTTCTGCTGGAAGATGGACAGCAGCAGGTAAAGGGATGCTGCTACCTCCAGGGAAAAAGACGAGTCACTGGAGTGAAGATCTTTCAACAGCAACATACACATAGAAAGAGAACCTCTTGCCTTGTCCCCAAAGGTTATGGCTTTGGAAAGCGGGTAACTAGGCCACTGTGGTGTTTGTCCTTATGTCCCCAGAGCACGGATCATGTCTGCCCACGTGCTGCTTGCTGGTGCATTTTCTGTGGTGTGGTTCAGATGTGCTCTCACTGGGCTGGGAGACGTGAGGTTCTCCACTGCTCCTACTTACAAACACAGCAGGAACCTTTGAAAAAAGCTCCAGGTCCCGCTCCACGTGTCTGTCTTGCTGGCAGCTTTTCCTCTTTACCTTGTGCCCAGAATAAAGATTCTTCTTCCTGTCACCTCTGGGATTGTCTGCAGGCAAGGGACAGTGTTGAGAGTTGCTGGAGTTATTCTTAGGAGGCCTGTGAAGGGCTGTGCTCCCAAGGCGAGTCTGAGCCACAGGAATCTCATCCATGGACTCGGCGGACTCTGAGTGATAATCAGCTGGGGTTCCCGCCGCCTGGACGAGGCCGATGCTGCTGGGGGGCACAGCAGCTCTCAGAGGAAAAGCTGGCACTAAGAGGTGATGGCTGTGGGAAGATGAGGTGGCAACAGCCGTGGCTGGGAGCTCTAGAGATGGAAAGAAAGGGAGAAGAAAGCTTAAGAGGAGAGAGACTGCGAGCTCCACAAAGATCACAGAATCATCATGGTTGGAAGGGACCTTTGAGATCATCGAGTCCAACCACAAAACCAAAGAAACGAAAAAAAAAACCCCAACAACACACACAACACCCCACCACATCACACCCACCCACAAACTAATAATCTTGGGTACTAGAGCATGCCCTGAGGTGCCATGTCTACACATTCCTTAAATCCCTCCAGGGATGGTGACTCCACCATCTCCCTGGGCAGGCTGTTCCAGTGCCTGACCGCTCTCTCAGTAAAACAATTCTTCCTAAAGATGTCAACAAGCCCAGGAACTCTGATATGGCTGATGCACTGGTGTTAAAGAAAATCATACATATATTTATGCAAAATTAGATACGAAAATATACAGGATTCTACACAAGTCTGATAATTTTAGAGTATCTCCAAGCACTCAGAAGCACTCGTTTTCCCTTCTTAGGCAAGTTAACTTTCTGCCAGTGGTGGACTGTCATGACACACTTCATTTCTGTGTGCCAGCAACAAGAAATCTAGTGCAGAAGAAGAGAAGCTGACTGGTGCACTCTCACCTGACTGGGGATCTGGGAAGGAGGGCCAAGGTCTGGTGTGTGTTTTAGTTCTGCCGTCCATTGATGAGGAAGAAGCTTTATGCATCTTCTTTCTTCTGCTTTTCTGCTGCTGTGAAAGCAAGAGGTCCAAGAGAAGGGAAGAGAAAAGAAGCCAAAGTAATGAGACACTAATTCTTTTAAGTTCCTACCGCTTTTTCATTCCTTGTATTTTTAATAATAAGCATTGAGTATGACAAAAGACCAAGAATATTTTATAGTTTAAGACTGAGTTACTATAAAGCGATGACAGAGAGCAGGTATTTAACGAACACAATTAATATTGTGTGCATACAGCAATTCTCTGTGTGTAGGTACTTTTAAGCTGTTATCTCTGGAGGATGATGTATGTAGAAGAGGGGACCAAAAGTCATATAGCACAGGACATCCCAAGGGAAAGACAGCTCTTCTCCAAAATACAAGGATAGTTTAAAAGGCATTTTTCTGATGACAAGACTTTGACTAATACGCTTGGAGGAAAGGGGGAGAGCATGACCACCTGCCACTTGAGGAAGAAGGGAGAGCATCTTGACGTAGGGACATGAATATCAAGAGGACAGAGGTAACCAGGCTGCACTGGAGGGAGCATGTGCCCACACAACTTGGTGAAGCAGCAGAGGTGATGGGATGGAGCGTTCCTCCCGCTTACCTGAGAAGGGACTGCAAAGTGAAGAGATGGGCCGTCAGGAGAGGAGCTCTGCTCGGGGGGAGCTTCGTCGTCGTGGCCATAGAGCTTTGACAAGCTAAAAAACATACGGCAGATACACAAGATGCTCCCCTTAGACACGACTGAACTCTGATGCCCATCTTTGCTTGCACATACTGGACCAGTATACATACACATCAGCCTGACTGGAGCATCCTTCGCCTGGCACAGCATTCCCAGCAAATCCGCAGGGCAACTTTTCAAAGTTGCCACTTGTGCAAAATAGCAAGGATTTCCTCTCCCTTCCCCAGGGACGCGAGTTAATAGGCAGGGATTAATTAAGAGACAAGGATGGTGTTTTCCCATGAGCACTTCCCTGCCTTATCAATTTTGCTGTTGTGATTCATCCTGTAACAGCCTGAGATGATATAACTATAATGAGCTCAATATAGGAATTACAGGACAAATCAGGCAGCTTTAAAGTAATTTTAAGATAAAAGAGCCTAAAGAGAGTATTCTAAGAAAATATTTTCCCCGGAGAGAAGAGGGAAGTACTCCTGCAGGTATTTGCCCTCCTGAAACTCAAAGATTTCACCGTGCCTTGGTCAAAACATTGGCCCTCCCTATTCTCCTAAGTCTTAGGGTCCACCAGGGACTTTGGTGACAACCACCCAGTCGTCATACACACTGCCAGGAGACTCCTACCTACAGCTTTACTCACCTTTTTTCTGAAGCTACTGTTGAGAATTCCTCTACTTGAATAGCAGGGTCTGTATAGCCAGGGTTACCTGAAAGAAAGTCTGCTTCCTGAAAAACAGTAATAATAATAAAAAGGAATCAAAATTTTCAGATCAGTAAGGACACAGAGTGGAGAAGAGGGATTTTCACTACAGTCTTCTTCCTCAGGCACAAGCCAGACATTTTCTGTCCTTACAGCTAGTCCTGCCGAAACTCAGCAGGAGGCCGCTGCTTAAGGAGATGGAAAGCCAAGATTGAGACAATTAGAAGTCCCTGATTCATTCGATTAGTCCAGCCAGTATTTCACATGACTCAAAATCAAATCAGAGCACGCTTATGGAGACCAGCTTAATCATTTCTTGGGACGAGATTCAAAATATCACTTAAAGCCTCCATTAGTTACACAACTCAATCACAGGAGTTAAGCAGCGAATGTAAAAAACTTCTTTTAAATTCAAAATGGGGTGATGAAAATGAAAGCATGAAACACACAGGAAAAACATAAAGTACTTTCTGCTTCTTGTGTGGAGCCTGTACAGCTAGTAACTGCTGCTTTTTAAAAAGAATGTGATATATTGCTCATTTGCCTCAGGTATAGATGAATTCAAAGTAATGCCATCCTGAACTTTAAAATAGCATGTTTTCATAAACATGTAAGAAAACCCAACGAATAAGCTTCCTAAATCCACACATCTGCATTGCAGAAACGGGCTCCCACTTCTCCCTCCAAGGACCCAGTTGAGATGGTCAGAGTTACCAAGCGAGACAGGGTATGAAGCCCCGTTGTCAAAAAGGATAAACTGTGCTCAGGAGAATCTTGAAGGGACTTTTCAGCTGTTCTTAAAATTGAATAATTAGCAAGACAACTTCCTCTTAAACATTTTAGTGCACAGTGACTATAAAGACACACGTTTTAAGGCAGCTTTTAGGTGGTAAAGACAGAGGGATTTCAAAAATAATAAAAAAAAAAACTTAAGCAAACTCACAAAGACCCATTTTTCTGAACAGCCTGACCTGCAAACTTAAGAAAATGAAGTCAAAGTTGGACATCCCACAAATGGGTTCCTGGGAGACCCAGGGCCTCTGCACTTCAACAAATACATAAACAACCGACAAAAGAGCAGAAGAGTGAGACAAAGTCTGGGGATGATACTCCCTTATGTAAGGCAATAAAAACAAACGCCAACTGCAAGGAGTTGCAGAAGATTCTTGCAATATTGGATTATGGGGTGATAAAATAGCAGGTGAAAATCAGAATTGCTAGATGTAAAAATGTGAAGTGATGCTCATGGGAAAAGTAGTGTCGACTTCACATACAAAGCAATGGTCTCTGAACCAGAATCCATGGAGCTGCATGCTCAGTGGCAGCCAAGAAATCGTTTCAGCTGACAGGAATGAAAAGAGAAAATAGTTTCATGTTACTGAATACATTCATCGACAGCCTGGACACTGGATTCTCTATAGTGTTCCAGCATCTTCCCCTGCAGAAGACCTGGAAGAAGGTATGGAGAAGAGTGACAGGAGCAGTGAAAGGCAGTTTCTGTACAAGGACCAGCCAATGGGCCAGGGCTCTTCAGTCAGTAGAGGAAATATTTAGGGCAGATACGAGTGAAGAAAGCAAATGGGGAATAATTGTTTACCATCTCTCTAACACAACATTTAGGGAGCAACACATCAAAAAAATGTAGGTAGTGGTTTCTTTTGAAGAAGAAAGGCTGCGTTTTTGGCACAGCACAGAAATAAGCTATAGCACTGACTGTCACAGGATGCTGAAGGTGCTGAACGTTACCTGTATTCAAGAAGAAACTAGAATAGTTTGTGGGATAAACCAGCAAATACAAAGCCATTTGAAGCCCCTGACATGTATTGCTGAGCTCTGGGAGAGGGGACTGGGGACTACAGCTCCTGGGATGCTCTCAGCATCCACAGCTGGCCAGCCTCAGAGCCAGCACACCGGTCGCATGGACTCTGGCCAGCCTCCTTTACACGTCAGAAGCAATACTTCCCAAATTGCCAGTTGCTTTTGAACATCTTGCCATCGATGTCTAGAGCCTCAGCACTTGTGTAATTGTCAGATAAGAGAGTTGCCAAACTGGAAGACTTCAGGCGTGTTGCCTTTTGTAACAGGCTCTTAGTTTAATTGGTCTTGTAAAGAAAAGAAAAAAAAAAAAAAAGGTGGAGAAGAATTTTCAGCCGTTTTATAGGTGGTAACACCAATTTTGAAGGGAATTGGTTTAGCAACCCCAAACATCACAACTTTCTGATTTGAGAATTACACTGTTTGGAGCTATTATAGGCAGAGTTTATTCACATGCAGGATTGATAATCTGCAGAAATTGAGCACATTTATTTCAGATAGAGTTTGTAACTCAAGTCAGACCACTGCTCATCATCGACCGAACACCAAATGTATATAAATGTTTCCTCGAATTTCCTCCCAGACCAAGTTCTTAACGTTGACATTCAAGCCTCATGCACCTGAGTCACAAACGAAGGAGACCAGACAGAATCTCGGGTCCCTGTAAAGGCAGGGGTGGGGAGATGTAGGTGTTTGCAGAGAAAAGCTTGCCGTGGTTGAAATGTGATGCAGCAGGAGACATCCTCATAGGACTGTGCACAGTAACTGAAAACCATCAGGGTTCAATGTCCACGGCACAGAAACAGGACTGCGGGACTGGCATTTCAAAGGAGATCAATAAATGATGCATCTTGAGAATATCACATAGAACTCTTTCCAAGCACAGAATGAGAGAGCTTTTTAAAATCCATTTTGTTCATTTCAGCCTTCTGTAAATTATGTATAACCAAAGCAGCCACAAAAAAAGAAAGAAAACCATTAGAGCCGACTAGCAGAAGCAAATGGAAGAGGATAGCAGAAAATACAATGTTCTCTCTCCTACAACCACAGAGGAGAGAGTCCCAGCCTCCCTCTGCTCCCACAGTCATTAGGGTAACAGCCAGCATCCTCCAAGCGTGACAGCAAGACAGATCTGCCCTTTCCACCTGGGTTGTTAGGATTCAGCTTTTACTCTTGCTGAAAACAGACCAGTAAATGGACAGAGTGCCCAAGTTCATTGCTACCTTACAGATGCTGGCCACGCTCAGACCTCCTCGAGAGGCTGAATATCAGCTGTGTCCACCCCAAGTTGCTGCTTCAGGATGAATTCAGCTCCCTTGTCTGCTGCAGCTGCTCTTACCGTCCACTTCAGCGCCCTGAAATGCTGTCTGGCTGGAGGGGAGGAAGAACCCAACAGGAAAAAATGGGTCTTGTCCCAGGAAAAGTGGATCTGTTACAAGTATCGAGCCTGAGCGTGGGTATCGGTGGGAGCAAGTATTGAGCCCGGGTTCATCTTAACCAGGCAGAGAGAAACAATACTGAAAATGTGAGGGAAGCGGAGTAAAATCTGTGTTTATTATTTAAAATCAAAGCTCACCAACCTGAATCAGTGTCCAAAGCAGGTTCAAAGCTTTAGGAATGAGAAAAATACCACATCCCAGCTGGCCTCGCTGTGACAGCAATTGGTATGAACACAATTATGCACTTGGTTTAGTTTATATTTCTTTGGACTGCTAGGCAGCTGCCTACAGAAAAAACTGTTACTTGCACAGCCTGCTTTGGGTGTAGTACTAGAGGTAAAGGCTGCATATGTCCAACTGTTTTGCACTTTTTGTGACATCTGAACCACTTAAGTGTACAAAATTAGGGCTTTGTGGATGTTCTGAGAAGGATTCTACAAGCATGTAAGAATCCTTTAACCTGAACAAGAATCCTTTAACCTGAACATGGCTGAAGACTTAACTACAGACAAACGTGGAAAACTGAAGCCAAAATCAATACCCGAGCTTGAATAAGGCTCAAACCCAAGGATTAAAGGGGAAATGCATGTTTCTTCTCACTCCCTAAAATGAATGAACAGTTAAGACAAAAGTGGGAAGAGGATGATTTCCATTTTATGCTTGCAACGTCTTGGATCGATCACAAAGGATTTCTGTGTTCAAGCTAAAGAAGGGCTGCAGTCAACAGCTTACAAAAGGCCAGTCACTTGGTGTGCTCCTACTCCAATCTATTTGTTTGTGTTTATCTCTGGTTGCTATGTAAGAAACAAGGAAAATCTGGTGGGTTAACATTTTTCTGAACAATGTTACTGGGCATCATCCAGTCTTTCTTGTTCCCCAAGGTACTAACTGCAGCCCTGAAACACAGAACTCTTTTTCACCCTGCTTCTTCTAGGCTTGCTGCTTCAAATTAATAACTGTATTCAAACATATCTAGATAAGCCCCAGCGCAGGCAGGAGAACATAATTGAATGGCTACATCCCAAATGTGCACACACACAGCGTCCCCCCCGCTTCAGAGACATTTTAGTATGAACCAAAATTCAGTAACTAGGAAATGATCAGAGCTAATGCTTTGTTATTGTTTTAATTTTCATAGTAAGCAAAGCTCTATGAGACAAAGTGCCAAATATTTTTGTTGTTATGGAAACCTCTGTTTAAACGAAAAGTTCAACTTTTCCAAGACAGTAAAAAAAAAAAATATATATATATATATATATATATGAAAAGCTGGGGTCACCATATTATAAGAAAGGGAATTAGCTCACTTTCCTCTTTGCTTTGATAGGGAAAAACTATGAATGAGTCCAGAGAGATCCCAGAGTCTCTACACAAAATACTTAGGTGAAGTTTAGATTTAATTAATTTCTTATGAAATATAAAACTGGTTGTACACTAGGTAACTTACTTGCATAAAACTAATTGCAGGATAATTTAAACTAGCAGGAATTTCTGGAAGTTTCTAGTCGAATTCCACTGCTAAAGCCAGTACAGAATTTGTCCAGTCAAATTTTGAGTAATTCCAGGGATAGAGCTGCCTTGCAAAAAAATAAATTACACTGAACCTCTGAATTCATAGCACAATATATACACCACTGCAGAGTATAACAGCATTAAAAAGTTTGTAGAAATCTTTTTACAGAAATACAGATCAACATCACAGTCATCAAAAAGACCCTTATCACTATGTAGACTCAATTCAAAGAAAAGCAGATATCTAGATCATTTCTGAACGTGATTGGTGTCCTTTTCAAGATGGTTAAACTATGGGTATTATTAGCTGCTTGATGATTAGCACCAGTTTCTCCAGCCTCAGAGCCTGTCTCATCTCGATGATCTGCAATACCCATCACAGAAGCCAGCAAGATGTTCACTGCCACCCAAACAGAGGGTCCCATCCTCTTCATCACCCTCTCTCGTGCTGACACAGGCATTTATGTGACTGCTTGGTGAACCAAATGGGAGGGAGCTGGGCCAGCTAAACACGAGTGCAACTATTTTTTTAAAAAATGAAGTTTATTCTTACCCAGATGAGTTCCCCCACCCTGTTCACTGCATGACTGTAATGAACAGCTGCGCTGGCAGAAAATAATAGATAGTGCAGGGCCCAAAACAAGTGGTGGAGGAAGAGAGTGGGTGGGATCGATTCCTTTGAAAGCAGTTCTTGCTTATGCCTAAAGTGTTCATCGAATTACAGACCTTACACTCTCAACTCCACCAAAATACCTCTAAAGTCTCATCTCTAGCAACTGCCTCTAAAATTTGGAGCTGGCAAAAATGAAGCAAACTTTCCACTACGGACAAGCCAGGCTGGTTTTGAGAACTGGACTGAAAATACAACGAGTACCTGACTGGGTCTCTCCTGGGAGGGACAAGACTCCTTTTGCTTGTCTACCTCTTTCGTCTCGTGCTGGGGACGCTGCTGCAGGATGTACTCATACGTAGTTAATTTGTTCCACACTGGGAGGAAAGAGAGAGAGCTGTCAGTGCAGGAAATGCCACTCCCTGATGACACAAACGGTCTAAATAACTATACAATCAAATAGTAACTATAAACATGAAAAGACTCACACGCTAAGCCAAAAGTACCTTTGCACTGCATATCTTATTATATCCTTTATTGTCATCATCACACTTTCTCGTAGTCCCACTATTCTTCTAAGTGTACACAGTACAGCCTTCTATACTGTAGTAAGTTGTTCAGCTCACTGTAGAGTGGAATTATGAATAATGAACCCATTATTCATACCCAATAAGGGTAAGATCTGCATCATACAGAAAGCTCAGTGAGTACTCCAAAGGTATGGGATGCTAAATGGAAAAAAGAAATTCAGTACGTTTTTGCATCCTGTAGAGGAGATTGAGACACTTAGTATCCAAAACTAAATATCCAAGCATTAAATGCTCAACCTGCCTGGTGCCAAATAGACAGGTTCAGAATTTCTGTGTGCCCATGTTGATGCACTCTTAAGGATTCCCACACACAAACACATCCGCTTCCACGAGTGACCAAACCCATGTGACATTTCCAAGCAGCTCGGTTTCCTCATGAGACCCAAAACATCACAAGGATCCAAATGTCAGACATTCCTCCCCCTAATGACCCTGTTATGGTAAGTATTTTTAGTGCACAAAACCCAGAAATGGATGCTGAAGGTTTTCAGTGCACAGCCTGGTTGGTAGTCATCCTTCCTTTTTACAGAAGCACAGTAGCTAAAGCAGATGCCGAGGATGTGGGACATCCAGAATCAAACCCTTCCTCTGCCTAAGACATTCATATTGCTAATGTCTTACCTCTTAAAACCATGCAATAAGCAGGGGAGAGCTGAGGAGAGGGTCCCCCTCCTGTTACAGCAATGAACTTATGAGGAAATAAGAATTCGAGATTCATTTGGCCAGGAAGATGGAGCATAAAAATGAAGGGAGTCTGCAGCCACGTGATGAGTGAATGCACTTAGCAGGGACAGTGGAGGGTGCTGGCAAACGCACCCAGAACTGTACCGTACGCTTTATTTGAGAAACAGAATATTGCCTCATAAGCAAAGGGCTATAAACCATCTGTAGTTTACAGTTCATTGGTTTCTGAATACTTAACAGTGCAACTTTTCAAATATTTTAATAGAGCTATTTAGTTTAGCATTTGTCTATCCAGATAACACTGCAGCACATACTGTGAAACATAAAGACATTGATGTCAAGAGCCTCTTATCCTTTCCTATATTCCTTTCTTATATTTCCTGTTTTTTTTTTTTCTTTTTATTATGCTCTGCTATTGGCCTCTGAGTATTGAAGGGAAAAAATGAATCCTCCCTCCAAGCTTCTGAAGTGCCACTCTTCACTGAATGCCTCTAGAACTAGAGGCTCAATAAGACCGGTAATTTTGAACACATCCACCTACTATTTTGAGAATAAACTACTTCCTTCCTTTTCAGTGACAGCAGTGAGTAATTAAAATCAGGACAGTAATTCTGAACATTTCACCGTGCTTGTAACAGAACTAGATTCTAAAATGTTCATTGCCACACCTGACTTAATCCAGTTTTTATTTATGTGAAACTTAAAGGCAATACCCCTCTCAGGGGTGCTGTTTTCTTTCTGTGATTTAATTATTTAAAAAAAAAAAGAAGAAAGGTTTATGAAGGAATACTCATGAACAGTAACTATGTTTTAATTGGTCAATTGTATTTCTAGTCCCAAAAGAGGTTAGCCAGTCCATTCCAACACTATCTACCTTAAAGCATTCAGATGAGACTATTGACAATTACATGTGTGAAATAAGAGGAATTTAAACCAGCCATGCTTTGCCTGATCTCCCTGAATCCCAGTTGCAAGGGTAATACATATTAATATGTGATGCATGATATAGGCTTCATGTGGTAACATCACTGCTTTTCAACAAGGACTTACACACTGCACTTCTGCACAGCTGGAACCAGTTTCAAAAGGGCAGCAGATTTTAATGTCATCAAACGTTAACAAAAATCAGCAATAATAAAATTCTGTTTCCATGTGAGTTGTAAAGATACCAAATCGGCCCAGGAAAAAAAAAAAAAAAAAAGTTAATTTGGCTCATAATTTATTCTGAAAGAGGAAAAAAAATCACCCCAAGACAACAGCACCAAGAAATACCCAAACCTAGAGTAGAACCCTGTAATACATGCATTGCTGTTCTTGTCTTTATATCAAGGAGGGAGCACCCTCTTGTGGAAGCTGTACACAAAGACAGGATAAATACTGCTCAGCACTAAATCAAATAATCCTTTCTTTTTCATCCAAAGGAAATCTTACTGGAGCGGCCCCAGCTTTGTTATGCTTTTAGTCTTTCTACGCCCCTAGATCAACCTTTGATACCTCCAGGCATCACCATCAACCCAGCAAAGTCAACTTTCAGTTCCACCAAGAAAGCAAAACCGCAGCATCACCGAATTTAAGTTATGCTCAAAGAGGCTGTAAAGCAAAAGGACAGTAAATGATCTCACTAATGCTGGTTGAGGAGCACACAGCCATCAAACGCTACGCTTCAGCAGCGTAACTCTTTTGCTCCTGGAACTGCTCTGATTTGTGCTAACCTAGTTTGTGTTGGCGTCTGCATCGCTGTTAAGCGGCTCCCTAAAAATCCATCCAAGGATCCTCTGTAACCACTGTCCTCACTGCTCTTCCACCACATCCCTTCGTCCCTGGGTTTGGCACTACCGACTACTGCAAGTGTAAGATCTTTTCTCATCATGAATTATGTCAGGCAGCCAAACAGCATTGGCTTCATTTTAGATGACGGCTGAATAAAGGGGTTTGATGCCCATCTGTACATAAACAAACATAAATGTCCCTTCTTGACAGAGCAACAAGCAGGAGATCTAATGAGGAACCTTTCTGAAAACCTCTACTCTGAATTCCAGCAGTTGTTTAGTGCTGATACAGTACAACTTCCATAAAGGAACCTGGACATCAGTTCTACATCAATTCTACCTTTTCAACAGCAATCTTGCACAACACGTGTGTAGTTGTGAAAGAGGTGAACACGCAGCAACTGCAGAACGTGTAGAAGAAGCTAGGTGGAGAGGAAACGGGGCTGCAGAGGACAAGAACATGATACCTACTGAGATATATGTGAAAGACCAAGAGGTGGCCCAGCAGGAACACGGTCATTAGGCCCAGAAGAATAAAAATCCCAGCCATGATCAAAATGGCAGATGCCCGAGTCTCAACAGGAGCTGCAGGAAGAAACACAAACCAGCGGTGCGTGTGGTTCTTCAGAGCTAGAAAACAAAAAGAGTTGGAGGTAAGTAAATTGTTTGGGTATTAAATATGTCAAACTAAACTTTACAGTTGGAAATACTCAAAAGTAGCTGCAGGAGGCTTATCCTGGTTTGAGCAATATGGGGCTGATTTATCTTCTAATGCTTGGAAAAACTGCACTTTTAGAAGACTCCAGCATCCAAATTTGTGAAAATATTTACTTTACAGCCACCTATGATACGTGGAATTCAAGATCTCAGTGTATTCGAGCTCACCAGGTGTGGGCACAAGGACAAGTGAGACGCAGGCACATGACACAAGCTGCCAACAGGGTTATTTCATAACATCAACGTGACATTCAATAGAAATTACAAAGTTTGCTGAGGAGTTTCTCTCTCTCTCTCTCCCTTGATGGCTGTCATCCTCAGAACTCCTTGCCCCAGTGCCAGAGCCCTGAGCCCTTCCCTTCCTCCCGAAGCCGCAGCGCTCACAGTGTCCCACATGGGCTGTCCCTGGGGGGAGTGCACTGATATAATCGGCTGAGTACAATTCTTGTATATTTTATATTAGTATCAGGATCAATACTGGTTCTTCAATATTATTAATGTTAATTATTTACCCTTATCCTATTAAATCTATTTGTATTTCAACCCTCATCTTTCCTTGTTTTCCCCGATTCCCGGGTGGGGAGGGCTCATCGGGTGATAGAATAATTGTCTAAACAACAATAAATTGTTAAGGGTTTCTCGAACCGTAATAAAGCCTAAGAAATCTTGTGCCTGCAAGGCCTTTAGGAAGAGCAGTTAGCTCTGGACGGAAAGACATTCCATCCAGCTGAGCAGAGAGACTCTTGCAGAACTATAAAACTGAAGAAGTAAAGGGGTGGGAGTCCCTCCTCAGCAGGAGGTCCCACAGAAGCCCATCCCGTATGGAGGTATGTTTGGCTGATTCACAGGAGGCTCAGCTGAAGCTCTGCTGGTACCATCAAAGCGCGGGTCGGAGCGAAGCATCATGGGGTCCACGAAGAACTGCACGAAGACGTAGCAAGCCACAAGGAGCAGAAGGAGGAGGCCCAGGATGGCAGACAGCACGCTATTCACAAAGAGCCTGCCGAGAAGGTAAGGAAGTCTGAGTGGCTTCAACAACGTCACACATACCATTCAAACCCCCCAACCTCTAATAAAGCGGGAGATATAGACAGCTCTCCCAAATTGCTTACACTTATGATAGATACTGGTTAACTGTCTTCTGATTTGTCACCCTGAGGGACAAACCATGACCCTGTAGAGCAACCGTGGTTACAAAACAGTCAGGTTGTCAGGACAGACAAAGAGCTCCCTGCACAAAAACCAGTGTAACGTGGCACCCAGCAGTAACAACTCTCTGCTTTCCACCTGGTTTTAGTGCAGGAAACCGAGAAGGGAATCATCAGTGATGGCCTCCTTATTCTTTATCCTAAACCTGGCAGAGATCAGAGGTGCCTACATGCTGCTGTAACTCCTGCCAACTGGCAGGTCTGGCAGGGAAAGCATGCGATCTGGATGCAGGTTGTTTCAGTGGGGAGCAGCACAATCGCGGTTCTATTCTCACTCCAGCGCTCAGAAGCGTTAAGGACACCCAATTAATATCCCATAAGCTTTTCCTAATACCAAATAATAAGATTATGTTCTCTGTTTTTATTTGTAGATGTTCAGCTACGAAATTCTAAGTATTGGAGTTTTATCCCTGTGTTATTTGAATGCCAGAATAACGCTTGCTTTTTCCATCCAGTTTTCTCATGACTGATTTTATTCAGCTGGGGCCTGAGAGAAAAGTGGTTCTGTGGGGACTGAGACGCAGGAGAACCTGAGGAAGAGAAGAGTAAACCAGAACGTTATTGCTGTTCCTGTCCCAAAGCCAGGCTCTTACCAGTAATTCCTCTCTCCCACACAGTTGTTGAGCCATTTGCAGTGGTGATCAAAGCCACACACACACTTGTTGCAAGTTCCACAGTGCTTTGACGTGGCGCTCCTGCCAAAGAAAGGTGGCGTTAGCATGGCAGCACCAGCTGCAGCACCAGCTAACCCTGACTGTCCAGTGGCACAAATACAGGGGGAGAGAGAGCAGCAGAGATCCTGGGAAGAGTGAGAGAACCTTCTACATCAGCAATATGTCAATGGCCAAATGTTATCAGCCATGGTTGGATCACAATCCCAAACATTGCAAAATTTGCCTTTTCAAAGCACCGCGTGATTTCTGATTTGGAGATCACTGATTTCTTATTTGAAACCCTTTAGCAATTCTACAAAGCTTGATCTTAATGCCTGCCCTCCAAGCCTTTCCTGCTACTGCATTAGCATCCAGCCAGATACAAGCACACGCTACACGCTGTCAGGTCAAACGCTGACATCCAGATAACACGGAACACAACGGCCTTCTCCACACAACACATGAGGGAGTAAATAAAACACAGAACCACCTGAGAGTGGGCACCTGAACGCTGCCACAGGATGAAGTTTAACTCGTGCTATAAAGCTTCAGGGGCTCAATTTCCATCTTACAGTCTGACATTGAAGACTAACGGTGAAGTGTAGTGGTGAAAAAGGTAGAGGAGTAGAAGAAAGAGAGAAAATACTTACACATCTACATCACAGACATTGCAATGATGGTTTTCAATGACATGGGGGTGCTGATTACGATTGAAGGTAGCCAGAGGCCCTAGATATTTTTTTTCTCTCACATTTGCATCCGCAGGATCAATGGAGACTGCAGTAAGATGAACAACTAAATGGTAGATAAAGCACGCTCCTGGACACTGAAGTACACAGTTAAGGATTGTATGAGTGATTTAATACATGTATTTTTAGCCTTAATCCACAAAGCCCACACAGATGAGAAATATATGGCTTAGAATTTGAACTCACTACATAACTGGTTGGAGCATGTTAATCCGAGCTTTATTAACTGAAATGTTAATAAATAATAACTGTAAAAAATATCCTCTGAAAAAAGATAACTAAATCTATAGGAACAACCCTCCTTATTATGTACTACCCTGCCTCACAGAAACGTCCTTCCTAGCACGGGAGTTTTTAAAAATGACCTTTACTTACCAGAATCTGACCCCAGGTGCAGACTGCTGGCATAGGTCCACATTTCTTAGTCCATACAGACTCCTTGGAAAGGAAGAGTCAGTGAAGGACGTGCACATGCCCCGTCACAAGACCAAACTTCCATGAAAGGAAATAAAAAAGTCACATCAAGAAACTAGCAGTGATCACCTTGCTTTCCTTTTTCTTAGTCACAATCCCAAGGAAGAGGATTTAAAGTAGGATTCTACACAATTTACAGACAGGCAATATCCAGGATTTCTCATTGTTGCTTGAAATATTACCTGTTTGGATTTTTACTTCTTGCAAGTCAGAGCAAATACACTGCAGCAGTAGTTTCGATCAGATACCTGAAGCAATTGCTGATATTTGGAAAGAATAGACAAATATGTAAGAATATACAAATAGAAAGCAGCACCTGTGCATCCCTGGAGTACCACTGTGCTCGAGAGTTTGCTTCTTGATATACTGCAGTTTAATGAGCATGTGTTCAAAAATTAACCTTCTGGTTTATATGCTACAAACCCAGCCGTGCACATTGTTGATCATGCTAATGTCTATGGAAAACAGAGCGGTGTAGTAAGGAAAAAAAAGGTCTTTGAGAGGTGTAGCTGACTGGAGCTCTGATGACAGGTGTAGCAGAATGGGAAGGGATTTGCCTTTGACACAAAAAAGACATTAGACATTAACCGCTAGTAAAACTTCAGGATACACGAATCTATTGAATAGAGTGATTTTAGACTGAATTATGAAGGTATTTGGTAGACAAATTCACAAGGTTTGAACTGTGATAATACCAAAGATTTGGGTAAAATAGATAGATAAGAGCGCTGTGAGCTAATGAAAAGCCTAAATCACACAGGTGTAACTAAAACAATGATAAGCAAAAGCATCCCAAACATATCCAAGGCTTCATGGACATACATAAATCCAAACCAGAAATGGTCTAAGTGCATATCCCATCTTTTCAGAACTTTTCCCAGGAGTCTCTAACATTTCTTGGTTACCCTATTCTGCTACAAAAGCACTAAGTGGCACTAAGCCACTTCCTCTTTTTTTTTTTTTTTATTGTGATGTTTAAGGCTAAAGTGGTACCTTGGGAACACACTCTCTTTTTAGGATGATCCTTAAATATTTTTTTGAGAAACCACAGTGTTTTAAAACCATCATTGCATACTTTTTTCCTTTTTTTTTTTTTTTTTTCCCCACCAGGAAGATGCTACTGGAGTAAAGACAAAAGCAAACGCCCACAAATTATGAATCTTCCCCAGCTTGGCAAGTACTAAATTCAAATTTCAGGATACCCTCTTCCTCTGGCACACAGCAGACCTCTCCTCTGTGGTTCACACCACACCACCTCGTCTTTCACTCACAGATTTTCTACAGGGGACAAGAGAGGGCCCTGGGAGAAGATCAGCTCCCAGGCAACCACACCATAGAATCAGAAACATATGAAGCTGCGTTACAGGACTCATTCAGTCAGCACAGGGAGGTGTGGCTGCCCATCACGGCAAAGGTCTTTCAGGAGGGGCTTTTTTTAGTATGACTTCCCTCAAAGCCTGCAGCACACTTGGAGAAGAGAATATAAAGAAAAGGAGACACATAGGCAGAAGGAGACAGCAGAAGAGCCTCGGAGACAAAGGCAGAAACCGTAGCAGAGAGCAATGAAGGAGACAAGGAGAACATTAGTGACCTACCTAAAGTGGAAGGGCAGAGAGGATCTCAAAACAGCTGGTTTTTTATAGGCAGGAGAAGATCATGTTTGTACTTCAGAAAAAGATTCTGGCTCAGCTGCTTTCTCCTATGCTTTCTATGCTACCTAACAACTATTTTTAAAAAATCTCACTGATAGTTTATTCCAGTCCACGTTCTCCTTTTGACCAAAGGATACGATATAGCCAGCGGGCAGCCAGTGGCGGGGCAGGAGAGGAACCAGGATTCCAAAGCCAACCAGAGCAAAGAAGAGGTACAGCCACCAGGCAATAATCTGGAAAATGTGCAGAGGCAAGCTCCAGCCATTCCTTCGAGCACGTTGGACCTGCACCTCAGGAACAGCTTCGCCCAAGTTCTCTGGAGCTGTCTTATTAGGAGGTTTATTGCAGGTATTCATCTATAGAAATCCAAAAATGGAAACAAAAAAAAACAACAAACGTGATAAAAAAATATTGTGAGGGAGCCTTATGTTGGAGATATACACCACGGT
Organism: Calidris pugnax; assembly: GCF_001431845.1. Taxonomy (NCBI): domain Eukaryota; kingdom Metazoa; phylum Chordata; class Aves; order Charadriiformes; family Scolopacidae; genus Calidris; species Calidris pugnax. The sequence goes on along the minus strand of NW_015090776.1, from coordinate 4,988,195 downwards.
GGACAGGAAACTGGAGAGACTAGAACAACGACACATCTGAGGGGACACTTCTCTCTGCACAGGGAATTTGTGACTGATAGTAACAAAAGGGGAAAAAGAATTACAGACTTTAAAAACAAGTGCTGATGTCTGCATGAAACAACAATACCTCAGACTTCCAGTTAGGGGAAACTTGCAGGTTTTGTTAGTCTTTGAAGGGTTCTAGACCTAAATTGAGTAAAAAGAGCAAAGGGGGTATTGCAGCAGCAGTATGGACACATATCATACTCAGATGGCGTATGATGTGCTGTGATTTTGGGGATGTGTTCATGTCAGAAATGGGTGATGGCAGAACAAACACTTTCACCTCTCTCAGATATGCCATGTGTTCCTTCCAGCTAGTGCAGAGAAACGGAGTGAGAGCGGGTGGCCCCAATGGAGCATGTGGTCTGGAACTGCAATTTAGCACTGCACAGCATCCAAGAAAACAGAGACTCCTCTGTCAGCAACAAGGGAAGTGGAAAGACTAGAAACCGAAAAAGTGAAGTGATAATTTAAGGACAAAAAGGGGGAAAGAACTAGGAGTTCCTCCACATCGCAAGTATAAAGCGGACTGTTGCTAGAACAAAAAACGAAATTAGGTATGCAGGACATCCATGAGGGAAGCAGCTTGATTCAGTTGTCCTACAGTGTCTGGGCTCCTGGCAGGGTAAAGTGTGATTTAGCTGCAAAGATGAGTTACAAACCATAACTTGGAAAGTTCTTGATGTTTATGATTTCTGTTTGCACAACAGCTACAAGCTCAGAAATGATTTCTCCCTTTTATCTCAATTTGTGTTGGATTATTAGTTGTTGCTTTTCACTTGCCACGGAGCAAGGATGAGTTTAACATCAGAGGGTTAGCACCAGCGAGCAGAACGATGCAGATCTTGGTACAGCAATGGTCCTGCATCAGTCCTAAGCAAAGGGCTGGAAAGGTCTTTTGTGGTCAACTGGTAGAGAAGCAGCAGGTAAGAATATAAAAGAATGTCATTTATGTCCATCAGCACAGGCTTAGCAACAAGCAGGTTGGAAAAAGCCATCTTAAAATGCTAACTTCAGTCTTCGAAGAAATTAGCAGTATCCAGCTGCATTCAGAGTTCCAGTTGCTACATGGCAACTGGTTCATCATGACCAGAAATGTTACTAATCATGTGATACTTTTCTTACTAGGTTGTTGAGAATTTGCTTGTGTATCACTTTGAGTGTATCACTTTGTAATGCGTACATTACAAAAACCACTCAGATTATTTGAAGAAACTCCCAGGTTTCTTCCTTCTCCTAATAAAAGCCTGGCCCGGGGAGCCAGGCCCACCCAGACCCTGGAAATCTCTTTTGCTGCAAGACTTTGCTGGTTTGTAACATCAGATGTTTTGAAGGTTATGCTATTTAACGTCAAAAGTTTTCTACAATGTAATGGAATCTCTTACATGGCAAACTGCGACTAAGCTATCTCCTGGCTGAATTACCCCTGAGGCTGCCACCATCCCCCAGCCGTGTCTGTCTGCTAACAGACCCTCAAGAAAGAAGAAAGCTGCATGTCACGCTTCGTCTGGCCTGTTCCAGAAGTGAATTTCTTCTTGCCTTTCCCTTATGAGTCGAGGGCTTCTCTTGTAGCTGAAGCACTGATTATCTACTAGCACTGATGAAAAACGAAGCTAGAAGTGAAGAGATTCGTGGATACAGCATCTCCCCTTCTGTGGGTATAGAATGATGGAATGGTTTGGGTTGAAAGGGACTTTAAAGATCATCCAGTTCCAAACCCCCTGCCATGGGGGGTGGGGGCAGGGCATGAACCCCTCCAGGGATGGGGCAGCCACAGCTTCTCTGGCCAACCTGGGCCAGGCTCTCACCACCCTCCCACCAAACAAGTTCTTCCCCACATCTCAGCTCCATCTCCCCTCTTTCAGGGTCAAACCCTTCCCCCTCCTCCTGGGGCTCCCCTCCCTGATCCAGAGTCCCTCCCCAGCTTTCCTGGAGCCCCTTGAGGGACTGGAAGGGGCTGGAAGGTCTCCCCGGAGCCTTCTCTTCTCCAGGCTGAACCCCCCCAACTCTCTCAGCCTGGCCTCACAGGACCCATGGATGTCCAGCACTCCTTCCAACCCGGCTACAGAAAACACTACAAAAAGCAAGGTATGAAGTCACCATCAGGGCTTCCTCGGTCACCGCAGACTGTGGAGAGGTAACCGAGCTGACGCTGGTTGTTAACTATACTAGTTAACGGTAAGTTAGCCGGCAGTTCTCAGGTTGGCCCCTTCGGATGTTCAGCCAAGGGCTGGGTAGTGGGAGGGAGCGACCAGCACAACCCGGAGCCCAACGGGCCGGCACCGGGGGCCAGAACCCCCGGGCGGCCCCTTCCCTCGGCTCCCCCATCGCCTTTTCCTCACCTTCTCCCCGCGGAGGCGGTTGAGAGCGGCCCCGTCCCCGCCTCATGCCCCGGCGGGTAACGGGGCCTCCAGCTGAGGCCGAAACGGCAGCTCCCGGCGCCTCGGGCCGCTGGGCCCGTCGCCATGGGAACGGCCGGGGCTACGGCGGGGCGAAGGGGACAAAACACCCTGGCGCGAAATGGCGGCTGTGGGGTGGACACGGGCCCGGGGACCTGCGGGCCCAGCGGGGATCCCACCCCCGGGGGGAGCCTGGCGAGAAGGACGCTGAAAAAGTATCATTGCTTTGCGAAGCTTCACCGTGGTGGGCTGGGAGTTAGGGACTAGTCAAATTCATAGAATCACAGAATGGTTTGGGTTAGAAGGGACCTTAAAGCCCCCCCAGTGCCACCCCCTGCCCTGGGCAGGGACACCTCCCACCACACCAGGTTGCTCCAAGCCCCCTCCAACCTGCCCTTGAACCCCTCCAGGGATGGGGCATGTAATGAATAACTGAAGATTTGTTGCTGATCAAATTTTAGGATTATCCTTTTCTGTTATACATAGTGTAAGAAAGTCCTGACTTACGCAAACTGCAATGCTATCAAAATGTGTCTATGTAAGTGAATGTTTATCCTTGTACTAACCAAATGCATGTAAGAGATGGCACAAGCTGATTATGCCACCACCACTTGTAAAACTCGCCTAAAGTCAGATTGTAATTTACTGACCAAACAATTTAAGCAAGAAGAACGAGCCCATTGTGGCAGTCTTGAGAACTCCCTAACAAGAAGAGACGTCCACAATGTTATATTGCTAAACCACATGAGAATGTCCTGTTTTGACAAGATAAGCTTAACCCCAATGTTATCCGTGTTTTAACTTTGTACTAATTAATCAGATAGAAGGGGAAGGGTATGAACTAATTTACAGCCGACATTGTCTTGAAACTGCCTTGAAGCAAGACAGACCAGATGGAGGAAAGATAACGGAAGAAGCAGAGGGGTGTACTGAAGGTGTCGAACCCGACCTCTGTGAGGATAAAAAGAGCTATTCAGCTTGCTTGAATTTGCGAGCCTTGGTGGAGCTGCGACTCCCCGGCCACCCAGCGCTGCTTTTGCTTTCCTACCTTAATAAATATTTAGTGAATCTATTTCGGACTTTTTTATTTTTATTTTTATTTTTTTAATTTTAACTATAACAGGGCAGCCACAGCTTCTCTGGCCAACGTGGGCCAGGCTCTCACCACCCTCCCACCAAACAAGTTCTTCCCCACATCTCAGCTCCATCTCCCCTCTTTCAGGGTCAAATCCTTCCCCCTCCTCCTAGGGCTCCCCTCCCTGATCCAGAGTCCTTCCCCAGCTTCCCTGGAGCCCCTTGAGGGACTGGAAGGGGCTTGAAGGTTCCCCCGGAGCCTTCTCTTCTCCAGGCTGAACCCCCCAACTCTCTCAGCCCCCCCTCCCAGCAGAGGGGCTCCAGCCCTCCCAGCATCTCCGGGGCCTCCTTTGGCCCCACTCCAACAGCTCTATGTCCTTCTGCTGTTGGTGGCCCCAGAGCTGGAGGCAGCACTGGGGGGGTCTCCCCAGAGCGGAGCAGAGGGGCAGAATCCCCCCCATCCATCCCTCTCCCTGCTGGCCACGGGGCTGGGGATGCAGCCCAGGGTGTGGGGGGTTTCTGGGCTCCAGCGCAGGTTGCCGGGGCGTGTGGAGCTTCTCCTCCACCGACACACCCAAGTCCTTCTCCTCAGGGCTGCTCTCTGTCCATTCTCCATCTGGCCTGGATTTGTGCTTGGGATTGCCCTGACTCACAAGCAAGACCTTGCACTTGGCCTGGTTGAACTTCATGAGGTTGGCACAGGTCCACCTCTCCGGCCTGTCCAGGTCCCTCTGGATGGCATCTGTCCCTTCCAGAGTGTCAGCCCCTCCACACCGCTTAGCGTCGGCGGCAAACTCCCTGAGGGTGCCCTCCATCCCGCTGTGTGCTGCACATGAACGTTCGAAGGGCGTAAGATCCCTGTGCCAAACCCACATTCGGGGTGCCTGGTCAGGCTGGCACGCCTGAAGCGCAGGAACAAATATTTACCCTTGTAATTCTCCCCTTTGCGTCCCATCCTCTCCCCTCGCTGGGTGCCGGCCAGCTGTGGATTTTCCTGACGCAGCATGGCCATCCCCGCCAGCCCAGGGATGTCCCCCTCCTCCCGGCCCTGGCCGTGCCGGTGGTGGGCAACACAAGGAGGTCTTTATGAGCCGCCCGCGGTCCCTGCACAGCGGCTGCTTTGTGCGAGGGGCAGCGGCACTCACCTAAAGAAGGCTCCTGTGTCTGGAGGGAAGGCTGTCCCGGGGCAGCGTGTCCTTCTCTCGCTGTCCCCAAAGGCCCTTGTCACCTTTTCAACTCTCCCTGCCCCGGGGGGGCTGGCTGTGCTGGTGGTGGCAGGGGATGTCCAAGAAGGGTCTGCACCTCTCTTGTCCTCACTGCCCACCCTCCTTGAGTCGGGAGCCAGGGAACAGCTCGAATGCTCGGTAGGCTACGGAGCTGCAGCTTTGTCCATCTCCTGCCAGGGCCTTTGCAGAGGGTGGCAAGGAATCATGGCCTCCAGTTGCCGTCCCCTGCTTGCCTGGTGCCCCCCTGCCCTTTCCTGGCACCTGCCAAACAGATGGGGACAAGCCTTGGACGTGCCACCCACCTCCCAGTACTGCACGGTGGGGGTGTTCGTTGTGGTCCCTGGGATTAGTGGTGCTGGGAGGGACGTGGGCACTGTGTGATACTGGGTGGGCTTGGTGGCTCCACTGGCACCCCGAGCTCTGCGGGGGGACCCTGCTGTCATCACCGCCCACAGCTGTTCCCCGGAGCGTTCCCCCAAGACCAGGGGGCTGCTCCCACACAGCAGGCACGGAGCAAGGAGGACACCCTTCCTGCAGCTGTTTTTTCTTTTATTGGAGGTTACAAGATACAAGGAGCCAGACCTGGGCGCCATGTGCCATCGGCTCTGCTCTGCTGTGCTCCTCCGTGTGCTCTGCAGGCAGAGAGGTAGGGGGCTGGCAGAGACAGGCACCCCTGGGCTGGTTCCCCTGCCTGCAGAGCAATGCAAGGTGCACCCTTGTGGCCTCTGCGGCAGGCACCCTTTCTGCTGCGGTGGCTTCACCCCACCAGCCATGAGCAAGCATTGAGGGAGAGGGATGTCCCCACCAGGACAAGGACTGGGGCTACTGAGCTGCACCCGCTCTACCGCTCTTCAGGAGAGACCCACACCTGCCTTCAAAGGGGATCAAAACTCATATGGGGACACAAAGGCTGTGACCTTGAAGATGTGCTTGCCCAGGAGGACCTTGCGGGAGAACTCACTCATCTCCAGCTCCACCTCCAGCGTGGCTGGCCCCACCACGGGGTTGGTGAGCACCAGCTCTCCCGTCTGCCGGTCAGAGCGCCGCACGGTGAAGACCCCCTGGCCCCGGCCCCCCGTGATGGCGAAGCGCAGGCTGTCGCCCACGAAGCGGGTGGTGGACATCTTGAAGAGGACGTGGGGCACAGTGCGGTTGGCTTGGAGCGGCAGGTAGTGGAAGGAGATGGAGGTGGCAGCCAGGCGGCAGGCTCGGCTGTCCATGGGGCAGGGGTTCCTCTCGCACTGGCTGCCAGGAGAGAAGTGGTGGCACTGCTCAGTGCCGTGGTTTGGCTCTCGAGGAGATGCCCGCATCCTTGCAAACAAGCCTGGCCCATGCTGCAGGCCGTATCTCCAGCCCCAATGCCACTGTGGCAACCCAAAGCAGCCACATTCGAGCCTTCCCGGCCTCGGATCTCTGTCCCATCCCTGCCTCTGCCAAGAAAACTCCGTGCCTTTCAGGGACACAGCTCTTGGTCATGCTCTGAGGCCGGGACCACAGTCCACAGTCCCAGCTAGAGGATGGAGCCAGGCTCAGATGCTCCTCCTGAAGAGTAACATCCCTTGGCCAGGTTCATCGAATCATTTAGGTTGGAAGAGACCTTTAAGATCATCGAATCCAACCATTAACCCAGCACTTCCAAGTCCACAACTAACCCATGTCCCTCAGCACCACATCTGCCTGTCTTTTAAATACCTCCAGGGATGGTGACTCAACCCCTTCCCTGGGCAGCCTGTTCTGACACTTGAGAACCCTTTTGGTGAAGGATTTTTTCCTTATATCCTTATCTCTTGGGTCACTTCTGCTCGGCCATAAAACAGCTCTGTCTCATGAGCAGGACCAGGGAGTTTTGCCTGCAGGATGGTACCCGATGGCACCACGTGAATGGGCAGCGGGGGGGAAGTTTAGTTTGAGGAAAAGGAGGCTGAGGGGAGACGTCATCACTCTCTACAACGACTTGAAAGGACACTGTAGAGAGGTTGGTGCTGGTCTCTTCTCGCAGGTCATTAGTGACAGAACGAGAGGGAATGGCTTCAAGCTCCAACAAGGTAGGTTTAGACTGGCCATTAGGAAAGAATTTTTCACAGAAAGAGTGGTCAGAGACTGGAATAGGCTGCCCAGGGAGGTAGTTGAGTCACCATCCCTGAATGTTTCAGAGGCGTTTAGATGTGGTGTTGGGGGATATGGTGTAGGGGAGAACTTTTTAGAGTGGGGTTGATGGTTGGACTCGATGATCCCAAGGGTCTTTTCCAACCTGAATGATTCTATTATTCTATGATTCTATGATTCTATGAAAACAGCGTCTTTTCCCCCCAAGGCTGGGGACTCTGGGAGACCTGGATCCTGGATAAAGCCACCATGTATTGGGAAGCCACCAGCATCCCGACCTTTGGCAGGGGGCATCAGGGAGCATGCCAAGCACACCCCACGTGGCAATTTGGCTGGCACGATACGGGGGCTGGGACACATGTAGGACCCATGGCCTGGGGGAGAGGGCACCACGCAGCCCGAGCCACCCACTGTACTCACAAGGCGGAGGTCTTGACGTAGCTGGTGTTGTGACGCGGCGGGGGGCACTTGGGGCGCACGCAGCGGTGGCCCCCGAAGGTGTTGATGCAGAGGTCGCCCTGGCTGCAGTTGTGCTGCTTCCCAGCACACTCATCCACGTCTGCGGCGGGGACAGAGGGTGAGCAGGGCTGGCCCCTGCCCGCTCCCCACCACATCCCTGGTCCCATGGGATGCTCCCTGCCCTGCTCCCACTGCTCTTACCCTCACAGGTGTTGCGGTCAGCGTGGAGCAGGTAGCCGGGGGGGCAGAGGCAGCGGTAGGAGCCGGGGAGGTTGAGGCAGTCGTGGAGGCAGATGCGGGTCTGGGGGCTGGACTGGAAGAGCTGGCACTCGTCCACGTCTAGGGCAGGGGGGGACAGAGCAGGACATGGCTGATGTTGACATCCTGCCGATGCCGAGCCTCAGCTTCCCCTCGCCTCGGTCCACCGTCCTCACCCTCCTTTTACCGTGGCACATGCCGCCCGCCCGCATCTGGAAGCCGGTGTCACAGCTGCAGCGCCGGGCACCCCCCAGGTGGCCCTGGGCACAGCGGGGCTGGCGGCTGAAGGAGGCGTTGCTCAGTGTCACCCAGTCTGTGGGGAGGAGTAGGGGTCACTGCCGGGGTCGGGGTTGGGGGGGGTACAAGGAGATAGGGGAGGGCTGAGATTGCGGGGGACCACGGGGAGATGGGTGCAGCGTGGCCGGGTGACGTCCCCATGAGCATCCCCAAACCTGGGCACCTACAGGCATAGATGGGGCTCTGGCAGGTGGGGCCTGACCAGCCCCGGTGGCAGAGGCAGGTGTAGCCCTGGTTGCCATCCACGCAGGTCCCACCGTTGGCACAAGGGTGGCTGGAGCAGTCATCCACACCTGGGGAGAAGGAGCTGATGAAGACGGGCTGGAGACACCCACCCTCACCTCACGGCTCCCATTGCTGCAGCCTCTGGGGAGCAGAGTGAGGGGGACCCAGAGCTCAGGGTGAGAGGGGAGCCCCCCCACCCCGGGCACCCCGACCCCGCTCCACTTCACTTCTGCAGAAGGGCTGGGTGCCGCTCCAGGTGCGGTCCCGCCGGCAGGCGCGCGTCTCCGAGCCCACCAGCCGAAAGCCGGCGTCGCAGACGAAGTGAACGTCGTGGCCCACCCGCAGGCTGCGGCCCAGCATCCGTCCGTTCGGCGGCACTGCCGGCTGCGGACAGGTCTCTGCGGACAGACGGACAGGGGTGAGGACGGACGCTGCCAGGCAAGGAGCTGAGGGGCGCCGTGCCCATGCCGCTTGCCAGCTGGCCCCAAGGAGATGTCTGTCTCCCCCGGCCGGGGTTACCGTTGCGTTTGGTGGCCTGTTTCTGGAGGTGGCTCTGGAGGAGGTTGAGCTGCTGCCGGAGCCCCCGCGTGCCCCGCAGCTGGGCAGCCTCCTGCGCCGCCAGCAGCTTCTGCATCTGCCGCACCGCCTCCAGCGCCTGCTGCTGGCTCAGGCACTCCTGGGGGGACACAAGGACACCCCCCGTCACCTGCCGGGCTCCCCCGCCACCCACCCACCCAAGCAGGCAGCGTATTTGGGGGTTGTTTGGATGCCCTTGCCCCCCTGCCTCCGGATCTGCTCCAGCCTCAGCCCCTCTGCCTGGTCCTGCCCTGGCACTGGGATGCCCCGGGTGGGATTAGCATCTTCTCAGTGCTGCAGGGGACAAGCCCCACTGCCACCTCCCCTGGCCCTGGGCAGCCCCGTGGCCGTGCTGTATCCCCCACCCCGGGGTGGTGACACGGTGCCGAGGGGTCTGCAAGGGAGCAGAAGAGGGGAGGCGAGGGTCCTTACCTGGGGGCTGCCGAGGGGCAGCTGGAGGATGCCCAGGGCCAGCCAGGCTGGCAGCAGGACGAGGAGCATGGCGGGGACGAGGAGCGTTGCGCCGGGGCTGGCTCCGGCTGTGCAGGCTGCAGGGAGGAGATGCTGGCGCTCCGGTGCTGCCGGGCCTCCCGTGCAGCCGCGCTCCTGCGCTCGCCGGGATTTATCGGCGGCCCCTGCCCCTCTGTTTGTTGGTTTTTCCCTTGGCCGAGGCCGAGGCGTAGGAAAGTTTCCCCTTGGCACCGGCGCCGGCCCTTCCCTTCTCTCTCCGCACATCAGAGGCTTTGGGGGCCTTTCATGTCACAGGGCCAGCAGATGCTGGGGCCAGGCGGTGGCTGTCACGGCACCCCCCCCCCCCCACCACACACCAGCGGTACCGGGCTCCCCCCACGGCCAGCCATGGCTCCGGGGCTCCCTGGCACGCGGGGGTGCAGGAGGAGGATAATCCCGTGCGTTTGCTAAGCGTGGGAAAGTCTCCTGGGAGAAGGGATGGATTTGGAGTCGGCGCAGGGTCTGGCTCTCTGGTGGGGCTGGGGGCACCGAGGAGGGCAGCCCGGCGGTGCCACGGACCCACCAGCCTCGGCACAGCCCTGCTGGGGTGAGTGAGTCCCGGCTGGAGATTAGAGGGGGACCCCAGGGCTCCACGGCAGCCTGGAGTTGGGGTGCAGGATGGCATGAGGGTGGGCATGAGGGTTAGGGTTAATGTTAGTGCTGGGATTGGGATTAAGGTTGAGATTGGGGCTGGAGTTGGAGTTAGGGTTGGCGTTACAATTGGGGTTGAGGTTTAGGTTGGGCTTGGGGTTATGGTTGGGGCTGGATTTGGGGTTGATGTTGGGGTTGGGGTTGAGGTTTGAGTTGGGGCTGGAGTTGGAGTTAGGGTTGGCGTTACAATTGGGGTTGAGGTTTAGGTTGGGCTTGGGGTTATGGTTGGGGCTGGATTTGGGGTTGATGTTGGGGTTGAGACTGAGGTTTGGGTTGGGGCTGGAGTTGGAGTTGGGGTTATGGTTGGGACTGGATTTGGGGTTGATGTTGAGGTTTGGGTTGTGCTTGGGGTTATGGTTGGGCCTGAGGTTGGGGCTGGATTTGGGGTTGATGTTGGGGTTGGGGTTGATGTTGGTTTGGGATTTGGGTTGGGCTTGGGGTTATGGTTGGGCTTGAGGTTGGGGCTGGATTTGGGGTTGATGTGGGGGCTGGGGTTGAGGTTTGGGATGAGTTTATGGTTGGGATTGGGGTTAGGGTTGGTGTTACGACCACTGGCAAGGGTTCAGGTGTATATGAAGAGGAGGGTTTGGATGAGGGTTGGGGTTGGCATTAGCATCAGGCTCACGGTTCAGGCCAGGGTTAGGCTCAGGGTGAGGGAACTAAGGCGTTCAGAGCTGGATTTCTGCTGCTGAGGTGGGGGGGATGCTCCCAGTGCCACCCGCCTGTGACAGCCCAGAGGAGGGGACATGGCAGCGGGTGCCTGTCCCCAGCCACCCCTGGGCAGTGATGTCTGAAGCCCAGACATCTGTCCTGTGCCAGGGGAGCCCCCCCAGCCCCCCGCCATGGGTGCTGGGAGCAGAGCTATCAGGGTGCTACTGAGCCAACCCTGGGCACTTGCTGGGACGTGTCCCCCCCCTCCCCAAGCCCAGCATCTCTCCCGCCGCCGGCCCCCTGGCCCTCCACATCCTCCCACCCCGTAACCATGCTGCCCAGCTTGCTGGAGCGGGTATTTGGCTTCTTGCCCACGGCGGTGTGTGTTACCTCCCCGGCATGTTTAATTCATGGGGCAGGAGGAAAGCTGGCAGCATGGGGAGCCCCCCCCCCGTTGACCCCCAGCCTCCTCGGTATCCGATCTCCTGGCACCCCAAAGGTGGGGGATCCCCGCTCCCTCCTGCCTTCCCACCCCGACCCCCGGCTCGGCAGTGGGGTTGGGGCGGACCCTGGGGGGCTGACCCGGCTGCGGGGCATCCCGGGAGCTGTCTGCCCCCGAGTTCTCGCCAGTGAGCAACTGTTTTGACAGAGCTTATTACTCACCCGTCAGGCTTTTGTTCGCGCTGACCAGCGGTGCCTGTCTGCAGTCCTGAATAGGATCACATCCCGCAAGCAGACACACACAAGCAGGAGCAGCGCGGCCGAGCTCGCCCCCCCTACTCATTTCTCCCCCCAAAATCCTCCCTCCAGAGCTGTGGGGGTTTGGTTTTCCACCTCTCACCTTCCCCTCCGCTCCCCAAACCCCAGCCACCTGCATGAAGCTCTTGGTGCTGCTGGTTTGCAACCTCCTGGCGTGGAGGGTGGGTGAGATGGGGTCGGATGCTCCAGAGAAGTTGTCCGCGCTGGCGCCAGGAGGTAACGGGGAGAGGGGCTGGTGGGGGGGGGGCGGTTCTGCTGCCAGCAACAGGGCTTGGGGGGGCTGCTGGTTTGGGTGGGTGCACTCTAAGCACCGTCCCCCAGGGCCAGGCCAGGTGGGCAGGGGGCTGGGGAGGGAGGTGGGCACCCAGGGGTGGCAACGGGGGTCTTGGGTGACGGGGGCTGG
>NW_015090776.1:4974376-4976222 GCF_001431845.1 Calidris pugnax | reverse complement strand
CCCCTGTCCCTTTTGTGCTCCCAGCCCAAAAGCGCTTTCTTCTCCCCTCGAGTCTCCATGGAGACCCGGGTGCCTTCCCCATATCCCCGGCTGCGGCCGGACCCTTCGGGGGGGCATGAGGCCCAGATGGGGATATGGGGAAGGCATTTGCACCCCACAGACCCCTTGGCCACATCCCCAGCCCCTGCTCTCATGTGTGTGTGTCCCCCCCCAGCCCTCAGCCTGAAGGAGACCTTCCTGGTGCTCTCGTTGCACAACAAGCTGAGGAGCAAAGTGCAGCCCCCCGCCGCCAACATGCAGAAGCTGGTGAGTACTGTCCCCCCCCCACAACCTTGGATATCCCCCACCCCATGCCCAGGGAGAGGGGCAGCCCATGGGTGCCACGCAGTAGTTCATTAACAAGTTAACGAAGCAGAAGAGCTGGCTGGTGTGGGGCCCCCAGGGAAGAACATGCCACCAGCACCAGTGTGCACCCAAAGGCAGCGCTGGTCCCTTGGGGTTCCTTGTGGGGTCCCCCATGCCCTTCTGATGTCCCCTGATCACCCCACACCTGCGCACACCAAGGGCAGGGCTGGTCCCTTGGGATCTCCCACATCCCATGATGTCCCTCTGATGTCCCTCAACCACCCTGCACACCACAAGGGCCAGGCTGGTCGCTTGGGGTCCCCACTGTGGGGTCTCCCATGTCCCATGATGGCCCTTGATGGCCCTTAATCACCCCACACCTGTGCACACCAAGGGCAGGGCTGGTCCCTTGGGATCTCCCACATCCCATGATGTCCCTCAACCACCCTGCACACCACAAGGGCCAGGCTGGTCGCTTGGGGTCCCCACTGTGGGGTCTCCCATGTCCCATGATGGCCCTTGATGGCCCTTAATCACCCCACACCTGCACACACCAAGGGCAGGGCTGGTCCCTTGGGATCTCCCACATCCCATGATGTCCCTCAACCACCCTGCACACCACAAGGGCCAGGCTGGTCGCTTGGGGTCCCCACTGTAGGATCCCCTGTGTCCCATGATGGCCCTTGATGGCCCTTAATCACCCCACACCTGTGCACACCAAGGGCAGGGCTGGTCCCTTGGGATCTCCCACATCCCATGATGTCCCTCAACCACCCTGCACACCACAAGGGCCAGGCTGGTCGCTTGGGGTCCCCACTGTAGGATCCCCTGTGTCCCATGATGGCCCTTGATGGCCCTTAATCACCCCACACCTGTGCACACCAAGGGCAGGGCTGGTCCCTTGGGATCTCCCACATCCCATGATGTCCCTCAACCACCCTGCACACCACAAGGGCCAGGCTGGTCGCTTGGGGTCCCCACTGTAGGATCCCACCTCCCCGGCATGTTTAATTCATGGGGCAGGAGGAAAGCTGGCAGCATGGGGAGCCCCCCCCCCGTTGACCCCCAGCCTCCTCGGTATCCGATCTCCTGGCACCCCAAAGGTGGGGGATCCCCGCTCCCTCCTGCCTTCCCACCCCGACCCCCGGCTCGGCAGTGGGGTTGGGGCGGACCCTGGGGGGCTGACCCGGCTGCGGGGCATCCCGGGAGCTGTCTGCCCCCGAGTTCTCGCCAGCGAGCAACTGTTTTGACAGAGCTTATTACTCACCCGTCAGGCTTTTGTTCGCGCTGACCAGCGGTGCCTGTCTGCAGTCCTGAATAGGATCACATCCCGCAAGCAGACACACACAAGCAGGAGCAGTGCGGCCGAGCTCGCCCCCCCTACTCATTTCTCCCCCCAAAATCCTCCCTCCAGAGCTGTGGGGGTTTGGTTTTCCACCTCTCACCTTCCCCTCCGCTCCCCAAACCCCAGCCACCTGCATGAAGCTCTTGGTGCTGCTGG
>NW_015090776.1:4972170-4973866 GCF_001431845.1 Calidris pugnax | reverse complement strand
TCTTCTCCCCTCGAGTCTCCATGGAGACCCGGGTGCCTTCCCCATATCCCCGGCTGCGGCCGGACCCTTCGGGGGGGCATGAGGCCCAGATGGGGATATGGGGAAGGCATTTGCACCCCACAGACCCCTTGGCCACATCCCCAGCCCCTGCTCTCATGTGTGTGTGTCCCCCCCCAGCCCTCAGCCTGAAGGAGACCTTCCTGGTGCTCTCGTTGCACAACAAGCTGAGGAGCAAAGTGCAGCCCCCCGCCGCCAACATGCAGAAGCTGGTGAGTACTGTCCCCCCCCCACAACCTTGGATATCCCCCACCCCATGCCCAGGGAGAGGGGCAGCCCATGGGTGCCACGCAGTAGTTCATTAACAAGTTAACGAAGCAGAAGAGCTGGCTGGTGTGGGGCCCCCAGGGAAGAACATGCCACCAGCACCAGTGTGCACCCAAAGGCAGCGCTGGTCCCTTGGGGTTCCTTGTGGGGTCCCCCATGCCCTTCTGATGTCCCCTGATCACCCCACACCTGCACACACCAAGGGCAGGGCTGGTCCCTTGGGATCTCCCACATCCCATGATGTCCCTCAACCACCCTGCACACCACAAGGGCCAGGCTGGTCGCTTGGGGTCCCCACTGTAGGATCCCCTGTGTCCCATGATGGCCCTTGATGGCCCTTAATCACCCCACACCTGTGCACACCAAGGGCAGGGCTGGTCCCTTGGGATCTCCCACATCCCATGATGTCCCTCAACCACCCTGCACACCACAAGGGCCAGGCTGGTCGCTTGGGGTCCCCACTGTGGGGTCTCCCATGTCTCATGATGGCCCTTGATGGCCCTTAATCACCCCACACCTGCACACACCAAGGGCAGGGCTGGTCCCTTGGGATCTCCCACATCCCATGATGTCCCTCTGATGTCCCTCAACCACCCTGCACACCACAAGGGCCAGGCTGGTCACTTGGGGTCCCCACTGTGGGGTCCCCTGTGTCCCATGATGGCCCTTGATGGCCCTCAATCACCCCACACCTGTGCACCCCAAGGGCAGGGCTAGTCCCCTGTGGGGTCTCCTCCACATCCCCTGGTGGTCCCCCAGTCACTGCAGGGGGTAGAGCTGCTCGCTGGGGTCCCTTGCAGCATCCCCCATGGCAACCCTCCGATGTCCCCCAGTCATCCCCTGGACCGACCCCCTTGGTGGTCCCCAAACTTCCCCCTGGGGGCTTCCCCCAAGCATCCCCCACACTGGGGCTGTCCTGGAGACCCAGGGTGGCTCCTGGCCCCCCTGCAGGAGTGGAGCGAGGAGCTGGGGCGGCTGGCAGGGGTGCGGGTGGCCAGCTGCCTGGAGGGTCCCGCTCCCCCTCCGGCCCCGCAGCTGGGCTGGAGCGAGTCCCTGCTGCCGGCGGGCGCCGGGGGCTTCGTGGCCGTGCTGGAGCGCTGGTTCGCCCAGGGCCGACACTACGACTACAGGACGGGGCGCTGCGCCCGGAACGCCACCTGCCGCCATTACACCCAGGTGGGCAGGGGGGGCTTCGGGAGGGCGAGGAGGGGGAGAAGGGGGCTGTGGGGGCTGTGGGGGCGCGTGGACAGGGGTGACAGACGCTCTCTCGCAGCTGGTGTGGGCCACAGCGGGGCGGCTGGGCTGCGGGAGGCACCTCTGCGCCGGCGGCCATGGCCCCAGGGAGGCCTTCGCCTGCGCCTACTCCCCGGGG
>NW_015090776.1:4968057-4971705 GCF_001431845.1 Calidris pugnax | reverse complement strand
TTTGTTCGCGCTGCCCAGCGGTGCCTGTCTGCAGTCCTGAATAGGATCACATCCCGCAAGCAGACACACACAAGCAGGAGCAGTGCGGCCGAGCTCGCCCCCCCTACTCATTTCTCCCCCCAAAATCCTCCCTCCAGAGCTGTGGGGGTTTGGTTTTCCACCTCTCACCTTCCCCTCCGCTCCCCAAACCCCAGCCACCTGCATGAAGCTCTTGGTGCTGCTGGTTTGCAACCTCCTGCTCCCTCTGCACCGCCGGCCTCTCCGGCTGCTTCAAGTCCTGGGACCACGGCGGGGGGCTCTGCGGTGAGTCCCCCACCACCCCCCCATGGGGACCCCCCACTTCCACCCCGGTGGCACCGCAACCCTTGACGCTGTGCCCCCCCCGCTGTGCCCCAGAGGTGCCCAGGAACCCCTGCCGCATGAGCTGCAGGAACGGGGGGCGCCTCGACATGAGCAGCTGCCAGTGCGCCTGCCCCCCCGCCTACACCGGCAGGTACTGCCAAGGTGAGAGGGGTCACGCTCTGCTGGGTGCCCGGGGCCGGGGGGAAGCATGCTCTGCCCCCTGGGGTGGGCAAGGGGCTGCCACTGGCCCCCCCTTCCCTGGCTCAGGCAGCCCCCCCTTGCCCGCAGTGAGGTGCAGCGGGCAGTGCCTCCACGGAAAGTTCAGGAAGGAGGAGTGCTCCTGCCTCTGCGACGCGGGCTACGGCGGTGCCGAGTGCGGCAGTGAGTTTGGGCTGGCCCCCCCCCCAACCCCAGGAGCGGGGCGAAGGGTGTCCCCCTCCTTCCTGGTGGGGCCGGCTCTGACCCCCCCTGTGCCCCCAGCAAAGGTTCCGTTCCCTTTCCACACCTGCGACGTCCAGATCGATGGCGACTGCTTCATGGTGTCCCCCGAGGCCGACACCTACTACGGGGCGAAAATCAAGTGCCAGGTGAGCCCCGGGATGTTCCGGGTGTCCCTCTGCCGCTGAAAAATGCCACCCGGGGCTGGCAGCATCCCCCCCCCACCAGAGGGCCACATGTCTGGGGCTGACTCGGTCCCTTCCCCGCAGGAGAAAGGGGCGATGCTGGCCCAGATCGGGAACCAGAAGGTCCAGGACATCCTGGCTTTCTACCTCAGCCGCCTGGAGACTGGTAACAGGGTGACAGACACCGATTTTGAGACCGGGAACTTCTGGATTGGTGAGTGACAAGCAAGGGTGTGCTGTCCCTGGGGTGCGGGTGGCCGTGCCACCCCACCTCCCGCTCCCCCAGGTCTCACCTACAAGACCTCCAAGGCTTCCTTCCGCTGGGACGTGGGCGAGCCCTCCTCCTTCACCAGCTTCGCTTTCGGGCAGCCAGACAACCAGGGGTAAGTGCCCGCTGGGTCCAGAGGACACCCCCACCCCTGTGACGGTGTCCCCCACTGTGCCGGCCGTCCTCACCACCCTCCCACCGGGGCACAGGTTTGGGAACTGCGTGGAGATGCAGGCGGCTGCTGCCTTCAACTGGAACGACCAGCGCTGCAAGACCCGGAACCGGTACATCTGCCAGTTCGGTGAGTCCCTCCCCGAGCGGTGAGCCCCGCTGCCAGCCCTGCCCACACCCCTGGGTCCTTCCCACCATGGGGGACACTGACTCTCCGCATCCCCTCGCAGCCCAGGAGCACATCTCCCTCTGGTAGTGGCACCCCTGAGCCCGTAGCCTTGGGCACCGGCCAGTGCTGGCTGCTGTGCTGAGCCCATCGCCCAGGAGGACCACGGTGCTGTGCCAACAAGCCCAGACCGTGGCTGAGGAGGACCCTGTTGCCATGTCAAGACCAGACCATGGCTGAGGAGGACCCTGTTGCCATGCCAAGCCCAGACCATGGCTGAGGAGGACCCTGTTGCCGTGCCAAGCCCAGACCATGACTGAGGAGGACCCCGTTGCCATGCCAAGCCCAGACCATGGCTGAGGAGGACCCTGTTGCCATGCCAAGCCCAGACCATGGCTGAGGAGGACCCTGTTGCCGTGCCAAGCCCAGACCATGACTGAGGAGGACCCCGTTGCTATGTCAAGCCCAGACCATGACTGAGGAGGACCCCGTTGCCATGCCAAGCCCAGACCAGGGCTGAGGAAGACCCCGTTGCTGTGCCAAGCCCAGACCATGTCTGAGGAGGACCCCATTGCTATGCCAAGCCCAGACCGTGACTGAGGAAGAGTTGCCCATGGCTCCCCTACGTGGGGGACAGGAGGCTGAGGGGACCCATGGCACTGGGACCTGGCAAGAAGGGTGCACACTCCACACACCAGCATCCCCAAACCAGCGTCTTCTTCTGCCCCTCACCTTCCTCTGTTACTATCACGCTGTGACAGCCCGCTGGGCAGGGAGGTGGCCCCACAACAGCTATGTCCACAAGCATCCACCTCCTGAATTGGCAGCCAGGCTGTGTCTGGACTGTGGTCACGATGTGGCGAGGGCCCAAAGGGGGCTTCTGTGGGGCACAGGCGTCAGCACAGCTCAGGGTGAGGGCTCCAAGCCATCGTCCCATCCTGCTCAGGAACTCCAGCCTGGCACTGTAGGCTCCCCACCACCACCTGGTCCTTCCTCATCACCTGGTTCCTCACCATCTGTCATCTGGTTAATAAAGCCCCTTGCTCCCTTGGGAAGAGCCATTTGTCTCCTTTTCCTCCCCCAGACCCACCAGACTCTCCCACTAGCCATGGCCCACATCCTGCCCACACTGGGTGGTATCTCCAGCTCCATCCCTGGTGCTGGGGTTGGAGGAGCTGGGACCAGCCTGGCTCCTGGCCTAGCTCATGTCCCCGAGGGGGCACCATGGGGGTGTTTTGGTTAGCCAAGAGCCCACGGGCCACTGAGGCCAGGAAGGCGGGGGTCCAACAAGTTGGAGGGGACTGGAGGCAGGAGGTGGGGGAAAAAGTCCAGGGAGGATGAAGACGTGGATGAGGATGGGGAAGATGAAGGGGATGGAGATGGAGATGAAGATGAAGGATGAGGATGGAGGATGGGGATGGAGGATGAGGATGGAGGGTGGGGATGAGGATGGAGGATGAGGATGGGGATGGAGGATGAGGATGGAAGATGGGGATGGAGGATGGGGAGGAAGGATGAGGATGAAGATGGAGGATTGGGATGGAGGGTGGGGGGTGAGGATGGAGATGGGGATGGAGTTGGGGATGGAGGATGAGTATGGGGATGGGGGATGGAGATGGAGGATGAAGGACAGGGATGAAGGATGAGGATGGGGATAGAGGATGGAGGATGGGGTATGGGGATGGAGGATGGGGATGGGAATGGAGGGTGGAGGATGGGGATGAAGATGGGTGATGGAGGATGGGGATCACTCTGGAGGATGAAGATGAAGATGAAGGATGAGGATGGGGATGAAGGATGGGAATGGAGGGTGGAGGATGAGGATGAAGATGGGCGATGGAGGATGGGGATCACTGGAGGATGAAGATGAAGGATGAGGATGGGGATGACGCTGGAGGCTGGGGCTGTTCCAGCAGAGGGGAGGGGCATGGGCGTGGCGGGACGTGGTCGCCCCTCCCCCTTTCCCACCCCCCCTCCCATTCGGGGGTGGTGCAACCCTCGGTGTGTGTGTCCCCCCCTCACTTCTCCCGGCGGTGGTCGGGCCCGGTGGCGGCGCGGTGGGGCCGGGGCTGCGGGGG
>NW_015090776.1:4961539-4967797 GCF_001431845.1 Calidris pugnax | reverse complement strand
CCCAGGACAGGGATGTCCTTCCAGCACCAGGATGCCCCCCACACCATTACCCCCCCTCCCCATTCTGTTTCTCCCCCCCAACAATTATACCCCCAGGACCCCCAGTTCTCCCAGTACGGGGCTGCCCTTGCTGCTGCGGGGGGAGAAGGGAGCCCAGACGCAGGGCTGGTGGCCCCGAGGTGATGGAGCCCTGCTGGCCCGGGTCCCCTGCCCCAACAGGACAGTCCCCTCCGTGCAGGTGGCATGTGGTGGGGTCCCTGGCCATGGCTGGGGGTCCCTGGTTGGGGGGGGGGGGAGGTCTCCGTCCCGCTGGCAGGGAGGGGAGCGGGTGGCTCTGCCAACTGGGAGTGATGGGCTGGAGAGAGGGATGCTGAAATGGGGGGTCTCATCCCGGGGGGTCTCGGCCGTCCCTGGGGATGTTGGCTGTGCCCACGGAAAATGGGTGCCAGCCCCTACATGAGGGGCACCACCTTCCCCAGCTCACCCCGAGGTCAGAGCCAACCCGCAGAGTTCGTCACACAAGGTGTGTTTCCAAGTGCCTCTTTCCTTCTGCTCAGACCTTGCTCAGAAGCCCTCTCCTCTGCGGGGGTGGGGGGACCTTGCTCTGTTGGATGCGGGGGCTGGAAGGGACCCGTGGCCAGTGTCCACGCTCCTCCTGGGGAGGTCTAGACCTCTCTGAGGAGCTGGTGTGTTCCCAGAGGACTCAGGAAGCTTCAGGTCGGGGTTGTCCGCTGCGTTGGCATCCACAATGTCACCTGTGGGACAGGCTGGTCACGCTTACCATGGCCAAGGGGGAGCACGCAAGAGGAAGACCTCAACATCTCTCCCACCGGAATGATAAAATTAAATATACGGAGATGTTAGTAAAGCTTTGCCTTGGTGGATCTCAAGTATGTACCCAGAAAATAGAGTCAAGATGGCTTTTCTACAGATGTTGGCTGTGAAATCCTAAAGAAGGGGTGAAGAGCATCACCAGGGAGGGTGACGTGGCATCGCCGAGCCATGTGTCTGGAGACATCTCCACCCCACACCTCGGCATCGCGTGCCCCTCGGCAGCCTTTTGGAGCACGAAGGGGCTGCGGGCAGGGCTTCCCCCATCCCCGGCGCCCACCCGTGGTGGGCAACACACAACAGCATCCCTGGACTCCCTGAGAAGTGGTGGATTCACTGTGGTGGTGGGCAATGTCTCTGGTGGTTAATTACCCTCATCGTCAGAGGTGCTTTCTGCTGTCCTAATTGGAGCCTGCCTGGTCTTGGCTGGGCGCAGGCTCCTGGGGACGGGGCACCGCGGGAAGGGGCTGCTGCAGGGACAGCAGGAGCCACTCCGTGTCCTGGCACAACCCTGGGCTGCTCCTGTCACAGAATCACAGAATCTTCTAGGTTGGAAGGGACCTCAAAGATCATCTTGTCCAACCGTCAACCTCACTGACAAAAATTAGACACCCCCACAACAAACAAGAAGCATCATCACTAAACCATACCTCCCAGCACTTCATCAACCTGTCTTTTGAACACCTCCAGGGGTGGTGCCTCAACCACCTCCCTGGGCAGCCCATTCCAATGTCTGTCCTTCCCCCAGAACTTAAATCTGGAGAGAGCAGCCAACCTTGGGCTCAGCCTGTGGCTGCTCTAGAGCGGGACATCTCCAGCTGGGTGAGGAGCATGGCCAGGAGCCTTCGGGAAGCCGGTGCCAGAGAGACCTCTGCGTGGGGTGGGGTGAAAAAGCCCTTCCCCTTTCCTTCCCAGGGCTCATTCCCCTCCTCTCTCTCTCCCCTCAGATCTGGACATGGCCAGGGAACCCAAGCCGAGCCGGGCCAGGCTGGGCCAGAAGCGGCAGCACGGCAGCAGCCTGTACCAGTGAGTGCTGCTCGCGGGACGGGGGCTGCGCCAGGGGTGGGGGGACAGTTTGGGCTGGGGGCTGTCCCATGCCTGGCTCTTCTTCTTCCTCCCCCTGCTCTCCGTTGCTCGCTCCTCAGGCTATTCTGGCTGCCTGCCCAGGGTGGTGGAGACGGGTCGGGGGGATGTCCCTGTCCCATCCCCATGGTGCTCTCAGAGCATTGCCCCCGGCCGCACTGGTGGCAACCGGACGCCTCGCTGGGTTCCACTGGGGTGGTGATGGACCTGGTGATGGTGATGGTGGCACCGATGGTAGCAGGAGAGCAGGTTCCCATCCCTGCCTGCTTTTGGCTCCCTGGCTCTGCAGGCGAGAGGCAAGGAGGGCACCGGAGCCAGGCTCCCGTCTGTCTCGTTAGAGAGCTTTTTGCGAACAGCCTGATTGAACTAATTGCTCTGCCCGTTGCCATGGCGCCAGAGGGACGCAGCGCTGGCAGGGCAGGGACCGCCGGCCCCACCGGGCTGCTGGAGCGTGGCAGCCGCCGCTTTGGCTCTTCCCAGGGGATGCTCTGAGCAAAAAGCTGAGCCAGGAAAACCCTTGCCGTGTCCCCAGCTGGGTGCCAGACCCCAAGACCAAGTCTTCTGCAAAGCCACCGGTGGTGCCATGGCAGGAGGTGGCCTGGGACATCCCCATCCATCTCAGCAGTGGCTCCGGGCAGCAGCACCTGCCACACCAGGAGCTGGCACCTTCCCTGTGTCCCACGCCAGGGTTGGGACTCCTCTCTCTCTGGCTGCTCATTCCCCAAGGCAGGTTGTGACCTTCCTCCCAGGGAGGCAGGGATGCAAAGGACTCACCATCCCCATCACAGCGATGGAAGCTTGGGAGGCAGCAGGACTGAAATCTCCCAAAATATCCCCAAGGGGCAAAGAACAGGGGGGTCCTGGCACCCGGGGGCTCCAGGAGGACTTTCTGTTTCCCCTTTCCAGGAGGGCTGGTGCTCATAGGCTGTGTCCCATGGGGATTATTCTTGAATAGGGCAGGGTGGGAGCAGGGCCAGAGTTGTCTTCACCCCGTGACAAGCTCCGAGCTGCCTTCTGGGCTGGGCAAGCCTGGCTCAGGCTTGGTAGCCCCAAGCAGGGCAGCACAGGTTGCCCATTAGCCCCGTCCCAGCAGACTTTCACTGAATTTCACTGAATTTTTAGAGTTGGAAGAGACCATAGAGATCATCTAGTCCAACTCCCCTGCCAAAGCAGGATTGCCCAGAGCACATCACTCAGGAGCATCCAGGTGGGTCTTGAAAATCTCCAGAGAAGGGGACTCCACACCCTCCCTGGGCAGCCTCTGCCAGGGTTCTGTCACCCTCACTGTGAAAAAGTTCTTCCTCATATTCAAGTGGAACCCTTTATGTTCCAGCTTGTGCCCATTGCCCCTTGTCCTCTCACTGGCAACTACTGAAAAGAGTCTGGTTCCCTCCTCCCTCAGCCCGCCCTTGAGATACTTGTCAGCATTAATAACGTCTCCCCTCAGCCTTCTCTTCTCCAGACTAAAGAGTCCCAGCTCTCTCAGTCTCTCCTCATAAGGGAGATGCTCCAACCCTTGAATCATCTTTGTAGCCCTACGCTGGACTCTCTCCAGCAGTTCCCTGTCCCTCTTGAACTGGGGAGCCCAGAACTGGAGGCAGGATTCCAGTTGTGGCCTCCCCAGTGCAGAGCAGAGGGGCAGAATGACCTCCCTTGACCTGCTGGGTCAAGGAGCTCTCCCGGAGCTCCAGCCTCAGTCCTGCAGCAAAAGGGTCATCTGCAGCCAAACCCGGAGCCCTGGAGGACCTTGTCCTGCCCTCCCCTTGCCCCCCGTTCCCAGCAGCGTGGCTGGGAGGGCTCCCCGCTCCCAGCGATGCTCTGAGCATGGCTTTGTTTCCCCTCGGATTAAACTTAATCCTACGCCCGACTCCACACGAGCTGAAGCAGCAAAATGAGCTTCAGCATCTTTCCTCCTCCTCCTCCTCCTTCTTCTCCCCCCCACCCCCAGACCCGGCTCCTGGTCCACAGTACGTGATTTATTAGGGGCACGTCAGCTGCCCGTGCTGGAGGCGATCCCTTGACAGATCACTTCTTAATTTGGAGCCAGGCGAGCCAACAGCGTGTGCTCAGAGCCAGGGACTGTGACATTTCACATCAGGGAGCTCTAAATGCACTTTTCCTGAGAGCAGAACCTGCTGGTGCTGCCCTGGTTGGGGGGAAAGTCTCTCCATTGTCCCCAACACCTTTCTTTGCCCCTGCCAGGACACAGCCACCTCCTTGGTCCCTGCTGCAGCCCAGGCAGCCCGTGTGGTGCCCTCTGGGATGCCTCCCGCTCCCTGGGGATGGGGGTGGAGGTCGGTGGGTGTCCTCATGGCATCTGTGGCCATGGATGGCCATGGCAGAGCGGGTGACTTGTTCTCCTCTCCTGCAGCAGTAACTGTGACCTGGACTACGACCTCTACAGGGACGACTTCCCGTACCGGTGAGCGCGGCATCCCGGGAGCGGGGTGGGCTGAGAGTGCCTCTGCCCAGGGCAAAAAGTGGGGTGGCCCTGGGCAACCATCCCCTCACCTCTGGGAGAGGCTGGGTGGTGTTTCCCCCCACTTCAAGGGGCACAAATGCTGCAGTTTGCCCAGGTTGGGGGGCTTGGGGAGGGGGTACATGGGGCAGGAGCAGTGTGTGGGCCAGGCAATGCTCAGGTTGGGGGTCCCAGGGACCCCCAGGAGATGCTCTCCTGGCTGGCAGGAGCTGCTGTGACACCTCCGAGGTTGCATTCACGCTGCTGTGTCCCTGCAGGGTGTACGAGTACCAGAAGATCCCCCCCCTCATTAACCGCATCCCGGTCAAGGCCAGAAGAAGTCACGTGGGGGCAAGAAGCAAAAGCAGCCTGAGCCCCCAGCCCGGGGCCAGGAGCAGCAGCAGCTCCGCGGTGGGACGGACGAAGCGTAAGTGCCACGGGGCTGGGAGGAAGAGGACGCCCTTGCCTCTCGCTGTGTTAGAGCTGTGCTGCTGCCCAAAGGTCCCTCTTGGTGCTGGCCCTGTGGCTACGAGTCCTCAGCTCCAGCAGACACAGCCTGGACTGCAACGGGCTGGTGCCTATCCCCCAGACCCCTCCCTGTGCCCTGGGGATGGTCTGGAGGGAGGATGGTCTGAAGGGGAGGATGGTCCAGAGGGGAGGGGGCTCTGGAGGAGAGGATGCTCCAGAGGGGAGGATGTTCTGGAGTGAGGATGTTCTGGAGGAGAGGATGCTCTGGAGGAGAGGATGTTCTGGAGGGGAGTATGCTCTGGAGGAGAGGATGCTCCAGAGGTATGATATTCTGGAGGGGAGGATGCTCTGAAGGAGAGGATGCTCTGGAGTGAGGATGTTCTGAAGGAGAGGATGCTCTGGAAGGGAGGATGTTCTGGAGGGGAGGATGCTCTGGAGGAGAGGATGCTCTGGAGGAGAGGACTCTCTGAAGGAGAGGATGCTCCAACAGGGAGGATGCCCAGGAAGGCGTGTTCCCCCAGCTCCAGGCAGGCCATAGGGCAGGGTGGGATCCTAACAACCAGCTCCTCTCCCTGCAGTGGGAGCTGAAGAGCTGCACTCCATCAAGGGGGAGCTGAGCCAGATCAAGGCGCGGGTGGACAGTCTGCTGGAGAGCCTGGACCGCATGGACCAGCGGAGAGAACGTCTGGAAGGTGAGGGGACAGGCCACAGACCCTCTGACACCTGCATGTCCCTGCCTGGGGGTGCATGTGAGCCTGGCCCCCAATCCGGGAGTGGGGGATCCCTCCCCGCACGCCCGGGACATCCAGAGTGGGCATCCAGAGCCAACTGGGCAAATTCCCTGCATCCTCCCCTTTCCCCAGGCTGGCACAAGGGGACCCTGCAAGGACAGGGCTGACGTTTGCACGGGTGCCCCAAATTTCTCTGTCCTCGCAGGGCCCAAGGAGAGCGAGAAGAAGAGGGCAGAGACGGGGGCAGAGTCACCGTCCCCAGCGGGAGAGGGGTCACGGGAGGCCCGGGGGAAGGAGGGGACGGGAGCTGATGGGCACAGCGACCTGCGCAACATCGACAGCGCCGAGGAGGAGGAAGAGGAGGAGAGCACAGACACAGAGGAGATGGTAAGAGGAGGGCCAGATCCTG
Source organism: Calidris pugnax (assembly GCF_001431845.1). Classification (NCBI taxonomy): domain Eukaryota; kingdom Metazoa; phylum Chordata; class Aves; order Charadriiformes; family Scolopacidae; genus Calidris; species Calidris pugnax. The sequence goes on along the minus strand of NW_015090776.1, from coordinate 4,961,817 downwards.
CGCTGGCAGCATCTCCCTGCTTTCCACACTCAGTACTGGGCCCAGTCCTCTTCAATATATTCCTCATTGGCCTGGATGAAGGGATGGAATGTCCCCTCAGCAAGTTTGCTGATGATACAAAACTGGGAAGGGTGGCTGACACCCCAGAAGGCTGTGCCACCATCCAGTGAGACCTGGACAGGCTGGAGAGTTGGGCAGAGAGGAACCTGATGAACTTCAACAAAGGCAAGTGTAGGGTGCTGCACCTGGGGAGGAATAACCCCCTGCACCAGGACAGG
>NW_015090776.1:4914168-4961333 GCF_001431845.1 Calidris pugnax | reverse complement strand
TTTCAGTGGTGCCCAGGGACAGGACAAGAGGAAATGGGCACAAACTTGAATGTAAGAAGTTCCACCTAAACATGAGGAGGAAATTCTTTGCTGTGAGGGTGGCAGAGCCCTGGCAGAGGCTGCCCAGGGAGGTGGTGGAGTCTCCTTCTCTGGAGACATTCAAACCCTCCTGGACACGTTCCTGTGGGACCTGCTCTGGGTGGCCCTGCTCTGGCAGGGGGTTGGACTGGATGGTCTCTAGAGGTCCCTTCCAACCCCATGTGATTCTGATTCCTCCCTGTTTGCTGCCTGTGTGGGTGCTGGTGGGGATGCCCAGAGCAGAGGAGATGCTCCATCAGTGTCCCCTGAGCCGTCCCAGCTGTGTGACAGGGTCACAACCATGCACGCCTTGGGGACAGTCCCCAGCACCCTCCACCAAACCCCTGGGTGCACGTTATTCCCGCAGCAGAGGCTGAAAAAACAAAAACAAAAACCCACCTTCTTTGGAGTAGAAATACCTTTTATCATCCCCCAGCTGGGTGTGGGGACCCTGGGAGGGGAGGGGGGGTGTTGATCCCACTCCCCAGGCCCATCAGAGGAGTGTCACGCCGCACGTTTCTCTTTGCAGGTGAAGACCCACGTGTCGGACCCCGAGGGGAGCCAGTAGACGGAGGGGGGTCCCGGGGCCAGCCCTTTCCCCTCTCGCCTTCCTTACTTCTTTCCGAGGCTTCCCAGCTGGTGCCACAGGGTTGCTGTGAGGTGCCCGCTCCCCACATGGGCACCCCCCTGCCGCCGGCAGCCTCGCGTCCCACCAGCCCGGGCCGGAGAAGTCTTTGTGTCCCAGTGGCGCTTGTTTTCTCCTTTTTTCCTCCTGTTTTCAGCCCTAGAGGAAAAAAAAAAAAAAAAAGGATCATATCCCAAAGGATTATCCCAAATCTTGGCTGCTTGAAGAGCTGGCACCCCCCTACACACACACCCATAGGGTGGAGAAAGCCCCCCAACCCTGAGGGCACGGGTCGCATCCCAACCTCTCCTGCCCCGCGAGCCCACCCCGCTGCCTCCCCGCATCAGAATTCCCCCAGGAATGGGATCAGCAGCCACGGGTGCAGCCTGGGAAGGCTTTGGGAGCCGCTTGGCATCCCACCACGATGCCACAGGAAGGAGGGGATCACCCCGAGACAGCTCTGAGGGGATTTTGTGGGATTTGGGGATGGTGCCGAGCCCAGCTCTGACGCCAGCAGCAGGGCAGCACAAACCCAGTTGCTCCCAGTCACCCCTCATGGGTTTTCCTTACTGGTTCTCAGCCGCAGACGGTGTCTGTGGCCAGCAGGACTCTGCCAGGGCTCCTGTGCCCGAGAAGTCACGGTGTGTCCCCCCCATTCTCCCCATCTCGGGGAGTCACATCTCAGTTTGGTGTCCCCCGTTTCTAGGTGGCCCTACTCTCACTGGTAGGAGCTCATTCCGTACTTCTGATTTGCTCTGGCAAAAAGAGTGTTTTGTGTTGGAAAGAAAAATAATTTTTATTTCTTTTCTCTGGTTATTCCGACCCCGATGCAGTTTTTCCACCGCGGGAAGAGCACGTGTGATTTTTGTACCCAATTTTCTGGGCTGCCTGGCACAAGCCCCAGGCTGGGGGGGCTTTCTAGGACGCTGCCTTCCCCACGGCTCAACCCAGGGGCAGGAGGAGCCCGGCTCTGCCCTGGTTCCCCACGGGAACATTCATCACCACCTTGAACCAGAACGTTCCCTTACCAGGAGCGGCTCCAGGAACAGCTGGACCCCAGGGCAGCACCCACCTCCCTCCCCACCCCTCCAGGAAAGACAAGGGGAGCACAAGCAGGGTCACCCCCACGCCTGGCAGCACCACGAGAGCATCCGTGGCTGGCAAAGACCCCAGCAGAGCCACGCGGGCAGAAAAGTCACCAGAAAAAACTTATTTATTATAAAAAAAACCCCAAACAACAAACAAACCTAACAGAACACATCTCTGTCCCCATGAAATGCTGCCTGGGTTAAGGTCCAAAGGATGGGCATCTGCCACAGTGTGGCTCCTGCCCGGTGCTAGAAGGAAGGGTCCAGGTGTCTCCAGGAACATGAAGCGTGGATCAGGCAGGCTCTGGGGGTCTTCAGGAGCACAAAGTGTGGATCAGGCAGGCTCTGGGGGTCTCCAGGAACATGAAGCATGGATCACGCTGGCCCAAGGGGTCTCCTGGAGCATGACGTGAATCAGGCTAGCCCAGGGGGTCTCCAGGAGCATGACGTGTGGATCAGGCTGGCTCCAGGAGGTCTCCAGGAGCATGAAGCATGGATCAGACAGGCTGCAGAGGGTTTCCAGGAACATGAAGCATGGATCAGGCTGCCTCCAGAGGTTCTCCAGAAGCATGAAGTGTGGACCAGACAGGCTCCAGAGGTTCTCCAGGAGGATGATGTGTGGATCAGGCAGGCTCTGGGGGTCTCCAGGAGCATGAAGTGTGGACCAGGCAGGCTCCAGAGGTTCTCCAGGAGCACCAAGCATGGATCAGGCTGCCTCCAGAGGTTCTCCAGAAGCATGAAGTGTGGACCAGACAGGCTCCAGAGGTTCTCCAGGAGGATGATGTGTGGATCAGGCAGGCTCTGGGGGTCTCCAGGAACATGAAGCATGGATCAGGCTCCCTCCAGAGGTTCTCCAGGAGCACCAAGCATGGATCAGGCTGCCTCCAGAGGTTCTCCAGGAGCACCAAGTGTGGATCAGGCAGCCTCTGGGGGTCTCCAGGAACACGAAGCGTGGACCAGGCAGGCTCCAGAAGTTCTCCAGGAGCACAAAGTGTGGATCAGGCAGGCTCTGGGGGTCTCCAGGAACATGAAGCATGGATCAGGCTCCCTCCAGAAGTTCTCCAGGAGGATGACATGTGGATAAGGCAAGCTCTGGGGGTCTCAGCCCCACCAAGGACACCTTCAGGAGACAACCCATCCCCAGACAAGTGCCACCCGAGCAACCCTCAGCGCTCAGGCAGTGGTGGTGGCAGCGGTGGTGGCAGTGGCGGCGGCAGTGGTGGCAGCACAGCGGCGGGCCGCCCGCAGCAGGCTCTGCCGCAGCACAGGGTAGAGGCGGTGGCAGCCGTCGATGGCGAGTCGCAGGGCCTGCGCCCAGGCCTCGGGGGGGCTGCCCTGCCCACCCCCCAGCACCGCTGACACCTGATTGAGAGCGGGCAGCAGGGCCACCGTCAGCCGGGCCACGGCGCGCCGTTCCTCGGGTTCTCCCGGCTGGAGCATCCAGGGAGCAGAAGGCCCCGGGAGGCGGCACAGGGCGCATCCCACCGCCAGGTCGTACATCTCCACCCCGGCGTCGGCCAGGGCCATGGCGGCGGCGCTGATGGCGGCGGCCAAGGCCGAGCCGCCGTCCTGCAGCAGCAGAGCGCTGACGGCCAGCCGGGCCCGCGGGTAACGGGACAACCGCACCGCCGGCTCCAGGGCTTCCCGCAGAGCCGCCGCCGCCTCCCGCTCCGCTTCCCGCTCCGCCGCCGTGCCCGGCCGCCAGCGAGCCCCGCGGCCGGCGAAGGGAGCCCGGCGGAACTCGCAGAGGAGCTGGCCGCCCCCCGGCCCCCCGGCCTCGCCAGCCTCCCGCGGGCCCCAGGCGGCGCACAGCACCTTGGTGCCACCGCTCAGCTCCACGTAGGCCGAGCCCTCGGCCTGGCTCAGTAGCCCAGCCCGGGCGAAGAGAGGCCGAAGGGCGCAGGGATCCCTCGGGGCTTCATCTTCCTCCTCATCATCATCCTTCCTGCCCGTCCCCCAAAGCTCCGGGGGCTGCGACTCCTCCGGTCCCCGCACCCGGCGGTGATCCAGCGGCATGTCGGGCCGGGAAAAGGGGGAGGAGGAGGAAGGGGAGGAGGCAGGGGAGGAAGAGGAGGAGGAGGAAGAGGAGGAGCCCGGCCCGCCCCCCCCCACGCAGCACCGCGCAGAACTGAGCGGAAATGCTGCCTGGGTTAAGGTCCAAAGGATGGGCATCTGCCACAGTGTGGCTCCTGCCCGGTGCTAGAAGGAAGGGTCCAGGTGTCTCCAGGAACATGAAGCGTGGATCATGCTGGCCCAAGGGGTCTCCTGGAGCATGACGTGAATCAGGCTAGCCCAGGGGGTCTCCAGGAGCATGACGTGTGGATCAGGCTGGCTCCAGGAGGTCTCCAGGAGCATGAAGCATGGATCAGACAGGCTGCAGAGGGTTTCCAGGAACATGAAGCATGGATCAGGCTGCCTCCAGAGGTTCTCCAGGAGCATGAAGTGTGGACCAGACAGGCTCCAGAGGTTCTCCAGGAGGATGATGTGTGGATCAGGCAGGCTCTGGGGGTCTCCAGGAACATGAAGCATGGATCAGGCTCCCTCCAGAGGTTCTCCAGGAGGATGACATGTGGATAAGGCAAGCTCTGGGGGTCTCAGCCCCACCAAGGACACCTTCAGGAGACAACCCATCCCCAGACAAGTGCCACCCGAGCAACCCTCAGCGCTCAGGCAGTGGTGGTGGCAGCGGTGGTGGCAGTGGCGGCGGCAGTGGTGGCAGCACAGCGGCGGGCCGCCCGCAGCAGGCTCTGCCGCAGCACAGGGTAGAGGCGGTGGCAGCCGTCGATGGCGAGTCGCAGGGCCTGCGCCCAGGCCTCGGGGGGGCTGCCCTGCCCACCCCCCAGCACCGCTGACACCTGATTGAGAGCGGGCAGCAGGGCCACCGTCAGCCGGGCCACGGCGCGCCGTTCCTCGGGTTCTCCCGGCTGGAGCATCCAGGGAGCAGAAGGCCCCGGGAGGCGGCACAGGGCGCATCCCACCGCCAGGTCGTACATCTCCACCCCGGCGTCGGCCAGGGCCATGGCGGCGGCGCTGATGGCGGCGGCCAAGGCCGAGCCGCCGTCCTGCAGCAGCAGAGCGCTGACGGCCAGCCGGGCCCGCGGGTAACGGGACAACCGCACCGCCGGCTCCAGGGCTTCCCGCAGAGCCGCCGCCGCCTCCCGCTCCGCTTCCCGCTCCGCCGCCGTGCCCGGCCGCCAGCGAGCCCCGCGGCCGGCGAAGGGAGCCCGGCGGAACTCGCAGAGGAGCTGGCCGCCCCCCGGCCCCCCGGCCTCGCCAGCCTCCCGCGGGCCCCAGGCGGCGCACAGCACCTTGGTGCCACCGCTCAGCTCCACGTAGGCCGAGCCCTCGGCCTGGCTCAGTAGCCCAGCCCGGGCGAAGAGAGGCCGAAGGGCGCAGGGGTCCCTCGGGGCTTCATCTTCCTCCTCATCATCATCCTTCCTGCCCGTCCCCCAAAGCTCCGGGGGCTGCGACTCCTCCGGTCCCCGCACCCGGCGGTGATCCAGCGGCATGTCGGGCCGGGAAAAGGGGGAGGAGGAGGAAGGGGAGGAGGCAGGGGAGGAAGAGGAGGAGGAGGAAGAGGAGGAGCCCGGCCCGCCCCCCCCCACGCAGCACCGCGCAGAACTGAGCGGCGTTTACTTCTCTTTATTTCTAGGAAAAGCCGGGTAGTGGCTCAGCAGCAGGCAGGGGACGGGCAGGAGGGGACAGGGGGACACCGGTCACACACCCCCCTCCCCAGGGAAAGGGGTCAGTTCTTCAGCTCCCCCAGCCGTAGCTGGGCAAAGTCCGTGGCCAGTTTGAGGGCCTCCTGCAGACACCCCACGTTCTTCCCCGTGGCCTGTGCGGAGATATCCTTCCCACCGCCTTTGCCGTCCATCAAGCCGGACACCTCCTGCACCCACTGGCTGGCCTTCAGCCCCTTGTTTGCAGTCTCCTGGGTAGGAAAAGAAACCCAAAAACCTCAGTCAGCTCCATCCCAGCACAGCCAGAGGTGAGGGAATCACAGGATCAGAGAAAGGTGGGGAAGGGACCTCTGGAGAACATCTAGTCCAACCCCCTCTGCCACAGCAGGTTCAACCAGAGCACGTTGCGCAAGGATGGGGTCCAGGTGGGTTTTCAGAAGGTCCAGAGCGTAGGCCCACAGGACAAAGCTCTCCCAAGTGCATCCCCTGGGCCAGCAGACCAGGACCAGAGTGTCTCCCCCCATGCCTACAACCACACCAAGTCCTGGCTCTTCCCCTTTCATAACATAAATTACAGAATCACAGGGGGTTGGGAAGGGAGCTCTGGAGATCATTTCCTCCAACCCCCCCCCCGCCAAAGCAGGGCCACCCAGAGCAGGTTGCACAGGAATGTGTCCAGGTGGGGTTTGAATGTCTCCAGAGAAGGAGACTCCCCCACCTCTCTGGGCAGCAGAGAATAATGCCTTCCCCACCCCCCCCCCGCCTCTGCAGCCTGAGAGAACCCAAAGCACAAGGCTCTTGCCAACCCAAACGAGTTTTGGCCGTGCAGCGTTAGATAATTGCTGCTTGGAGACTGCAGGTCCTCCACGCGGCGCAGAGGAAAGCAGGCACAGACTCAGCCTTACCTGGGGAACTTGGCACAGGCAGGTGATCCTGCCCGCTTCGCTATCGACGGCGAAGAGCATGGCAGCAGTCTGTGGGGAGTGGGTCTTGAAGAGCTTCAGGGACTCATTCAGGGCCTGGAGGAGAAGGGAATCATGGCAGCTCACCTTCCCCACACTCACAACAGCCCCGCGGGGACCTGGACTCGCATCAAACCAGGCAGAAGCACCGCTCCTTCTCCCAGACACAAGCCATTCTCACATCCCTGGCTTGCAGAAGCCTCGCAGGGGCCACCAGCCCTGGCTGTGTCCCCTCAAGGCTGCAAGGAGGTGAGAATGAGGAGCGTCTTTGAATTTCCCCATGGTCAGTTATCTGGGAACTGGGCAGAATCAGCCCCAAAGCAAGTGAACCTTTGCCCAGGCGTGCTGGGTGGGGGGAAAATCCTCTGCCCAGCCATGTGAGCTCCCAGCAGGAGGGAGCAGCAGGTCACGAGGACTCAGATGCAGCGTGAAGGAGCTGCAAGGGTTATCCAATGCAGCTGGAAAAACCAGGGAGACTGCCAGGCATCTCCTTATTCCCAAGAAGACCATCATCCTTTGCTTGCATAGACAGTATTCTCAGAGCTCCGGGAGCAGGCTCTCTGGAGAGCAAAGTGGTGCTGCTCTGGTTGGAAAGGGAACCAACACCCCCTGGGATGAATCATGGAATGGTTTGGGTTGGAAGGGACCTTAAAGCCCCCCCAGTGCCACCCCCTGCCCTGGGCAGGGACACCTCCCACCACACCAGGTTGCTCCAAGCCCCCTCCAACCTGCCCTTGAACCCCTCCAGGGATGGGGCAGCCACAGCTTCTCTGGCCAACCTGGGCCAGGCTCTCACCACCCTCCCACCAAACAAGTTCTTCCCCACATCTCAGCTCCATCTCCCCTCTTTCAGGGTCAAACCCTTCCCCCTCCTCCTAGGGCTCCCCTCCCTGATCCAGAGTCCCTCCCCAGCTTTCCTGGAGCCCCTTGAGGGACTGGAAGGGGCTCCAAGGTCTCCCCGGAGCCTTCTCTTCTCCAGGCTGAACCCCCCAACTCTCTCAGCCCCCCCTCCCAGCAGAGGGGCTCCAGCCCTCCCAGCATCTCCGAGGCCTCCTCTGGCCCCGCTCCAACAGCTCTATGTCCTTCTGCTGTTGGTGGCCCCAGAGCTGGAGGCAGCACTGGGGGGGTCTCCCCAGAGCGGAGCAGAGGGGCAGAATCCCCCCCATCCATCCCTCTCCCTGCTGGCCACGGGGCTGGGGATGCAGCCCAGGGTGCGGGGGGTTTCTGGGCTCCAGCGCAGGTTGCCGGGGCGTGTGGAGCTTCTCCTCCACCGACACCCCCAAGTCCTTCTCCCCAGGGCTGCTCTCCAGCCATTCTCTGCTCAACCTGTTTGTGGGTGGAATTGCCCTGAGCCAGGGGCAGAACCCTGCACTTGGCCTGGCTGAATTTATGCCAGGGCTGCAGGGCACCCATGGCAAGCAAGAGCGCTGGCATCGAGGGGATGGGGATGGCCACAGAGAGCGAGCAGGTGTCCCTCAGCAGGATCAGCTCCGAGACTCCCGGAAGGAAAATTTAAATAGGGTGTTAAAAACCTGAGTGATCCCAACCTCAGGGCACCAGGAGGCGGGGAGCAGCTCTTCAGCCTGGCCCTGTCCACACACGCAGCCCAGGACACCCTTCCCAGAGCTGGTCTCTGGTGGCCACAAGCATCAGGACTTCCGTGGCGTGGCAGAGTTCCCACAGCCTGCATTTTAGCGCTGCGACCGCTCCTGGATGAGTCTTACCCAGGACACAATGCCATTTCTATCAGGGTCCCTATCCACCCCTGGGTCTGGAAGCTCAGCAAATGGTCAAGAGCCCACCTCACCCCTGCAAACCCACATGATAGTCCAGGAGGTGGGATGCAGAGAGTACCTCACTGGTCCTCTCCTTCTTCACTAGCCACTGCTCGGGGCTAGCAGATGGCAAGAGACAGCTCTGTAACACAGCACTGCCTGCCCAAGTGACCAGAGACCACCCAACTGCTCCTCAGGAAGGCAGTGGAGGAGACCAGCCTTCCCATACCTTTGCTGAGGCTCCATGTTCCATTTCCATGATGACCAAGGGCTGGTTGGGGTGACTCTCAATAACTTGCTTGGTCTTCTCCAGCACCTGGGAACAGCAGCAGTCAGATGCTAGAGCACACACATCACGTATGCACACAAGAACCATCTCAGTAGAGCTTCCCTGCAGGTACAGAGGTCCCCAGGGTGTCCCAAAACACCCACGGCCCAGCCCAGAGCAGCCCCACACTCTGCAGCCAGGAACCAAACAGTGTTGGCAGACGGGTCTGTGGCCTTCAAGGCAGCAGCAGTGCTGCGTGTGATTCCTCCTTCAGGAAAATCCAATGGGATCCAGGAGTAAGAACCACGCACCACCCATACCCTGCACCCAGGGGCACCCTTAGGGCAGAAGCACCCCAACTTCCAAGACATGCAGCACCCCAGGGATCAGGTGTGGAGATGGCCAAGCCCTGGGAGGGAGCAGGAGAGGCTGAACAGCACAAGGGGCATCCCCACAGCTCCCTTCCACGCTGGACACGAGTGGAGCCCCCCGCAGCCCTCACAGTGTCCTTTATTCCCACCCAGGGCTCACTCGTTTCTGGATGTCAGCTTTGCTTGCTCGGTCCAGGTCATCCATAACTTTCTTCAGTGCTTTAACAGCCTCTCTCAGCTCATCTTTCTGCCACTGCGGGATAACAGCGGTGGCCAGTGTCTGCAAAACAGGAGCAGGTTAGAGGTACCAATGGCCACGTCGGGGGATGCTGCACCCCACTCCTGAACCTCCCCTCCTCTCCCAGCCCCCCACAGCACCCACAGGACACGGGACTGGGACCTCTGCTCAGGCAGGAGCAGGAAGCTGAACTGGTGGTTTATTAAAACCACCCAGTGCTGGGTGGCTTTAAGGCCACCATTCACTTTGAGAAGAGAGAGCACTGCAACTATCCTCACCTCACTGAGGTCCGTGATCTCCTTCTGCACATCCTTGTTGGGAGCTGTCTGGACCTTCACCTTGGCCTCCAGGGCTGACAAGAGCTTCCTGAGGCTGTCGACTTTCCGGAGGGCCTAGCAGAATACAATCCCAGTTAAGCCAGGCAGGGAGATTTAGCAAGATGGGCTCTTGGCCACCACCAGGAAAAGGGAAAATCTCTTCATTGAGAGGGTTATCGAGCATTGGAACAGGCTGCCCAGGAAAGTGGTGGAGGTATTTTAGAGCTGGGCAGACGGAGTGCTGAGGGACCTGGGTTAGTGGTGGGTTTGGTAGTGTTGATGCCTGGACTAGATATTCTGAAAGGTCCCTTCCAACCCAGACAATTCTATTATTCTTAGGGGTGAAGTATATACTGCAGCCCCAGGATGGGTTTCAGTAACTCCCTTGGAAGCAGTAGAACCAAAGCAGGTAGCATTTGACCAGAACCAGGGTGTGATGCTGGCTCGCAGGACCCAACCCAGGCTCTTTTAGCACAAGCCAAGACTTTCTCCCACTTTCCCCCCCAGCTCTCTCCTCTGGCTGTAGCATAGCCAGGGGCTCCAGCACAGCCTTTGCCAACAGCAGCATCCTTCTCTGTGCTGCGTTGGTAGAATCCAAGCCACAAATCCCTCAGGCAAACGTAAATGAGAAGGACCTTGGCACAGGGTTAATATCTGTGCATGCACGTGCCAAAGGTTTCCCACAGGAAATGGATTTCTCCTGCAGGATCTCTCCTGCCTCCCCTTACCTTCCGAGCTTCAGCCCCAGTGACCGCAACTATCCTCCGGATGCCTTTAGCAATTGCTTCTTCTGAAACAATCACAAAGGGGCCAGCGTGGCTGGAGTTCTGCAAGTGCCTTTGGAAAGAACCCGGAAAGACCCCCCCAACAAGAGAGAGTGAGAAGTTCATCTCATCTCGGCAGGAATCCCCAACAAGAGAGAGTGAGAAGTTCATCTCTCATCTTGGCAGGAACCAGCATGGGAACAAGAAATCCACCCTGCCAGGCAGAGGCAGCAAGCATGGGGACAGGCAAAAACCCTGACCCAGCTGCTAAAAGCAAACGAGCAAGGCAAGGGTGGGAAGGGATACGTTCCCAGCGCTGTCAGAGACCATGCACGTGGGCAGGGACAGCAATTTCCCCGCCTGTGAAGGCTCATTTTAAATGCAGTTTGACTCAGTACTGGGAATGCAAAGGCACATCGTCACCACCACCTCCAGCTCTGCCCAGGATACACCCACAGCGCTCACAAAACAGCTTGGGCTCCCCAGGGACTCCGTTTCAGCCCCCCCACCCCCTTCCCCGGCCTCTCCGGACACTCACGTCCCTCCGCAGAACTCGATAGAGGTGAGGGAGCCTGCGGGGCCGGAGGGGTCAGCCAGCAGCTCCTCCACAGGGATGCCAATGGAGACCACGCGGACGGGATCGGGGTAGGTCTCGTCAAAAACCGCCCGCAGTCCCTGGATAGCTTTGGCTGCAGCAAGAGGGCAGTCCTTGGCATACACCGTCTGCAGAGGACAAGAAAAGTGGACTAGATGATCTCCAGAGGTCCCTTTCAACCCCTATCATTCTGTGAAAGAGACGCAGGTAAGAGCTGGTCCTGTCAGCTGCGTGCCCACATTCCTAGGGAATCCTGACTCCCTCTGAAAGATCCTAAAAGGGAAGTCCCATGCCTTGCCTGATCCAGGGTTTGTTGAGTTCCAGGGATCCCAAAGTCATTGACAGATGTCTCATCTTCAAAACTCCTGATACCACTGTCTGCTCAGACCCCCTGTGCTCCTGTACAGTCGTTTCTAACCACAGACTCCTGAGCAAAGCACAGGGTTCCCCTGGGTCTGTTCTGACACAGGGCTGGCACCAGACAGAAGAATGTTGAGGACACATCACTGAGGCGTCTGGTGTACACTGTAAATCCAGCCTGGCCTGCAAAACTACTCTGCCAAACTTCTTGGCCCTTGTAGATAACGTGACTCTAGAGTAGGAACAAAACCACTCCAGCTCTAGCGAGGGCTCAGTACCAATAAGCAGAGCAATCTACATGGACTTTTCCCAGTCAAAAATCCTCTGAGGCAATGCCAATCTGTGCACAGAACTGCATCAGCAGCTCAGAAGACTCCTGCTGGGCCAAATTCCCAGTATCCCAGATCATGCAAAAGCTCAATTCAAGCCATTTTTTTTCCCCCCGAGTACATCCAACCCAAGCAGCCATACCCACCTTTGCCTCCTCGATCATCTGGTTGGCAATGCCTTCAACTTTCTTGATTTCCTGGGTGGACAAGGCTCCTTTGGCAGTGAAGTCAAACCGCAGCCGGTCTGGTGCAACCAGTGACCCTCTCTGGTCAGCTTCCCCCAGGACGGAGCGCAGGGCGAAGTTGAGGATGTGGGTTGCTGTGTGGTTGCTCATGACTGGCCTTCGCCTCGTCTGATGGAGGAAGCCACTGTTAGATGGGGTCCCACAACGCGGAGCCAAGATCACCTCTAGCAGCAGAAGTGGAGGTTCTAACTAGGTCAGGGGACCAGAAACAACTGGTCATGCTCGCTGCCTTGGAGCCTCTGCTAAGGGAGCAGGACAATCCCCACCAAATTGGTGCGTGGCTTTTCCCTGACAGTCCCCTTGTTGGGCCTGTCTGGAGACAGAACAGGTCACAGATGCTAATCTCTGCTCCTCAGAAGGAAAAGCACAAGATGGAAGCCTTCCTTCTTGCTCCAAGGGTGTTGTCTCTTTATGGAAGGGAATTTTGCAGCACCCACTGAGCAGGCTGAGCCCACAGGAGCCATGTCTGGAGCAGGACAGACATTCCAGGCTCTCCACTGTCATCCACAATGCAGTGGAGCTCCATACCTGCTCCACCTCCCAGCCACCATCCAAAACGTGTTTCTGCTGCTGGTCAGCAAAGCCTAAAGAGCATGGCTTTATCTGCCTCGTGACAGGAGAAAACCAGGTGCCAGGCCTTGAGTCAGCCAGACTGGAAGGGCCACATTGCTTCCCTGCATTGTGTGCCACAGGGAGAGCAGGCCCCAAAGTCCAGGCCACTGAAGTGGCATCAATTAAAAGAAAGAAGACAAAATCCAGGGAAAAAAAAATTAGATGAGGCCCTGTGTTACGCCATGCCTTAACTCACCTCATCGATAGACAGGTGGACCTGATCTCCTACTTTCAAGCTTCCATACAGAGTTCCTATGTGAAGCACGTAGCCTCCTCGGACCTGCACGTTCTTCACTGTGAATTCTGTTTTCTGTACAAAGAGGGAAACGCACCCAGTGAGCGGCGTGAGAGGCCGAGGGGAGACAGAGAGTCCAGCCAGAGCTCCAAGCTGCAGCTGGAAAGGTCTCAGCTGAGAGCCAGAGTGGTGTGTGCGACAGGAGAAAGCTGAGCATCCCCAGGCACAGCACACAAGGCTACAAACAGAGAAAAGAACTGGGGCACCGTTACGGGGCACAGCAGAGTTGAAAGAGCCCTCTGTCACAGCTCAAAAGCACTGTCCTTCTGCACAGCAATCCCAGCACCACCATGACCACCAGCACCCACGTTCTGGTGACAGCCTGATGCTGCAGCGCTCCCCGAGAAGCAAGGGGAAGCAGGGGGAGCATGTCTGCACCCCCAAAAAGGAAACCTGTGCAACTCCTGACACCTGCCAGGGACAGGGCATCGCTGGAGCTTGCTTGGCCCCTGCTCCTTCTCTGCAGACACCTACACAGGCCCCAGCTCAGGCTGAGTTTAGCCAACTCACATCCTCCCTGCTGTCGTCGTCCTTGACCATGTAGCCCTCGTCATAGATCTGCCCACCCTGCTCGGCGTAGAAGCAGGTCCGGTCCAGCACTATCCCACACTCCTGGCCAGTGGATACCTCCTCCACAAACTTCTTCTCCCTGCGGATGGCTTTCACGGTGGCCACAAGGCTCCCAAAATCTGTCACCGGGACGAGAGGCAGTGTCAGTAAAACGGGAAAACCTTGTAGACACCACAAAGGAGCAGAACTTCATAGCAACAGCTCCCACCCATTGCAGGAGCTCATGGCAGCTACATTTGCAGGTGGTAAGGAGAAAGAACCAGGGCAGCAGTTAGTTGGATGAGAGGAAATTTCATTCCACACTCTCCAAGGCTGACAGTTCCTTCCACACCGATGCAGTAAAAGTCAGCCACATGTGCTCTACAAGCCTGGGGCCTCCCAAATCTCCACCAAATCAAAGAATTAGGAGTGAAAGACAGATCAAGTGGGCTTAGACCAAGCAGAAACTGCAGCCTCCTGTGCCACTGGCTGAAGGAGAACTGGGAAGCACAAACACAAGAGTGTGGAGACACAAAGCTGCAGGGAACAGGAATGCCCTTAAGACTCACTGATCAGGCTGTCAATACGAGAGCTGAACAGGGCAGCCCTTGAACAGTCTGGCCTCCTCTTCCCCTGCTCCCTTTGTTACAAGCAGGCCATTCACCTGCAAACATTTCCACTCCCACCTCCATGTCCCGGGAAAGGTGATCCCAGAGGGGACCTTGTTGAAGCACACAGCAGGAAAGGTTTGGCAGCAGAGGATGATTTTGAGGTGATTTTTTTTCATACCATAGGAACCGCTCTGATCCGAAGCGTAGTTGTATTTTGGCGAGTCGTCGGTCACCTCCAGCCCTCGGGCCCTTAGCTCTTCGATGGCGTAGATGTCCAGCATGAGGAGGTCCTCCCCTCCAGCACCCTTCCCTTGAGATTTGAGCTGCCAACGACAAGCACCAGAGTTTGAGAAAACCCACCTCAGCACTGGCCCATGCACACCAGCCTAGTTGCACGCTTCGCTCGCATCCCCAAGACCTCCATGCAGCCAAAGTGGGCCTAAGCCCAGCCAGGGCAGGGCAAGTAGTAGCCTTGGTGCCACTCTCTGCTCCTGCAACAAACTGCTGGGAGAAGCACCCAAGCTGCAGACCTCTCTGGAGACTGCTCCTGGGACAGGGAAGTCCAGAACTTCCCTATCCAGAACAGGGAAGTGGGAAGATGCTCCCAGCACTCCACCAGCTCTGTGTGAAGGCTGTTCAATATACTCATCAATGACCTGGATGAGGGGACAGAGTGTACCCTCAGAACGTTTGCTGGTGACACAAAGCTGGGAGGGGTGGCTGACACCCCAGAAGGCTGCGCTGCCATACACCCAGACCTGGAGAGGGGCAGAGAGAAACTGCTTTAGCAGGGGAGTTGGACTAGATGATCTCTATGGTCCCTTCCAACTCTAAAAAATTCAGTGAAATTCAGTGAAACTTTATGAAATTCAACAAGGGCAAGGGTAGGGTCCTGCACCTGGGGAGGAATAACCCCACATACTGGTACAGATTGGGGCAGACCTGCTGGAAAGCAGCTCTGTGGAGAAAGACCTGGGAGTCCTGGTGGACAAGTTGCCCATGAGCCAGCAGTGTGCCCTGGTGGCCAAGAAGGCCAATGGTCTGCTGGGGTGCATCAAGAAGAACGTGGGCAGCAGGTGGAAGGAGGTCATCCTGCCCTGGTAAGGCCCCATCTGGAGCACTGGGACCAGTTCTGGGCTCCCCAGTTCCAGAAGGACAGGGAACTACTGGAGAGGGTACAGCAGAGGGCTACAGAGATGATGAGGGGCCTGGAGCATCTCCCTTCCGAGGAGAGGCTGAGGGACTTGGGTCTTTTGAGTCTGGAGAAGAGAAGGCTGAGGGAGGATCTGATCAATGCTTATAAACACTCAAAAGATGGGTGTCAGGAGGATGGGGCCGGTCTTTTTTCAGTGGTGCCCAGGGACAGGACAAGAGGCAACAGGCACAAACTGGAACATAGGAAGTTCCACCTAAACATGAGGAGGAATTTCTTTCCTTTGAGGGTGGCAGAGCCCTGGCAGAGGCTGCCCAGGGAGGTGGTGGAGTCTCCTTCTCTGGAGACATTCAAACCCCACCTGGACATGTTCCTGTGGGACCTGCTCTGGGTGGCCCTGCTTTGGCAGGGGGTTGGACTGGATGATCTCCAGAGGTCCCTTCCAACCCTGACCATTCTGAGATTTTGCTCAAGGCCCTGGGCCTCGCAGTGAGGAAACCCAGCCCCAGCTGCAGAGAAAAGGCACGTCCCCTAACAACCGCCTGCACCGGGGCACTCGGGGTGCGAGCAGACCTGAGAAGAAAGGAGCAGAGCCTCATGACAGCAAACTAAAAGGAAGAGAATCCTCCCTGCCCGCTCGCAGACCAGCTCCCCTGGAGCTGTTACCCACCTGTGCATTTTTCCGCTCTTCTTCAAAGCCCTCCATGTCCACCACAAGGCCCTTCTCCTCTGCAATCAGCGCGGTGAGGTCAGCAGGAAAACCGTAGGTGTCATACAGCAGCCAGGCGGTATCGCCTTCAGAAAAAAAAAACAGAGCAGTCAGCACCCCTGTGTCATGAGACACTGCTCCCTTCCCACGTCTCTGACTGGCTCTGCGCTATGGCAGGAGAGGGAACAGGTCTGGTGACCACAAACATCTAAAAGTCTCCTCTCTAACAGCACAGGGATCACACTATCACATTGTGTCAGGGCAGCTTAGAAACTTGAGCAAGTGAACACAGGCCAGAGGAGAAATGGGTGGCCCGGCTCTGAGAGATGCTCTTTAGACTCCAGTTCCATCCCCTCACACCTTCCACCAACTCTCAGTTCCCAGCCCAGTTGAGCCCTAACTTGGTCCCAGATAATACATGTCTTTTGGTGCATCCAGACCGAAGTCATGGCCTTACCAGGGATGGTTTTACTGTCCCCCAGACTCTGGATCTTCCTGTCCAGAATGCGACGTCCTCTGCTGAGTGTTTTCAAGAACTGATCCTCTTCTTCATTGATAATGTCCTTCACCATATCTGGGTCCTTCTTCAGCTCAGGAAAAGCATCTCCCTGCAGACCCAAGAGGATTAGTCCTTCAGCATGGAGATCCGCACAGCTCAGTGGGGAAATCTTCAGCAGATACAGTGGAAGCGGGGGAAGAACTCACCAGTGACTCCACCACCACATCAACCAGAGTAGCAAAGAAACCCTTGGGAGCATTGAGCTTCTCATGGGAGTAGCGCACAGCCCGTCGGAGAATCCGCCTCAGCACATACCTAAGGAACAGCAAAGCCCCTCAAGCAAACCATACACCTCTGAGCTGTGCTCAGGGGATCCACCAGCACCCACCACTAGCACCCCGAGCAAAAGCACAAGGTTCCCTCCCCACATTTTCTCTCAAGTAGCTGCTCACACCAGCAGCAAGCCAGAGGTGAGGTGCCAGGCCCCACTTCCATGACCCAGACACACTGTCTGCTTAAGTCACAGAATGGTCAGGGTTGGAAGGGACCTCTGGTGATCATCTAGTCCAACCCCCTGCCAAAGCAGGGCCCCCCAGAGCCCAGGAACATGTCCAGGTGGGGTTTGAACATCTCCAGAGAAGGAGACTCCACCACCTCCCTGGGCAGCCTCTTCCAGGGCTCTGCCACCCTCACAGGAAAGCACTTCCTCCTCATGTTTAAGTGGAGCTTCACATGTTCCAGTTTGTGCCTGTTGCCCCTTGTCCTGTCACTGGGCACCACTGAAAAGAGACTGGCCCCATCCTCCTGACACCCACCCTTTAAGTATTTATACTTTAAATACTTGATTTATTGATAAGATCCCCACTCAGTCTTCTCTTCTCCAGACTAAGGAGACCCAAGTCCCTCAGCCTCTCCTCGTAAGAAAGATGTTGTAGTCCCCTCATCACCTTTGGAGCCCTCTCCTGTACCCTCTCCAGCAGTTCCTTGTCCTTCTGGAACCTGTCCTGCGAGTCCAGCGGCACCCACAGCACAGCTCCCAAGACCAAACTTCATTGTTTCTCTTGACAACAGCACTGCACCAAGCAGGGCTTTGTGCCTGTCTGCCCACAGCGAGGCTTTTTGGGGGCTGACACAGCACAAGAACCCTCAGATCTCCATGTCCTGGCCTTTTGCGGGGACCTTGCCCCAGGGATTTGAGTGTCAAATGTACTGAGCAAACACTCTGCAATGATGAATGCAGAGACATCCCGGAGACATGGGACATCCCAGATCCCTCAGGGAATCACAGAATTGTCAGAGTTGGAAGGGACCTTTAGAGACCATCCAGTCCAACTCCCCTGCCAAAGCAGGGTTGCCCAGAGCACATCACTCAGGAGCATCCAGGCGGGGCTTGAAGATCTCCAGAGAAGGGGACTCCACACCCTCCCTGGGCAGCCTCTGCCAGGGCTCTGCCACCCTCACCCCAAAGAAGTTCTTCCTCACATTGGAGTGGAACTTCCCATGGTCCAGCTTGTGCCCGTTGCCCCTCGTCCTGTCACTGGGAACCACTGAAAAGAGTCTGGCTCCATCCTCCTTCAACCCACCCTTTAGATACTTGTAAACATAGATAAGGTCTCCCCTCAGTCTTCTCCAGGCTAAAAAGCCCCAGCTCTTTGAGGCTTTCCTTGTAAGGGAGATGCTCCAATCCCTTAATCACCTTAGCTGCCCTACGCTGGACTCTCTCCAGCAGTTCCCTGTCTCTCTTGAACTGGGGAGCCCAGAACTGGACACAGGATTCCAGCTGTGGCCTCACCAGGGCAGAGTAGAGGGGAAGAATGACCTCCCTCGACTTACTGGCCACCCTCTTCCCTATACAGTCCAGGATTCCATTGGCCCTCTTGGCCATGAGGGAAGATGTGCTGAACAAGAATGGGAGTGGCAGCATGGCAGCAGGTCCCTTCTTACCCTCTGCCAGTGTTGTCAGGTCTGCCGCCATCGGAAAGGGCCAGCGTGATGGTCCGTGCATGGTCAGCCAGCACACGGTAGGCCATGTCTATGCCGTCGGCGTCCTCAGCACCAACCTGCCCCATGTAGGGCCTGGCACCCGTGCCCTGTGCGGAGAGGAGAAGGCAGTGGGCACAGGGGAACAATTATGGAGAGCAGGGACCAGTACCCCAGCAGAACAACAGGAAAGAACGCCTCAGAAGTCAGCCCCGTCCCACCACCTGCAGCCACAGAGGTGGCACACTCCTCTTGGAAGAGGCGACACAGTGACACACAGCAGCGCCAGGGAAGATGGAGAGCTGCATGGTGCCACAGCCTGTATTTCCAGGGCCAAAGGGTCTCCCAGACCAGAGGGAAGAAAATCTAATTTATCCCAACATTAAGAGCCCAGTACAAGAGAGAGAGGGAGAGGGACAGAGTGCTGGGAAATCATGTTTTACAGTTTGGCTCAACAACTCCAGCCTGGCAGAAGCTGTCCAGCCAAGGAACTTCTCAAATTGTCACATGGGAAAAGGTCCCCGCTTCTCTCTTTTAGGGTGTTTTTATCCATACCCATGGGAAAGACACTGTGATAACAAAGCAGTGTTCACACCACGAGCACAGTCCCTACAGCCTGGCACACTGCAGGAAGGCAGACACGGACACGTGGGCTGTGTCTAGCCAGTGGGAAGACATCTAGGCAGCCCTCTAATTCCAACCCTGAAGCTCTCCACCTCATCCTCACGAGAGGTCTAAGCCTGGGCTCTTTTCCCTGTGTTTCTTCCAGCATGATCTGCAGTCAGGAAGCTTTGCTGCTTCCACAGAAAAAAACAAAAAGGCTTGGACTTGGACACAAGAGTTCCCAGCACTGGTAACGTGGCCCCTACCCAGGAAGATGCAGCAACAGCACGATGATTCTGCAAGTGCCTGTCATGGTTTATGGCAAAGACCTACTCTCTCATGGGATTTTCTACAGATCAGCACGTTCCAGGTGGGAGACTGAAGGACAAGCTCTGATTCTGGGTCAGCAGCACCACGTGCTCTCTCCCACACGGCAAAAAAGATGGCCCTGGGCCATATGGGACCGCAGAACGTCTGCCCCCTGGAGAAGACCAAGGAGTGCACAAGCAGGAGAGTCCACAGGAAACATCTGGGAAAGCTGCACTGCTCATTGTCCGTGTTTTACCCTGGAAACATGCCCCAGGCAGCAATTACTGTGCCAGCCTGTGTTCCTACCCTCCGCAAAGTACAAACACTGGGAGAGCAGAGACTCCAGCTGCCCAGCCCCACACATCTCCACAGGGATGCAGGGAATGGACACAACTGGATCAGGCTCAGACCCAGACTCCCTCGTCTTTACCTTCTGGATGGCTTCAAAGTAAGGAAGGAAAAGGTCGGTGTCGTAGTTGGACATCTTGTTCTGAAGCACAGAGACCAGCCTCTCCAGGCCCATTCCAGTATCAATACTTTTCTTAGGAAGTGGTTTCAGTGTCCCATCAGCTTCCCTGCCCAGCCACAGAAAGAAAGATGAGCTGTTATGGATGGAGGCCCTCCAAGGGCAACCCCATCTTTCCCCTCACCGCCAGGAGTTTTGTTCCATCAGATTTATGACATGGCCCCACACACAAGGCAACTGTGATAAATAACAGGACCCTCAGCGACAGCTTAGACCCCAAGCAGGATGGCACTTATCCCTTATTGAACTCCTGACAGATGAATGAGAAAACACTTCCCCATCTGTCCCCAAAGCCAGTGTAACCAACTTCTGTACAGGTGGGACAGCAGACAGAGCATCACAAAATGCACAGCTCCTGGACAAGAGGGAACAACAAGCAAGACGGGCAGGTCTGACCAAGCTCCCAGGCTGAGCTGGAGCAGCCTGGGGAAGGAGCAGGTCTCACAGAACGGCAGGGGGTGGAAGGGACCTCTGGAAACCATCCAGTCCAACCCCCTGCCAAAGCAGGGCCACCCAGAGCAGGTTGCACAGGAATGTGTCCAGGTGGGTTTGAATGTCTCCAGAGAAGGAGACTCCACCACCTCCCTGGGCAGCCTCTGCCAGGGCTCTGCCACCCTCACAGGAAAGAACTGCCTCCTCATGTTTAAGTGGAACTTCCTATGTTTCAGTTTGTGCCTGTTGCCCCTTGTCCTGTCCCTGGGCACCTCTGAAAAAAGCCCGGCCCCATCCTCCTGACACCCTCCCTTGAAGTATTTATAAGCATTGATCAGATCCCCCTCAGTCTCTTCCAGACTAAAAAGTCCCTCAGTCCTTCCTCATCAGAGAGATGTTCTAGTCCCCTCATCATCTTTGCAGCCTTAATCATCTTCATAGACTCCTCTCTCACCTGTTGAACTGTATGAACACCAGGTTCCAGATCTCCAGGACGTTGGGGTCATCCTGATTGACCAGGTGGGAAGCATCTCTGTCTCCAATCCGGTCATAGTGGATCTCACTGCAAGGGCCACAGGGGCCCGTGTCTCCCATTTCCCAGAAGTTATCCTTCATATTGCCAGGCAGAATCCTCCCCTCAGCCAGCCTGTAATGACAAACTCTTATGGAGCAACAGAGACCAGCAACAAAGCAAGAATTCCCCAAACTAAGGGCTGCTCTACAGAAATCTCAGCTCACTGATTCCCTGGACGAGCAGAGGAGTTGTTAAGAGTCCTGAGGCAGCTCTCAGGATCCCTGCTGAGGAGGATCAAGTGAACACTGGCGCCTGACAATTGTCCCAGGTGTAGGCAGAGGCCTACCCAACACCTCAGCAAAGCCATCAGTGAGAAGGCAGGTGGATCTCCAGCTTTAATCCACGTGAGGCAGGTTTGGCCCCACAGTGTAGAGGTGCCTCACGGGGTCAGTGGCAGGTTTCAGAGGGGACTGCAGCCACAAGACCACAGGCATCATTTCACCGCTGCATCAAGCTTTGGTCTACCCATGGCTTGAGCGAAGTTCTCACTTCCTCATCTCAAGAAGGGTGAGGTAAAAGCAGCAAATATATAGAGGAGGCAACTAAAAAAAACTACCTAGGGGTGGAAGAGCTGCTTTAGGAAGAGAGTATAGAAAAGAGCAATTGTCCTCTTCAATTTGGAGAGGACAAGGCAGAGTGGGAGACTACGATTGAGATTTAGAAAAGTTCCAACAGGTTCAAAACAGAATCAGACTCTTACATTCTTAAGCTTAAACCAGAGATTTTAAAATGAAAGCTCTCAGTTTTTCTATCTAATACTAGTGCTTCCCTTTGGCTTTATAGCTCCATCACCCTGCAAACATTATTTGTGACACTTCAATTGTGTTAAAACCTCTAATTATACGTGCCCTGCCACAAAGATGACACATGCCATCTTTCTCTGAATGACTATAACTCATCAAAACATGCACCTTCTTCAGTTAAAGGCCTTACCCCAAATTCAACCATATCTGCTTGCACTCCAGGTCGGGCTGCAGCCCTGCAGCTTCATTTCCACCGAAGTAAGTGACATAGAGTCTTTCAGCAGGGATGCCGAACTCCTTGGTGAGAAGCTCCAGGGCCAGCTTACAAGCAAGTTCCTGCAGAAGGAAAGATGAGGTCAGCAAGTGAATGCAAAGAGTTTCTCTTCAGCATGCAGCAAACTGGCTACTGTAGGTATCAGCAGCTAAATAACCAAAAACTTTCAGATTTCTGACAGTAGAAAGAGGGAAATTAATATATGCAGCGAACAGGGCACAAGAAACATCTCACCCGGTTTTCTAGATGCAGCTAAGTTAACTCCTAGTATGTTCACTGCCCCCAAACAGCCTTTTAATTCTGCTGTTCGTTTGTATGTTTAACATTCTCTTTCTAACTTTGAACACTATGCTACCAAGAAGCTTGGGAAAGGGCGACATTGTGTTACAATCACTCCTGTTGGGAGATCCATCATAGTCACACAGCACATGCAACTCCTCACAGCTCCACGACAGCCACTAAAACCTCTGCCTGAAGACTCCAGACTGACAAGAATTCACATAATCAGCTTTGTAAACCTTAAGTAATTAATCTCAAAACATTCTACAGGGTCTACAGCTTCCAAGCTTATTTATTCCAAATGACCCACATGCACCCTAGGTACCACTCTGTGCCAAGGTGTTCTCCTTCCTCTTGGTAAATGCTCTGCTGAGTTCATAGAGACGGGTACCTTTGTGCAAGAGATTCAGAGCTGCACTTAGCCTATTTTACCTTGAAATAATCCCCAAAGGACCAGGACCCCAACATCTCGAAGAAAGTGTGGTGGTAGACATCTTTCCCGACGTCATCCAGGTCATTGTGCTTGCCCCCTGCTCGGATGCACTTCTGAGTGTTGGTGGCTCTGCTCAGTTTAGCCAGTGGGTGTGAGGGGTCAATGGTATTGAGGAAGATGGGTTTGAACTGAGAGGAAAGAAAACAGGGCAATCAAGACAAGGGCTAAGAGTCTGTTTTCAAACATTGCAAGTGACAGCAAGGCAGTAAGCGTCATCTACGTCACGATACCACTAGCCTGGATTTACCCAAGGCAGCTTTCAGAAAGAAGCCTGCTCTTTCCTGTGTGCAAGGAGGAGGCAACACTGCCTATAACTTAGCTTTTCCCCACACATGTGCGTGTTCCTGGAGCCCACCAAACCCTGGGACTTCCAAAGGGACTGAAAGCAGCCAAATTCCCAGCTGACCAGAAAAAAAAAAGGCGGTGAAAACGGTGCACTGCTTTTCAGCAGAGCCCTTTCAGCAGTCCAGCCCCAACCAGTCTTGAAAGATATCTTGGGTATTTTCCAGCAAAGAAAGACCAGTCTCACTGGCCAGGGTTCCATGGCACACTTGCTGTCTGCAGTGATCCAGGGCAGAACAACCCACACTACTACATGAAAACAGAGCATCTTTTAAATATAGGTTTCTTTAAAAGCGATAAATATTTCTTGATTCTTAAAATCATCTATGAACCATAAAGCAGGAAGGTTTGCAAGGGTTAGAGAAAGAATCTTGGACAAAGACTCCTAGTTACATAACCCTAAAGAAATAGGATTCCTAGTATTTACAGTTACATTTCAAAAGCAGAGATTATGAATTCAGCATCATCACAGCTGCTACGTGCAGGCTGGCCAACAGTCAACACTGGTAAACTCAGCACAGCCAAGGATCAATACGCTCTGCAAGGAAATGTGGAAAGTGCTTCTGTAGTTCCATTCCTGCTTTATCAGCCAGCACAACGGGCAGCCTCGCACAAAACGACTGCAAAGGCTGAGGGAGCTGGGACTCTTTAGCCTGAAGAGGAGAAGGCTGAGGGGAGACCTTAATAATGCTTATAAGTATCTAAAGGGTGGGTTGAAGGAGGATGGAGCCAGACTCTTTTCAGTGGTTCCCAGTGACAGGACGAGGGGCAACGGGCACAAGCTGGACCATGGGAAGTTCCACTCCAATGTGAGGAAGAACTTCTTTGGGGTGAGGGTGGCAGAGCCCTGGCAGAGGCTGCCCAGGGAGGGTGTGGAGTCCCCTTCTCTGGAGATCTTCAAGCCCCGCCTGGATGCTCCTGAGTGATGTGCTCTGGGCAACCCTGCTTTGGCAGGGGAGTTGGACTGGATGGTCTCTAGAGGTCCCTTCCAACTCCAACAATTTCGTGATTCCACAAAGATGCCATTAGTCACTAGTGCCAGGACTAGCCGTGGTCCTTGACCCGAAGGGAGACTGGCAGTGCTCCCATTGCTGCACAGTCAGCCCAGCAGACCCAGGAACATCTCCCAGTGCTCCTGCCAATTTTGTAAGAGCACAGAGGAAGCACCAACCACCGCTTTGTGCCCAGAAGGAAGATGGGAGAAAACAACAATAATTTTTCACACCAACAGCCCTGCAAACAGCTTCATGGGTTTCATCTACCACAGGATACATTCATAAGGCCCACAGTGGGAATCCTACCTGGTTCATACCAGCATTGGCAAAGAGCAGCGTGGGGTCATCCAGGGGGATTGTGGAAGACGAGTGCACATAGGTATGCTTGTTTGCCTTGAAGAAGTCAATAAACCGTTGCCGAATCTGGCTAGCTGTTAGCGTAGCTTCCATCTTGAAGCTGCAAAGTCACAGCTGCCCAAAGCAAGCGGAAGGGAAAGTGGCAAGGCCTTGGTGCAGTCTGAAGAAACAACAAAAAACAAGCTTGTGACACACTGTCAGCTGAAGCAGTAACAGCAGGATCACTGCCTCCATCTCCCAAAAGGGTCTCCCCACGTCGATAACTGCTCTCACCGACTCCTCAATTTTACCACCAGTCTGCCCCAAATGGAGCAGACCCAAACCCAAACTATTCTCCCCAGGCTCCCCAATTCCTAGAGCTGAAGCTCAAGTTTCCTTTCTTGGAAAACATGCATTTTTAAAATACCACGTTCACTTGGATCCTGAACTTAGTAAGAGGTTGTATCTGCCTTGCCAGGGACACAGGGAAGGGGGAAGACTGCCGAAAATCACCCAGACTAATTAAATCATAGGATGGCTGCATTTGGAAATGACCTCTGAATATCACCTCATCCACCCCCCTGCTCAAAGCAGGCTCAGTTCCAGGGATATCTGGAAACCCTCCCTGCGAGGAATCACACCCCCATACAGGTGATGGTTTAGAGGTGAGCACCTCTGCTATAACCTAACGGGGACATAATTGCCCTTTGCCGATGGAGAGCGCAATGCGGTTCTCCAGAGGGCCAAGCTCCCAGCAGCCTGCCCTGGTACAGAGGGACCGTAATTCCTCGTAGGAATAAGGCCAGTGAGTCGTTGGAAGAGGGAAGGAGCACAGGAGGGCAAGGAGGGAGCTGAGGAGGGCAGGAGGGAGCTGAGGAGGGAGCTGAGGAGGGCAAAGAGGGAGCTGGGGAGGGAGCTGAGGAGGGCAAAGAGGGAGCTGGGGAGGGAGCCGGGGAGGGGGAGCTGAGGAGGACAAGGAGGGAGCTGAGGAGGACAAGGAGGGAGCTGAGGAGGACAAGGAGGGAGCTGAGGAGGACAAGGAGGGAGCCCAGGCGGGCAGGACTTGGCGCAGCGGCGGCTCCCGGGCAGAGCAGGGCCTCTGCCC
Organism: Calidris pugnax; assembly: GCF_001431845.1. Lineage (NCBI taxonomy): Eukaryota > Metazoa > Chordata > Aves > Charadriiformes > Scolopacidae > Calidris > Calidris pugnax. The sequence continues at coordinate 4,936,219 of NW_015090776.1, read as the reverse complement.
AGTCTCCGACCCGGTCCACAAGGGCCCAAGGTGAGACGAGAGCGTAGCGGGTGCCCGGCAGCCCTGCAGAGAGCCGCCGCAGGGCCGGCGGACAGGTCAACCCCGCCGCGGCCCCGCCTGAGGAGACCCGGGCACCGTCACCCTCCTGCCCCCTCACCGCCGCCCGCCCCAGCCCCTGCTCTGTCAGGCCGCCTCCCCTCGGACGGGGAGGGCAGAGGAGAAGGCTGGTCCGCGGAGACCCCAACCGCCCCGAAACCCGGCATCCCCCGCCAAGCCCCGCAGCCCCTACCTCTGGGCCGCCGCCGCCCCTCACCTCACGCCGCCCGGCCCCGCCGCAGCGCCCGCCCCGCCCCACCGCAGCGCCGCATGCCGGCTTCCGATTGGTTGCCGGGGCCGTCGCTCTGGGTAAGCCCCGCCCCCTTCCTCTCGCCCCGGCCGGCTGATGCAATGAGGGGAAACGGCGGCCACGTGACGCGGACGGGCTGAAGCCGGGCAGGGAGCCGTCATTTTAGAAGTTACCAGCATGGCGGGGGTGGGGGGGAGGCTCGACCCGAGGCAGGGAACACCGAGGGGGACTGGGACCGTCAGGGCCTTTTAGCTCCTTCTCGCCGCCGGCGCCATGACGTTGCATTACTATGAGGCCTTGGCTCGCCCGGCCCAGCCCTATGGCTGGCAGGTGGGCCTGAGGCCTGGGTGGCTGGTGTGGCGAGAGCAAGGGGCTGCAAAAGGCTAAGGCCAAGAAGGGGATGTGGGGGAGAGGGGGCTGGCAGGGGACAGGGGGGCGAGGCGGCTGCTGAGGGGATGACCAGAGCCCCTGCAGGCTTCCCTGTTGGTGGATGTCATGGCTACAAGGCATTTGCATGGGTTTCCAGGGACAAGGGTATGGGGAAGAGGTAGGGGCAGTTCACAACATGGCGAACGTGCCCTGCTCATGCGTTTGGGGAGTTGACAGGGCGAGGGGGGTGTCTAAAGGTGAAAGGATTATCAAGAAGTTTGGGTTGAAGCATCACAGAAGGTGCTCGACCTTAAATAGGGAGTGAAACAAAACCAATATGTCTTATGTGTTCTTTTCAGGTTGCTGGCTTAGGCGTAAGATGGCAACAAATAAATCTTCTGGACCAAATTTGAGCCAAAAGTGTATCCCACAGTAACCTTAGGTAATTATAATGCTAAAATATACACCCCTTTGTGAATAATGAGCATGCTAATCAGATAACCTCCCTAAATGTCTCAGAGGTGAGCTTAGATGCATATGTATAGTTAGGAGTGGTGAGTGAATCATTATTGACCAATCGGCTATATTGTTATAAATATTGGGTGGTTTGAAAGGTGAGTTGCTGCCAGCTGTCATTAAGTGCCCGGCACCCGATTCTGTAGAATTTAAATAAAAACAAATCTCTTGGCTCAGCGTGTCGATTGGCTCTCACACACCCGGTGAAGAGTCCTCCTTTAGGGACAATGAAGACATGAAATCCAAGGCCAAGAGGGACTGCATGTACACAGGGGAGGTGCTGCACTGACAAAAAATTAACCATGAGGACAGTCAAGCACTGAAATGGGAGACCAGGGAGGGCTGGGGTCCCTGGACGTTTCTGGGGTCTAGTTCAAGCCCTGGGCAACCTGATCTGAAGTCGTCATTGACTCTGCTTCTCCTGATGGGGCTTGAACTAGAGCCCTCCCAGGTCTTCTCCAACCTGAAGAGGCTGGTTTAGGTTGCAAGAGACCTTAAAGCCCATCCAGTGCCACCCCCTGCCCTGGGCAGGGACACCTCCCACCACACCAGGTTGCTCCAAGCCCCCTCCAACCTGCCCTTGAACCCCTCCAGGGATGGGGCAGCCACAGCTTCTCTGGCCAACCTGGACCAGGCTCTCACCACCCTCCCACCAAACAAGTTCTTCCCCACATCTCAGCTCCATCTCCTCTCTTTCAGGGTCAAACCCTTCCCCCTCCTCCTAGGGCTCCCCTCCCTGACCCAGAGTCCCTCCCCAGCTTTCCTGGAGCCCCTTGAGGGACTGGAAGGGGCTCCAAGGTCCCCATGGAGCCTTCCAACAGGTCCATGTCTTTCTGATGTTGGTGGCCCCAGAGCTAGAGGTGGCCATTCCTGGTTCTTGGTCCTGCAGTCCTTTTCACTTTTGTCCCTTCTCTCCTTCCCAAGGAGCCTGGAAGGAAAAGAGGAAACTCCAGTCTTGTTGGTTCTTAATGGGAGCTCTGCTCCCATGGGATGCTGCTCACAGATAGCAGCAGGAGCAGGCAAGTCCGTACAGTGTAAGTGCTCGCGCAGGTACTTTCACCTTCCATGATGCCACCTACAGCAGGTCAGAGCCTCCAAATCCACACCCAGCACCCTCACCGTCCATGGCGGGGGGCATGCTCTGGAAACGTTACTCCATGCTTTGTGTCACCTGAAACACATCTTCCAGACTTGGGGTCCCTTCACCGTCTCCCAGCTGCTGGCCCAAGTATTTCTTTGGTGGTCGCCAAATCTGGAGCCACTGGGGGATTAGTCAGCTCTGTCCCCTCCACCATGCTGAGAGGACCCATCACCGCTACTTTTCTTATTTCCTCCCCCACCTTCAATTCAGGTTGCCCCAATTCTTCTGGTTCAGTGGAGGCTTATCACATGGTGGTTCTTTGTTTCTTTTAGCACCTCACTCACTTCTGCCTCCTAAAAATTCATGTCCCCAGGCTGGTCTGGGCTGAAGGAGCTTTGGCTTTGCAGGCTCCTCTTGGGCTGATGAGCATCCAGTGTTGTCCTCCAGCAAGGAGAAGGGTGGTGGCCATGAGCTTGCAACCCCAGCATGGGGTGGACAGGGCTGCAGGGACCTGGGAATCATCTTCTGTGATGGCTCCTGAGTAAAAACATGGGCATGGGTTGAGCTTGCAGTCCCTGCGCTTCCCAGACTGGGCTTTGGAGGAGCATCACTGGGTTCAACCATCCCAAACTCATCCCCTAAACTGAGAGATCGTTGCCCATAGCCAGATCTGGACCTGTTTTTCTTCTCCTGGTGGTGTTTCCAGGCTCCTGTTGGAGGTCACCCTTCTCGATCAGTTATGGGGACTCTGGGAGCTGGGGCTTTAGAGGAGACGAGTGGTGGGGAACTGGGTAATGTAGAAGACGCATTGTCCCATGTGCTGGTGCTGGCACCATCCCCGTCCCCGTGGGCGCCCGTAGCCACACCCTGGGCCGTGCCCGGCTCCTCTTCCAACGCCAAACAGGCGGCAACCCTGCCCTGTGTCACCGCCCGGCGCGGAGGCCGCCAAGATGGCTGTGCTGGCTCGGAGCGTCCTGGTGACGGGGTCCAACCGGGGCATTGGGCTGGAGCTTGTGAGGCAGCTGGCCGCCAGCCCCCGGCCACCCCACCACATCTTTGCCACTTGCCGCCACCCCGAGGGTCCGAGAGGGAAGGTCAGTGTGGGCACAGGGGACAGGGGTGGTCCTGGGCCAGGTGGGCCAAGGGAACTGGTGGTTCCAGCAGCTCTGCTGGATCTGGGTGGGATGACCCAGCTGGGTGGGATGAGGTTGGAGGGACAGACGTGGTCCTCAGTACTTGCTCCTGACCACCCTAATGGTTGGCCAACCACTTCTCCGTGCTGGGATCACCCAGGACATGGAGCCCAGCGGCACTCATTCTCCTGCCAGCCATGGGGGTACCACCATGCTCCTTCCACTGGGGACAGCCCTGCATGGTCTCCCCAGCAAAATCAAAGCCAGTCTGGCCCTTCTCCAGCTGGGGTGACCTGGGAAAGGGGGTGGGAGACCCGGCCACGCCGCTGGTGACATCTAACCTCCTCCCTTGCTCCATCACTTTGTTTCCAGGCCCTGCGAGACTTAGCTGCCCAGCACCCCAGCATCAAACTGGTCCAGCTAGGTATGGAGCAACCTCCCTCCTCCCACCCTACATGGCTTTTAGCCCTCTGCTGGCTTCTGAGAGGGGACAGGGGACAATTTTGACGGGCAGCCAGGGAGCTCCAGCCCTGCCAGGAGTGGATGGGAGGGATGGGCACGCATCTGGGCAGGATGGGCACACATCTGGGCAGGCTTCCCCCACCAAGCCGAGCTGGCCTCTGTCTGGAAGCAGTTCAAACCAGCTTTGGAGGCAGGTAGAGGTGGGTCTGGACACCTTGGCTGAGTGAGTTTCATGGGTTGTTACAGTTTGAGAAAATCCCTAACAATTTATTGTCATTTAGGCAATTATTCTCTCACCCCATGATCCCTCCCCACCCAGGAAGGGGAATCGGGGAAAAGAAGGAAAACTGAGGGTTGAAATATAAACAGATTTAATAGGATAAGGCTAAATAATTAATAACACTAAAGAACCAGATCCTGATACCAATATAAAAGGCATGAGGAGTGTCCCCATCCCGTTCCACCCCAGGGAGCCGTGCGCTCCCCGCAGGGACAGCCCATGTGGGACATCAGGATATTTGCAGGCAGGAGGCTTCTTCCAGGGAGCTGGGCAGGGGTGGGGGCTTGCTGGGGAGGAGAGCGTTGGAGAGAAGGAGATGAGGAGCACCAGGCTGAGGAACATGGTTTCGTGCAGATGTGTCCCAAGGAGGCAGACAGAGGTGTCTGAGAGAGCAGGGGCTGCTCACAGCCACTTTGTTTTTAAGAAGAGTTGGTTAAAATAACCCCATCCAAACCCAAAAGAAGCTTTTTAGGGAAGTGTTTGCACCAGAGTTTGCCATCCCTGTAATAAGTGAGGTGGGAAACAGCCAGGTCTTCTAAATACTTCTGAGTATTTCCATAGAACTAATAATAAAGAAACTGAATCAAGGCAATAATAAGGAAACTGAATCAAGGCAATGCAAACACCGGATCAGTCTCAAACTACCTATTAATTTGTCTAAAAACATCTGAAAAGTTCAAGTAAATTTTAGCTTTTCTTAGCAAAGAAAGGATTCCCGAAGGCAAACTTTCCTAAAAAGAGGCAGCAAATCTCCTTCTTATTATTAAATAGATTATCAAAGCAGAATATGTTCTTTGTAGTAAAAAATAGCATCTTTAAAACTGCCCGCGAGCCCCAACCACCAATACGTGATGGGAAGAGCATGTTTACTTTGCTCACCAAAGCATGGCCAACATAAAAGGGGCTGACCACTGAATAAACAACTTTTACTAAAGCACACACAACCCAAAAATCAGACTTATTTCTTCCAAGGAGACACGAGTTTGCTCCTTCAGCCAACATGGCTGTCCCCAGCATGAGAAGCATGCTGGTCCCACCCACCTCGTCCCTTGGAGCAGTGACTTGGGATGTCCAAACAGTGCAATTAATTATTCACCAAAGTGACTGACAGATCCCTCATGTGGTGGGGTAATGGAGCCTTGAACTCCGTTCGATCATTATCCAAAGAAAAGTCACTAAAGAGTGCCCTGTGATATGTCCTGCAGCCGGCCGTGCATGTCCCCTCAAATCCTAAGGCTCCATCCTCTCACTTAACAGCAGCCCCACAGCAGATTATTTTATCAAATTCCCCCCAAAATGTTTTCAAGCGACCTCTATGAAGGTCCGTGGGGCACAAGGCAAGGTGGTACAAGTCCTGGGCCACTCGCATTCTTGCTTCCCACCATAAAGCCACCAGGCGAGTTAAAAATGCCAGGAAACCGGATCGTTCTGCTGCTCATCAGTGCACAAAATACCCCAAGAAGGGAACATTCAGCCTGGCAAACCTTTGCTAAGTGGGTCTTGTCTAAGCATGAGAACGGAAACACAGCTCGGGGGCCAAAGTATTGCAAAAAAGAAATCTGGCTCTTCAATACCCCCCCCTCCATCCTCTCCCAGCAGGCTCATCAGATTAGCACTGGCCAAAAAATGTGTGCCAAAACGCACGCAGGGGGCAAAGGCACACCCCAACATGCCTGTTTGCCTGATTATTCATGGTTCTTAAAGGCTCGGGGGTGCTTTTGGGATAATAAAGGCAATATATAAAGTTAAATGTCAGCCTAACGTTCCAGATCCTGAAGGTGGTGAGGTGACCCCTTTTAAATCAACAGTGGCCACCTCAGCGGGGCGAGCACCCGGCCGGGGACACGTCCCAACGAGCAAACCCAAAAAAGCTGACCATAAACTTCAAAAAATACCACACCTGCTGCTTCAGCCAAAAAAAAAAAAAAAAAGCCTGCAGTTAAAGCACAGCAGATTTTCAAAGAGATACCAGTATTTAAGTGAAGAAAAAGGCCCTGGAAGTGCTTACCTCCGTCAGCACACTTCCAGGGAGGTTGGTTGTTTCTGGTTTCTTGAGCCCACAGATAAATACTGTGGGTTATATCCCAAATCTTTTATTACTTGTGCTCACCTCGGCTCATCCGTCAGTTCCAAATCCTCCTCGGTAACAATGTGAAGCAAAAAAAAAGAGAAAAAAAAAAAGAAAAAAGGAAGGATTTTTGCATACAAACGGCTGCAAAGCTATGGGAAGTTGGGCTGTGGAAGACCAATTTAAGCACAAATTTTAAAAAAGGCAAAGATCACTCTAAATGATCAGTCAGAACAGATATCAACCAAGATCTTCATGTAATTAAGAATAAAATGAAAGTGTACCCCCCCTAATTTCACAGCCCCTATGGCTGCGGTGCAATACTGAAGGACTCAAAGGGTGTAGTCAGGTTGTTTCCTCAAAGATGGTGTCTCCTTAAAATGTGCTTATCCGACTGTGTTGGCTCCTGCTAGAAATAAAACCGGGAGCCTCAGTGCATGAACACCGAGCATCCCTCGTGCAATCAGAAATTCTTGAATATGGAAAGCAAACACAGCCAAGTTCTCCTTAGCAGCAGCCTCCATAGGACCAAAAAGGAGCTGAATGGAGATTTAATTCAGGCTGGGGAACCACGAGGTGAGGACAAACTGCTGCTCATTTCAATGTTCTGAACACCTTCACCTGCTAAACCTGGTCCTTGCTTTCTGGATGATGCCTAAAGAGAACCACTCCAGCCACAGCATGTTTCCAGCAGAGGTTGCGTGACCTGCTGGAGCCCTTCTTCCCTTTGCTTTTTGCCCCGGCAGACACGGTGAACGTGCCCAGCATCCGAGGGGCTGTTCAGGCTGTGGAATCTCATCTGAAGGACCAGGGGTTGAACCTGCTCATCAACAACGCGGGTGTCAGCTCCCACGCCACGCTGCACTCCCTGGACTCGCAGGAGATGCTCTCCGTCTTTGCCACCAACGTGGTGGGGACACTCCAGGTTACCAAGGTACATGTGGAGCTTTTGGGTTTCTCCTGCCTGGAGAGATATTTCCCATGGTGTCACCTCAGGTGGGTGGGTTCTGGCTCTCTGGAATGAGACACAGTGATGGGGGCAAGAGCAAGACCGTGGGTCTCCTCTGCCCACCCAGAGGAGCAGGGAAGTCAAAAGGCAGCTCAGTTCAGCCCCAGCATCTCCCATCCTGGAGCTCCTGCCCGCCCAGGGCTGCCCGTGCTGGCTCCCTCCTTCCCTGGAGAAGGGAAAGGCTGGAGCCTGGACGGTCCTTGGGGTGTCCTCCCCATCCCCTGCCCTTCTTCCAGGAGTGTCTGTCTATCTGCTCGTCCACGCTCTGGGACAGAGACCTCCAGGGTGCTCTTCAGGCACTGGGTTTGTCACGGATTAACTGAACATGGGTGTCTTTGTGCCAGGAATTTCTGCCGCTGCTGGAGAAGGCAGCGAAGGGCGCAGGGAAGGAGGGGCTGAGCTGCAGCAGGGCCGCCGTCATCAACGTCTCCACCAAACTGGGCTCCATCGGGCTGTGCCTTGGGGTGCTGCAGGCCCCCATGTACCCGTACCGTGCCAGCAAGGTGAGGTGCCAGGGGAGGTGCTAGGGATGCTCTGCTGTGTAACGTGCCTGTGGGAGGCAGCCCACAGGGGCACCCACCTGCCCCAGGCCACCCACCCCCTGCCTAGTCCTCCCAAGCGCAAGCACTGAGATGGAGACAGCAGCACCCGGGGCTGAGCCCTTCAGGCGGGTGGTGACGATGCTCCACCCCAGGGAAAAGGCCCTTTTTCCACCTCCCCAGCCATTTTCTGGCTGGGAAAAGTTCCCCTTCCTGCCCACCTGTGTCCCGGGTGGTGCTAGCATGATGGGTGGTGCTAGAATGATGGTGCCTCTTCCAGGCTGCCCAGAACATGGTGACGAGGTGCCTGGCTGTGGAGCTGCAAGAGAAGGGGATCTTGTGCGCGGCCATCCATCCTGGCTGGGTGAAGACCGACATGGGGACAGAGGAGGTACTGGGCTGTGCAGGGAAGGGTCAGCAGGATCCCCGCTGTACCCTCCAGCTCTTGGTGGGGCAGGGGCACTTGGGGCTGGGGATGTTGTGTGATGCTCTTGCTGCCAGGACCATCTCCTGGGGTGGAGCAGGCAGGGAACAGGCAGCGAGCTGACGTGTGCCAAGAGCATGCCCAGCATGGAGAGCAAGGGGGTGGCAGTCAGGAAAAAATGCCCCATAAGCATGGTGGGTGCTGCTCCCCGGGCCATGGACTCTGGTCGGCTCATGCTTTCCATGCTGGTGGCAGCTCATGGCAATGACACTGCACCGTGTCCTCTTCTGCAGGCACCCCTGATGGTGGAGCACAGCGTGCGGGGCATCCTGACCGTGCTGGCCAGCCTCTCCCAGGACACCTCCGGCACCTTCCTCGACTGGGAAGGGAACAGCCTGCCCTGGTGACAGACAGACAGACAGACGATGGTGCTTCTTGCCTCCTACTCTCTGGCGCATCCCTCCGCTCGCCCTCCACCCACCCTGGGCTGCCAGGGAGAGGGGAAGGGCACGAGGAGCAGCTTCTCTCCCTTTCCCTACCCCACGCAGGGCCCTGCAGCCCCAAATGTACTCCCCAGATCTGTAAATGCCTGGACCTGATGCCTCTCTGCTCCATCTCCACACCCGCATCCTCATTCCCTGACCGAGCCTGGCACCTGCTGCCCAAACACCGTCTGTCCGTCTGTCCCCCTGCGACCCAGTGTCCCCCAACTGAGGGGAGAGGGTGACCAGTCCCTGTGACCCCCAGCCCCTCGTGCACCCTGTCCGAGTGGTGTCTGCGTGGCCCTGGGGGATCCACCACTGGGACACCCTGTGTCCCTGGGGCAGCCCCACTGCCAGGAGAGGGGCTGTGCCCCATCTGCGGTGCCTCCTGGAGGGGACGTCCCCAGAGGGTGGTCACGGTGCCACAGCACCCAGGGGGTGTCACTGGTGGGGAGCCCCATGGCAGCCGTGGGGCCGCAGAGCAGAGCTTGGGGCTCTTGGGCAGGGCTTTATCGAGGCTTTATATGATCACCAGGACGGAGCGGACGTGAAGCCCTGCCATGTCGCTTCTCCTCCCGCTGCTCCAGCTGGTGGTGTTTGCTCAGCTCCTAATGCTTCTTTATAGCATGTTCCACAGCCACCCCACCCACTCAGGGCTTGAACAAACCCTCGGCTCCAGGAACAACTTCTCCAGCTCTTCAAACTCTAGGACAGAGTTCCTGGCTGGGAGCCAGCCCTCGTTAGCAAAAGGCAAAAATCATTTGGGTTTTCAGGCAAACTCAGCTGACCTTGTGAAACCTGGCCCCGTAATCCAGGAGCTACCAGACAGCCTGTCCAGCAGAAGCTGTGGTGGGTGAGGAGGGAGGGAGCAGCACGTGGGAGGGATGTGGGATGTCAAGCTCTGGTGGGCTTGACAGCTTCACAAGATGGTCTTTCCATCCAATATAGCACTGGAAATGGGTTGTGCTCATCCTTCTCCCCTGGGTCCCATGAGCCAGGTGGTGCCTCAGGTGGTCAGAAGCAGACCTTCTCTGCCTTGCTCTTGCCTCCTCTAAGCCAATGCCCGTTCACTGATTGTCCCATGAAAGATTCATGGAGTGGAGCAAGCCCAGCCCTGCCAGCCCCGGGCCCAGGAAGGCATGGAGGAGAACATCACAGCAGCCCGGGGACATGTCAGCGTGGGGCCTTCTGAGCCCCATGCTGTCCCCATGGGGAGCACAGTCACCCACAGGGACGTCACATCCCCACACATCCCCAGCCCCAACGGCTGGTGGCCGCTGCGCCCAGGGCCGGGCCAGGAGCCCTTCCCCTCCCTCCCCACAGAGGTGCCAGCCATGCTGGGCCAGTGCTGGCCCCTCTCCAGAGGCCGCTGCTTTCCCACCCGAGCCCCCCGCCCTGCCCAGGGGGCTGGGGCCACCCCCAGAGCTGGCCTCCAGGCCTCGGGGGTCCCTCCCTGGCAGCCCCGTCCTGGCGAGGTGGGCTGAGGAGAGAGCAGGAGGGGACGGGACAGGCTGCCATGACAGGCAGGCCCCGGGCGAGCCTGGTACCCGCTGCCCAGGTGCTGCCCGAGCTCCGTGTGTCCGTCTGTCCCCCTGAGACCCCGTGTCCCCCAACTGAGGGGAGAGGGTGGCCAGTCCCTGTGACCCCCAGTTCCTCAGTCACCCTGTCCCTGTCACCCCCAGTCCCTCGGGCACCCTTGTCCCTGTCACCCCCAGCTCATGTGACCCCCAATCCCTCGGGCACCCTGTCCCTGTCACCCCCAGTCCCTCAGGCACCCTGTCCTTGTCACCCCCAGTCCCTCAGGCACCCTGTCCCTGTCACCCCCAGCCCCTGGGGCACCCTGTCCCTGTGACTCCCAGTCCCTGGGGCACCCTGTCCAAGTGGTGTCTGCGTGGCCCTGGGATCCCAGCGCCGGGACATCCCAAGTCCCTGGGGCAGCCCCACTGCCAGGAGAGGGGCTGTGCCCCATCTGTGGTGCCTCCTGGAGGGGACGTCCCCAGAGGGCGGCCATGGTGCCACAGCACCCAGGGGGTGTCACTGGTGGGGAGCCCCGTGGCAGCCGTGGGGCGAGCAGGTGGCTGCGGGCACAGCCACAGCCCAGGATAAGGAGTGGGGCCGCAGAGCAGAGCCGGGGGCTCTCGGGTCAGGCTTTATTGAGGCTGGGGGCCAGCGGGAGCACCAGCCCCAGGCCCCACTGCCAGGAGGCCAGGCTGGGGTCTCACCAGGGCACCACCTTCCCTTCCCAGTCCAGTAAGGTGCCAGCGTCCTTCTCGCCGAGGGAGGAGAGCACCTTCAGCATCCCTCGCACGCTGGCCTCCACCGTCACGGGGGGCTGCGGGGAGAGGGGGAGAGGCAGCCCCTGCCCCAGGCCGGGCTCAGGGCTGCCCTGGAGCAGCTGGGCCGGGGTGAGGAGCCCCCGGAGGATGAGGAGAAAGGCAGCAGCCCCGGGCAGAGGGGCTGAGCAGAGGGGATGGGGGCAGCCCGGGCAGGGATGGGGCAGGCAGGGAGGGGATGGTGGGGGGTGCGGGCAGCGACTCCCTCCCTCCCCGGGGAAATCAGCAGGGGGGCTGGGAGGGAAACTCTTACTGTGTGTCCAGCTGAGCTCCCCATGTCGGTTTGCACCCAGCCAGGGTGGAGAGCAACGCAGAGGATGCCGTGCTCCCGGTAGCCCAGGGACTGGCACTTGGTCAGCATGTTGAGAGCAGCCTGCGGGGAGAGAGGGAGGGATGGCGGCGGGAGGGGAAGGGTGGCTGCGAGGGGACACGGCCGGGACAGGGCAGGGGAAGCAAACCCGTCCCCAGCACGGCAGGGCTGTACCTTGCTGCAGCGGTAGGAGACAACTTGCATCAGATCAAACCCAAACAGAGAAGCGATGGAGCCCCCAATGCTGGACATGTTGATGATGGCTGCCTTGCTGCAGCTCAGCGCTGAGCCTGGGCTCCCCTGGGCAGCCTTCTTCAGCAAGGGCAGGAACGCCTGTGAGGAGGAAGAGGAGACAGGGCCACACATGGAGATGGTACAGGGAAGAGGACCAGCTCCTGTCACAGCGGGCAACATTGGCACCAGGACCAGAGCATCCTCCCGCCTCTTCCCGCTGCTGCAGCCCACCAGGCTCCATATGAAAGATTCATGGAGTGGAGCAAGCCCAGCCCTGCCAGCCCCGGGCCCAGGAAGGCATGGAGGAGAACATCACAGCAGCCCGGGGACATGTCAGCGTGGGGCCTTCTGAGCCCCATGCTGTCCCCATGGGGAGCACAGTCACCCACAGGGACGTCACATCCCCACACATCCCCAGCCCCAACGGCTGGTGGCCGCTGCGCCCAGGGCCGGGCCAGGAGCCCTTCCCCTCCCTCCCCACAGAGGTGCCAGCCATGCTGGGCCAGTGCTGGCCCCTCTCCAGAGGCCGCTGCTTTCCCACCCGAGCCCCCCGCCCTGCCCAGGGGGCTGGGGCCACCCCCAGAGCTGGCCTCCAGGCCTCGGGGGTCCCTCCCTGGCAGCCCCGTCCTGGCGAGGTGGGCTGAGGAGAGAGCAGGAGGGGACGGGACAGGCTGCCATGACAGGCAGGCCCCGGGCGAGCCTGGTACCCGCTGCCCAGGTGCTGCCCGAGCTCCGTGTGTCCGTCTGTCCCCCTGAGACCCCGTGTCCCCCAACTGAGGGGAGAGGGTGGCCAGTCCCTGTGACCCCCAGTTCCTCAGTCACCCTGTCCCTGTCACCCCCAGTCCCTCGGGCACCCTTGTCCCTGTCACCCCCAGCTCATGTGACCCCCAATCCCTCGGGCACCCTGTCCCTGTCACCCCCAGTCCCTCAGGCACCCTGTCCTTGTCACCCCCAGTCCCTCAGGCACCCTGTCCCTGTCACCCCCAGCCCCTGGGGCACCCTGTCCCTGTGACTCCCAGTCCCTGGGGCACCCTGTCCAAGTGGTGTCTGCGTGGCCCTGGGATCCCAGCGCCGGGACATCCCAAGTCCCTGGGGCAGCCCCACTGCCAGGAGAGGGGCTGTGCCCCATCTGTGGTGCCTCCTGGAGGGGACGTCCCCAGAGGGCGGCCATGGTGCCACAGCACCCAGGGGGTGTCACTGGTGGGGAGCCCCGTGGCAGCCGTGGGGCGAGCAGGTGGCTGCGGGCACAGCCACAGCCCAGGATAAGGAGTGGGGCCGCAGAGCAGAGCCGGGGGCTCTCGGGTCAGGCTTTATTGAGGCTGGGGGCCAGCGGGAGCACCAGCCCCAGGCCCCACTGCCAGGAGGCCAGGCTGGGGTCTCACCAGGGCACCACCTTCCCTTCCCAGTCCAGTAAGGTGCCAGCGTCCTTCTCGCCGAGGGAGGAGAGCACCTTCAGCATCCCTCGCACGCTGGCCTCCACCGTCACGGGGGGCTGCGGGGAGAGGGGGAGAGGCAGCCCCTGCCCCAGGCCGGGCTCAGGGCTGCCCTGGAGCAGCTGGGCCAGGGTGAGGAGCCCCCGGAGGATGAGGGGAAAGGTGGCAGACCCGGGCAGAGGGGCTGAGCAGAGGGGATGGGGGCAGCCGCCCGGGCAGGGATGGGGCAGGCAGGGAGGGGATGGTGGGGGGTGCGGGCAGCGACTCCCTCCCTCCCTGGGGAAATCAGCAGGGGGGCTGGGAGGGAAACTCTTACTGTGTGTCCAGCTGAGCTCCCCATGTCGGTTTGCACCCAGCCAGGGTGGAGAGCAACGCAGAGGATGCCGTGCTCCCGGTAGCCCAGGGACTGGCACTTGGTCAGCATGTTGAGAGCAGCCTGCGGGGAGAGAGGGAGGGATGGCGGCGGGAGGGGAAGGGTGGCTGCGAGGGGACATGGCCGGGACAGGGCAGGGGAAGCAAACCCGTCCCCAGCACGGCAGGGCTGTACCTTGCTGCAGCGGTAGGAGACAACTTGCATCAGATCAAACCCAAACAGAGAAGCGATGGAGCCCCCAATGCTGGACATGTTGATGATGGCTGCCTTGCTGCAGCTCAGCGCTGAGCCTGGGCTCCCCTGGGCAGCCTTCTTCAGCAAGGGCAGGAACGCCTGTGAGGAGGAAGAGGAGACAGGGCCACACATGGAGATGGTACAGGGAAGAGGACCAGCTCCTGTCACAGCGGGCAACATTGGCACCAGGACCAGAGCATCCTCCCGCCTCTTCCCGCTGCTGCAGCCCACCAGGCTCCATCTCCTGAGCTCCAGCCAGAGGCTCCATGACCTTCTTGTCAGGAAAGAGCCCGTCGGCAGTGGAGCAGAGGCCGGACCCTGTCACCTCCCTGGGGACAGCACTGCTCGGGTGAGGGTCTCACCTGGCCCACCAGCAGGGGCCCAACCGTGTTGGTGGTGTAAACCTGGGTCATGTTCTCCAGCGTCTCGTTTTCAAGTGTGTCGCATATCAGCATCGCAGCGTTGTTGATGAGGAGGTTCAGCCCTGAGCCTCCCAGCTGCTCCCCGACTCTGGCTGCAGCCGCCTTGATGCTGGCAGGGTCACTGACTTCTGCAGGGCAGACAGGGGGGAGGTCAGCGTCCCCATGGGGGCGAGGTGGGCTGAGGAGAGAGCAGGAGGGGACGGGACAGGCTGCCATGACAGGCAGGCCCCGGCCGAGCCTGGTACCCGCTGCCCAGGTGCTGCCCGAGCTCCGTGTGTCCGTCTGTCCCCCTGAGACCCCGTGTCCCCCAACTGAGGGGAGAGGGTGGCCAGTCCCTGTGACCCCCAGTTCCTCAGTCACCCTGTCCCTGTCACCCCCAGTCCCTCGGGCACCCTTGTCCCTGTCACCCCCAGCTCATGTGACCCCCAATCCCTCGGGCACCCTGTCCCTGTCACCCCCAGCCCCTGGGGCACCCTGTCCCTGTGACTCCCAGTCCCTGGGGCACCCTGTCCAAGTGGTGTCTGCGTGGCCCTGGGATCCCAGCGCCGGGACATCCCAAGTCCCTGGGGCAGCCCCACTGCCAGGAGAGGGGCTGTGCCCCATCTGTGGTGCCTCCTGGAGGGGACGTCCCCAGAGGGCGGCCATGGTGCCACAGCACCCAGGGGGTGTCACTGGTGGGGAGCCCCGTGGCAGCCGTGGGGCGAGCAGGTGGCTGCGGGCACAGCCACAGCCCAGGATAAGGAGTGGGGCCGCAGAGCAGAGCCGGGGGCTCTCGGGTCAGGCTTTATTGAGGCTGGGGGCCAGCGGGAGCACCAGCCCCAGGCCCCACTGCCAGGAGGCCAGGCTGGGGTCTCACCAGGGCACCACCTTCCCTTCCCAGTCCAGTAAGGTGCCAGCGTCCTTCTCGCCGAGGGAGGAGAGCACCTTCAGCATCCCTCGCACGCTGGCCTCCACCGTCACGGGGGGCTGCGGGGAGAGGGGGAGAGGCAGCCCCTGCCCCAGGCCGGGCTCAGGGCTGCCCTGGAGCAGCTGGGCCAGGGTGAGGAGCCCCCGGAGGATGAGGGGAAAGGTGGCAGACCCGGGCAGAGGGGCTGAGCAGAGGGGATGGGGGCAGCCGCCCGGGCAGGGATGGGGCAGGCAGGGAGGGGATGGTGGGGGGTGCGGGCAGCGACTCCCTCCCTCCCTGGGGAAATCAGCAGGGGGGCTGGGAGGGAAACTCTTACTGTGTGTCCAGCTGAGCTCCCCATGTCGGTTTGCACCCAGCCAGGGTGGAGAGCAACGCAGAGGATGCCGTGCTCCCGGTAGCCCAGGGACTGGCACTTGGTCAGCATGTTGAGAGCAGCCTGCGGGGAGAGAGGGAGGGATGGCGGCGGGAGGGGAAGGGTGGCTGCGAGGGGACATGGCCGGGACAGGGCAGGGGAAGCAAACCCGTCCCCAGCACGGCAGGGCTGTACCTTGCTGCAGCGGTAGGAGACAACTTGCATCAGATCAAACCCAAACAGAGAAGCGATGGAGCCCCCAATGCTGGACATGTTGATGATGGCTGCCTTGCTGCAGCTCAGCGCTGAGCCTGGGCTCCCCTGGGCAGCCTTCTTCAGCAAGGGCAGGAACGCCTGTGAGGAGGAAGAGGAGACAGGGCCACACATGGAGATGGTACAGGGAAGAGGACCAGCTCCTGTCACAGCGGGCAACATTGGCACCAGGACCAGAGCATCCTCCCGCCTCTTCCCGCTGCTGCAGCCCACCAGGCTCCATCTCCTGAGCTCCAGCCAGAGGCTCCATGACCTTCTTGTCAGGAAAGAGCCCGTCGGCAGTGGAGCAGAGGCCGGACCCTGTCACCTCCCTGGGGACAGCACTGCTCGGGTGAGGGTCTCACCTGGCCCACCAGCAGGGGCCCAACCGTGTTGGTGGTGTAAACCTGGGTCATGTTCTCCAGCGTCTCGTTTTCAAGTGTGTCGCATATCAGCATCGCAGCGTTGTTGATGAGGAGGTTCAGCCCTGAGCCTCCCAGCTGCTCCCCGACTCTGGCTGCAGCCGCCTTGATGCTGGCAGGGTCACTGACTTCTGCAGGGCAGACAGGGGGGAGGTCAGCGTCCCCATGGGGGATTGGGGTCCCCTGTGTCCCCCCAGGGACGGCAGCACCCGGTGTCCCCGCAGGCACTGGCCCGTGGGCACGGCTCCCTCCCGGCACGGGGCTCCCGGGGTGTGCACAGCGCCCGGGCACACGCCAGGGCAACCGGGGCGAGGGAGCCCACCTCGGGGCACCTACCGAGCGGGACGATGACCAGGTTGGGGTGCTTGGAAGCCAAATTCTGTAACTCCTGCAAGAGAGGGGGCGGGAGCACCAGCCCCAGGCCCCACTGCCAGGAGGCCAGGCTGGGGTCTCACCAGGGCACCACCTTCCCTTCCCAGTCCAGTAAGGTGCCAGCGTCCTTCTCGCCGAGGGAGGAGAGCACCTTCAGCATCCCTCGCACGCTGGCCTCCACCGTCACGGGGGGCTGCGGGGAGAGGGGGAGAGGCAGCCCCTGCCCCAGGCCGGGCTCAGGGCTGCCCTGGAGCAGCTGGGCCGGGGTGAGGAGCCCCCGGAGGATGAGGAGAAAGGCAGCAGCCCCGGGCAGAGGGGCTGAGCAGAGGGGATGGGGGCAGCCCGGGCAGGGATGGGGCAGGCAGGGAGGGGATGGTGGGGGGTGCGGGCAGCGACTCCCTCCCTCCCCGGGGAAATCAGCAGGGGGGCTGGGAGGGAAACTCTTACTGTGTGTCCAACTGAGCTCCCCATGTCGGTTTGCACCCAGCCAGGGTGGAGAGCAACGCAGAGGATGCCGTGCTCCCGGTAGCCCAGGGACTGGCACTTGGTCAGCATGTTGAGAGCAGCCTGCGGGGAGAGAGGGAGGGATGGCGGCGGGAGGGGAAGGGTGGCTGCGAGGGGACACGGCCGGGACAGGGCAGGGGAAGCAAACCCGTCCCCAGCACGGCAGGGCTGTACCTTGCTGCAGCGGTAGGAGACACCTTGCAACAGATGCCAACCAGCAGGAGAACTGAGGGAGCCCCCATTGCTGGACACGTTGATGATGGCTGCCTTGCTGCAGCTCAGCGCTGAGCCCGGGCTCCCCTGGGCAGCCTTCTTCAGCAAGGGCAGGAACGCCTGTGATGAGGAAGAGGAGACAGGGCCACACACGGAGATGGTACAGGGGAGAGGACCAGCTCCTGTCACAGCGGGCAACATTGGCACCAGGACCAGAGCATCCTCCCGCCTCTTCCCGCTGCTGCAGCCCACCAGGCTCCATCTCCTGAGCTCCAGCCAGAGGCTCCATGAGCTTCTTGTCAGGCAAGAGCCCGTCGGCAGTGGAGCAGAGGCCGGACCCTGTCACCTCCCTGGGGACAGCACTGCTCGGGTGAGGGTCTCACCTGGCCCACCAGCAGGGGCCCAACCGTGTTGGTGGTGTAAACCTGGGTCATGTTCTCCAGCGTCTCGTTTTCAAGTGTGTCGCATATCAGCATCGCAGCGTTGTTGATGAGGAGGTTCAGCCCTGAGCCTCCCAGCTGCTCCCCGACTCTGGCTGCAGCCGCCTTGATGCTGGCAGGGTCACTGACTTCTGCAGGGCAGACAGGGGGGAGGTCAGCGTCCCCATGGGGGATTGGGGTCCCCTGTGTCCCCCCAGGGACGGCAGCACCCGGTGTCCCCGCAGGCACTGGCCCGTGGGCACGGCTCCCTCCCGGCACGGGGCTCCCGGGGTGTGCACAGCGCCCGGGCACACGCCAGGGCAACCGGGGCGAGGGAGCCCACCTCGGGGCACCTACCGAGCGGGACGATGACCAGGTTGGGGTGCTTGGAAGCCAAATTCTGTAACTCCTGCAAGAGAGGGGCTGCCTGGGCACGGAGGGGCAGGAGGGGCTGCCCCTGCAGAGGCTCAGCCTTTCCCGGGCAAAGCCCCTCGGGCTCCGGCTCCATCCCTGCCCGGCCTCACGCCCAGCACCCTGCTCCCGCTGCCCTGGCACGGGGCTCCCTGCCTCCCCCACGGGCCACGGGCCACCGTCCCCTCCACACACGCCAGCCACCACTGCTCCCGGGGCTGTCCCAGCCTGGCTCCCTGTGCTGCGCGTGCCCGGCTGCAGCCCCAGCCCTTGGCAAACCCCCTCCCTGCTCCCTCCCGCCGCCCCGGCACCCGGCACCCCCGTCCCCAGCACCACCCACTGCCTCCCAGCCCGGCCTCACCTGCGCCCGCTGGCCCTTGGGGTCCCGGCAACCCGCAAAGACCCACGTGGGTAGCTTTGGCATCTCCAGGAAATGCTGGACCAGCCCCAGGCCGATGCCCCGGTTGGCCCCCGTCACTAGGACGGAGCGGACGTGAAGCCCTGCCATGTCGCTTCTCCGTTGAGCGCTGCACTGCTCTCACCCCTGACTCTGCAGGTGCCTTTTGCTCCTCGGTTATCTCGCATTTTCCCGCGAGGGCTTGCATCAGCTCGTGCCTCTGGGAAATTCTCTGCCCATGCCCCAGTCTCCTGGCCCTGGTCCATGCCCACGATCCACCTTTCCCGGCGGCCGAAGAGTGACGCAAGGGGAGCCGGGTGTCCTGCCCAGGCAGGGAATGCCTTGGGCTCAATGTCTGGAGACCTGCTCTTTCTGCCTTCCCTCCTCCACCAAATCTGAGCTGCTTGGTTTTCTGGGCCAGTGTTACCCTTGTAATGGTGCAGGGCACCATGATGTCCCCTCCCACTGCCACCCTCCTTCGTGGGAAACCAGGCTGTGTCCCTCCCCTCGCCCAAGGTCAGGCAGGCAGGGGTGAACTCACTCACCCCGAGCAGCACAGTTTCCTGCGCTTAACTTGTGCAACATCAAAGGCAGGGTCAGGGATGGAGCATCTGGGACAAGCGAGTGTCCCTCGGCCACCACAATGGCCTGAAAAGCCTAGAAACGCTCCAGGAGTGCTTGGAAACCCTCCAGCGCTGCCCAGAGGAACCCCTTCCTCAGGGTGTGCTCTAACAACAGCGATAGTATTTAAGTTGTAAGTTGGACGGAAGGATAAAATTCAGTTTTTCCTCCTGAGTGGTGCGGCTGGGAATCAGGACCATGTCCAGGCACACACCCAAGACACGATGGACATCCAGTCCCAGGGTGGTCCAGATACTGCCCGGCTCATTCCTGCAGCAGTGAGGCACCAGACCAACCCTTGTGGAGGTGATGGACTGAACTTCAAGGAAAACCTCTGACTGGTGGATACAGGAGTCTTGGGACAGGCCTGAAGACCCCCCAGGAGCTCCTACTGTGCTTTATGTCAATGGAGAAGCACCACCTGTGTTGGAGAACCACCACCATGGGCTGGTGAACGACCTGCAGGGAGCATCTGGGCATCCCATGGCCTCCCCAGGGGGTTCCTGCTGATGGGTTGTAATTGCAGAAGATACACAGAAGATAGTTACGAGATGTTTTGTAGGTAAATTTAAGATAATTAATAACAATAGATGAGGCAGGTGATCGTACAGGACCGGGTGGGTGTAAGCCTGGGGAGTCTCACCTGTTCCAGCTGGAGATGCTGCTATCAAGACCTTTCCAGTAACCAGCCATCCTGTTCAAGAGGCTTGATCCTCCGTGCCTGTGCTACCTAATGCAAAGACCCCAATAAATTAGCTTTTTTTTTTTTCTTAAAAAAAAAGCAACCAACAAGCCCTGCTCTCCACTCTTCTGTGCAGCACTAACCCGCCTTCTCCTGGTGTTCCACCACACTCACTCCAGCCCGCGGATACAGCCACCGCCTCCGGAGCCCCGGGATGGAAAAAGACGCCGACCGAATCCCAAGCCACAACCTGACGTGGCCCGATTCCAGCCCTCACCTGGGCGAGGGGAGGCGTTGGCCGTCCCATCGGCATGTGCCTCAAGGTTTCCCAGTTCGTTTGGCCAGGTTTGAGCAGGAAATTCAATGCCTCAAGAGGAGGAGTTTAATTTTAAGAGGAGGAGAAGAATTTAATGCCTCAAGCGTGCGCGAGCCCGTTATGGGAGGGATGATGCTTCTCCCTGGGGAGAACCTGGGATTGGTTGGAGCTGTTGGGAGCCCAAAACCAGAAGAAACAACGCCAAGCCATTCAGTGATGGTTTGTCACCCCGTGTGACCCCACCGAACGGGAAGCGGTGACAGAGAATTGGCCAAATGACACGGAAAGCGGGTGTCTTCCTGGGAGAAAGCTGGAGGAGAGTGGGGAGGACCGGGGATGGGAAAGGGGGTGAAAACGGGGATGGGGATGGAGATAGGGATGGAGTTTGGGATGGGGATGCAGATCGGGATGGAGTTAGGGATGGGGATGGAGATGGGGGTGGAGTTTGGGATGGGGATGGAGATCGGGATGGAGTTAGGGATGGGGATGGAGATGGGGGTGGAGTTTGGGATGGGGGTGGAGATGGGGACGGAGTTAGGGATGGGGATGGAGATGGGGGTGGAGTTTGGGATGGGGGTGGAGATGGGGACGGAGTTAGGGATGGGGATGGAGATGGGGGTGGAGTTAGGGCTGGGGACGGGGACGCGGTTGGAGCCGGGGATGGAGTTCGGTATGGGGCCGGGCCTCCTCCACCCGCTCCGCCCCGGATCCTGGGCAGCCCGGCCCCGTTTCCTCTTCCTGGGTCGCGACGCCGTCGTGCCTGGCTGCCCGGCCCATGGCGGCGGCGGCGGCTTCTCCTCCCGGCGGGGTGGGCGTCGGGGAGGAGCCCGGGCGGCGGCAGGCGCTAGGACCCAGGTGAGGCGGGGGGGCCGAGGCGGATGGGGGCGGCAGCCCTGCCTGTCCCCAAACCCCTGCTTTGTCCCCAAACCCCTGCTTTGTCCCCAAACCCCTGCTTTGTCCCCAAACCCCTGCTTTGTCCCCGGGCAGCCTTCTTCAGCAAGGGCAGGAACGCCTGTGAGGAGGAAGAGGAGACAGGGCCACACATGGAGATGGTACAGGGAAGAGGACCAGCTCCTGTCACAGCGGGCAACATTGGCACCAGGACCAGAGCATCCTCCCGCCTCTTCCCGCTGCTGCAGCCCACCAGGCTCCATCTCCTGAGCTCCAGCCAGAGGCTCCATGACCTTCTTGTCAGGAAAGAGCCCGTCGGCACCAGAACAGAGGCCGGACCCTGTCACCTCCCTGGGGACAGCACTGCTCGGGTGAGGGTCTCACCTGGCCCACCAGCAGGGGCCCAACCGTGTTGGTGGTGTAAACCTGGGTCATGTTCTCCAGCGTCTCGTTTTCAAGTGTGTCGCATATCAGCATCGCAGCGTTGTTGATGAGGAGGTTCAGCCCTGAGCCTCCCAGCTGCTCCCCGACTCTGGCTGCAGCCGCCTTGATGCTGGCAGGGTCACTGACTTCTGCAGGGCAGACAGGGGGGAGGTCAGCGTCCCCATGGGGGATTGGGGTCCCCTGTGTCCCCCCAGGGACGGCAGCACCCGGTGTCCCCGCAGGCACTGGCCCGTGGGCACGGCTCCCTCCCGGCACGGGGCTCCCGGGGTGTGCACAGCGCCCGGGCACACGCCAGGGCAACCGGGGCGAGGGAGCCCACCTCGGGGCACCTACCGAGCGGGACGATGACCAGGTTGGGGTGCTTGGAAGCCAAATTCTGTAACTCCTGCAAGAGAGGGGCTGCCTGGGCACGGAGGGGCAGGAGGGGCTGCCCCTGCAGAGGCTCAGCCTTTCCCGGGCAAAGCCCCTCGGGCTCCGGCTCCATCCCTGCCCGGCCTCACGCCCAGCACCCTGCTCCCGCTGCCCTGGCACGGGGCTCCCTGCCTCCCCCACGGGCCACGGGCCACCGTCCCCTCCACACACGCCAGCCACCGCTGATCCCGGGGCTGTCCCAGCCTGGCTCCCTGTGCCGCGCGTGCCCGGCTGCAGCCCCAGCCCTTGGCAAACCCCCTCCCTGCTCCCTCCCGCCGCCCCGGCACCCGGCACCCCCGTCCCCAGCACCACCCACTGCCTCCCAGCCCGGCCTCACCTGCGCCCGCTGGCCCTTGGGGTCCCGGCAACCCGCAAAGACCCACGTGGGT
>NW_015090776.1:4895249-4910792 GCF_001431845.1 Calidris pugnax | reverse complement strand
ACGCGCATGGGCCCGGCCCCCCGGCCTTTCCCCCACCCCTGCCTGTCCCCAGACCCCTGCTTTGTCCCCAAACCCTTGCTTTGTCCTCAACCCCTGCCTGTCCCCAAACCCCTGCCTGTCCCCAATACTGCCTTCCCCAGCCCTTCCGTGTCCCCAGCCCCCTGCCTGCCCCCAGCCCCCTGCTTTGTCCCAACCCTGCCTGTCCCCAGCCCTGCTGCAGGGCCCTTATCCAGCAAAGAGAGACCCCTTCCCCCCTTTTGCAGTTAAGGGAGCGATGGGGTTAAATCCCGGGTATTGATAAATAATTAGTGGGGGATAATAAGCAATATGGGAAGAGATGGAAAAAAAGCATCGTGACCTGGATGAGAGATTTGGAAAATCCCTCACACGGCTCCAGAGCCTGCTGATGGGATGCTGCAGGACCTACCTGTCCCCAGCAGCTCATCTTCAGCTCCCTTGGGATGGGTGTCCCTGCGGAAACGCGGGTGGCTTTGGGCTGGGTTTGGGGTGTAAAACTGTTCCTGAGGTGTCGGAGCTTTGCTTACATCCCACTCATGGTTTGGTGCCTCGTCTCTTCTCCCATAGGTTTGTCTATGAGCAGAAGAATATGTCTTCTCCTAAAGTCTATGTTCTGCAGCCTTGGATTACCAACCTCTTGGTGAATTACGAGCAGCTGGATGCCACTGAGAACCTCCTGGCCGGGCAGGTCCTGCGGGTAGGTACCGAGGGGGACTGTCCTAAAGTGCTCCAACGGCATTTGAAATCCACATTCCTGGAGGTGGACGGCAGTTCCCAATTCAGTGGCTGTGGGTGGGCAAACCTTCCTCAAAGTCCTCCGATTCTGGGGGCTTTTCTTGAGATAGAGGACCTTTGTTTTACCGGTTTCTGGTGGCCTTTGCTGACTTTTGCACCCTTGGTAGGTGTGCTCTGCTCTCATCCCAAGAGTTTGCAGTCTCCGAAGTCAACTTCTTTCCCAGCCTTGTACTTGCAGGCTGCCTTGCCTTCATCCTCCTCATCCTCTCTGTGTCCTGGCTTTCCTCGTACCATGTGGTTTGATGGGTTTTCTTTGACAGTGGGTAGCACGAGGCAGAAGCAGGACCTGCTGAGGTGTCTGGAATGTCTTCCTGTCTGGTGGTGAGCGTTGGTGGGACCATGACTTTGTCCTTCCATGGATGCTGGCTCTTCTAGGAGAGCCTCTGGCATGGTGATTCACGGCATGGGGTCCCCAGGCACAAAACCTGCTCCTGCATCATTCCTGGAGAGCTTTTCTTGCAGCACTGGTGATGTCTTTGATGTTTGATCTATCCTGTGGGGCAGAAGAGAGCTTTAGTCAGGGGACTTTTCCCTGTTTGAGGCCTGATGGGCGGTGAGAAGGAAGCAGGAGAACAACCGAGTGGGGTCAGTGCTGCTGATCATGGAGGGATTGGGTGAAGGTGTTGTGAGACAACCAGGTGCACAGGCAGATGTGAGACCCTCATGTGCAGGGCAAGCAGTTCCTTGGTTGTGGTCATGTCCTGGACGCTGCAGAAATCCAGCTCCAATGCTCTGGTTTGCTGTTTGCTCGCAGCCTTTGGGTGCTTGGAGTCACATCCTGCCATGGACAACGGTAGTGTGAGCAATCTCCTAACGTCTTCTGGAGATGAGATGTTTGAGACAAATCAGGTGCCTCCTTACTAACAGGAGGAAGGAGAAAGATGGATGTTGTGATTTAAGTGGAAGGAGAGGTGAGATAGGGATTAAAAATCATGACTGCAGGAGAGAGAAGACCCCAGGGTCCTGTTCCCCATCCCATCTGAAGATGTGGAGGTGGTGAGATCACCGATTCCCTACTTCTTGTCTCAGTCCCTGCTCCCAGGCAGATGTGTTGTTCCTGGGCTGATGAAGACCCAGCAGTGAATGAATGGGTCCCCTCTAGGGCTTGAGGGATTAACGGGGAGAGGTGCCTCCATGTAGAGAGAGCCACCAAGCTGGTGAGGGGTCTGGAGAACAAGTCGTGCAAGGAGAGGCTGAGGGAACTGGTCATGTTTAGTTTAGAGAAGAGGAGGCTGAGGGGAGACCTCATTGCCCTCTACAACTACCTGACAGGAGGTTGTAGAGAGGTGGGTGTTGGCCTCTTCTCCCAAGGGAACAATGACAGGACCAGAGGAAATGGTCTGAAGTTGGGGCAGGGGAGGTTTAGATTAGATCTTAGGAAGAATGACTTTCCTGAGAGAGTGGTCAGGCACTGGAACAGTCGGCCCAGGGAGGTGGTGGAGTCACCATCCCTGGAGGTGTTTAAGAAACGTGTAGACATGGCTCTTCAGGGCATGCTCTAGTGCCCAAGATCGTTGGGTTGTGGGTGGGTGTGATGTGGTGAGGTGTTGTGTGTTTTGTTTTGTTGTTGGTGTGTTTGGGGTTTTTTATTTGTTGGGTTTTTTTCGGGGTTTTTTTTGTTTGTTTGTTGTTTAAGGTTGGACTCGATGATCTCAGAGGTCCCTTCCAACCATGGTGGTGGTGGTGATTCTATGTAACCACCCTCCAACCTACACCCACCCCAGTCCTCCACATTTAATGAAGGTTGGGAGTGCATCTTGAGCAGCAGAGCCTTTCTTCAGCTTGCTCTGGTCTCCAACTCTGCCTGACACCTTCTCTAACTCTTTCAGATCTATAATTTCCAAACCCATCCTCTTTTTTTATCTTTTTTTTTTATTTTTTACCCAGTCCTGTGAGCAGCCCTGCCTTCTCCTGGTACCGGTGCTCTCTTGCAGCTAAGCCTCTCTGCCTCCGCTGGGAATGAAGAGTTGCCCATAGTGAGTGAGCACACAGTGGGACTGGCCACCTGCACGCTGGGCTTCTCCCACTGGGGTGAGGAGACACAGCCAGCGGGCACTGCTGGGGGGCTGAGCTGAGATACCTACAGGAGCAGGATCCTGGTGGCATGGGCATCCTTCAGCCCAACAGCAGGCCTTGTTGGCTTGGACGGGGAGTTTATGCAGTGGGGATGGCAGGCCTTCTTGTCAGAAGGTCTCAGTTGGTGGTGACTGGTCTTTTTAACGTGGTGAGCACCTATTAAAGGCCGTAATGCACACCCCCTGTCAAATGGTGGTGGCTTTTGTGTGTGATGGGACATGCCTTTTCACGACCCTCTTCTGGTATCGTGTCCCAACATCACCGGGCAGGTGAACGATGTACACGACATATGTGACCAAACGGTAGGTGTGTCATGGGAGAAGCTCAGGGCTGTAGGGCTGAGGGCAGGCCAGGACTGATCTGCAGCTCTCAGCCCGTGGAGCAAGCAGGTGCGAGACTGGAAGGAGCAGTTTATTGCATCCTTCAGGGGTTGTTTTGACCCAGCGTGGTCATGGCTTTGTAGAGGCTCAGGGCTGCTACAGCAGGAACTTTATTCAGAAGAAGGGAAGGGCTGTAGTGGTCCTGCTGGCTACTGATGCTCTCCATCTTCCTGTGCTTTGCAGAGGAGTATGTGTCCCAAGCTGCCCAGCCCCTTTTGCCTGGATTCCTACTACTGGTTTGGGTAAAAAAAAAATGCTTGGTTGTGGCTCCTCTCCCACCTTGCCTTCAATTGCTCTCTTGCACAATGTGACGTGTCCTTTATTCTGTCTTGGTGTGGAGCCTGCGTGGTCCAGCCAGGAGGCACAAGCACATGCCAGACCCTTTGGCCATGGATTAAGCGTTGCCCTCTGGCTTCACGGTGAATGGTGACCTTCTCTTCCAAGAGTCCAGGCTCTCAGCCAGGCCTGGTGTCTGGTCCTTGTTCATGGGGAAGTCTGAAAATGAGATTTCTTCCCCCAATCTCTTGATAGGTTTTGAGTGACTCAACTGCTCCAGCTCAACCTGAGGTCCCCCAAGATGCTGTCCTGCAGGTCTCAGATGGCTCCTACTACATCCGTGTGGTCATTACGCCCGAAGCTCTGCAGGCGGAGGAAAAGTGGGTTCCACCATGACTTGGCTGTGGCTGGGACAGCGGTTCTCCCCAGCTGCTAGTGGGGTTCCTGACTGGTCTTGGTTCAGGTTGTGTTAAGCTAAAGCCATCACAGGGTGGGAATTCTGTGTGAAAAAGCTAAGAGAAGAAAACCAGAAAGCTGGTTCTCCGGTTTTGGCTGGCTAGGATGGGCAGGAGTTGATGGCAGAAGCTGCAATGCCATGTAAATGTCATTAGAAAGGTTCTGAAGAGCACGTGGGCTTTGGGAGAGGAACCAGAGCATTAACCATGGGCTGCTCCCTCAGTGCTTTCCTCAGTTTCCCCATTTGGACACCCCCAGATTGGTGGGATGGTGGTAGCAGAGCTGAGAATGAGCAGCAGGGATAAGTTTCAGGAGCCCTCAGTCCCTGGTGCCCCTGCTGAGACACGTACCAACATGCCCTGATGTGGTTGGCATAGCTTTTGGGGGAGTCCTACTATGTGTCTGGGTGGTCCAGCTCCATTCTTCACCTCGCCAAGACGTTCCTGCTGTGCTCTTTTTCTAGTGCCCACATGCAGCTCAGGCTTTCCAGCCTTGTTTGCAGGATTATCGTCTTGCAGAAGTACACGGTGTGTTTCCGGGATGAGGCCAGGCTGGTAAGTGCTCCGATGAGCAGAAACAACTCATTCCTTGACCTTGCTGTGCTTCCTGCATCCTTCCCTGCTTTGAGCTGCTTCCAGAATCTGGAGGCAGATGAGGGGTGGCCTTTCTTGGGGGATAGGGTGTAGGGGAGAACTTTGTAGAGTAGGGTTGATGGTTGGACCCAATGATCCCAAGGGTCTTTTCCAACCTGAATGATTCTATGATTCTTCTTCCATATGCATCAACTGGGAGGTTCTGTGGCAATGATGGTGACTTGGCCTGGGCGCTGGGGCAGGGGATGACGTGAGCCCTTCATGGAGATGTGGTGCATCACGCCCAGGGCCACCTGGTTGTTACCTCCTCCTGCTGCCGGGCAGCTACAGGCGGCCTGTGTGGACCACTGGTGGCAGAGCTGCCCGCTGTTCCCTTTCAGGAGTGTCCCCATGGCCTTGGGCTGGCCCAGCCTGGCCTGTAGTTCTTGAAGAGCCATCAGCTAATGGGGTTTGATGGTACAAACCCACCATTGAAGGGTGTTCTCCTTTGTGGCATGGCTTCACCTTGGTTGGAGGGTTGGTGGCAGAGCTGGGGTGGGTGCTGGGTGCTCGCTGGCCCAAGGGGTGGTGGGATTGGAGGTGGGATGGCAGATGTGCCTTACAGGCTCTGTTTTCCCCGCAGGAGGACTGTGAGTTTTACCTCACGGCCCAGCAGTTCATGGTGCTGCCCATGGAGAGGCAGAGGTTGGAGTCATCCGATGGGTATGGCCCATGGGGTGGGCAAGGGGCTTGGGTCTGGGGTGGTGGGGGCTTCCTCATCTCCCCAGGGAAGCGCTGACCCTGGGAGCTTTGGTGGGAGCTGGTTGTGGTGGAGACTTTTTGCTCTTTGAAAGTGGAGTTGTCTCTGGAAGCTGTGAAGGAAGGTGGGCACACAGAGGGAATCAGTAACCGGCTTCTCTCTCGCTGCAGGAACCAGGAGCCCTCTGTGATGCAGAAGATCAAGGAGCTCTGGCTGTAAGTGGGGGACTGGCCATTTCTGGGGAACGTGGAAGTGTTCAAGATGTGGCTTTGAGGAACCTGGTCTAGTGGGAGGTGTCCCCGCCCATGGCAGGGGGTTGGAACTGGCTGATCTTTAAGGTTGGTTCCTTCCAACCCAAACCATTCTATGATAACATACCTGGACACCGTGATGAGACACGCAGGCTCTGAGTGGGGCTAGAGCTGGTGGGCAGGGGCAGGCACACCTTTTGGCAGCTTCTGGTTAACCTGTGGGACTCCCTGCAGGACATGGCAGAGCTGAATGGGCCATGAAGAATGAAATCTGAGTGACACAGAGGGCTCTTGGACCCAGCCTTTTCCCCTAAACTGGGAGAAAACACCCCTGGAGAACTTGTTTCTTCCAGCCGTGGGGAGGATGGCTGGGTGGGTGAGCCCTGCACAGCTTATTTTTCAGTCCATGTTTGGAGCCCCAACTCTGGAAGACCCTCAGGGGTCTCCACCAGTCCATCTCCAGGAATGGGACTCCCTCATGGACATTCCTGGGATACTGAGCAGAGGCTGGTGGCCAGACCCAGCACCCAGTGGGGAATCCACTACTTCCACAAGCCACTTTTTTCCAAGCCAGGATGATTGATCTGAAAAGGGCTGCTGGCCTGCCCGTGTCCCAGCCCTAACCTGCCTTTGTCTTCTCCTTGGTCATTGCAGGAGGAGTCTTGCGCTGAAGAATGCTCCCAGCTCAGGTAAAGGGTTGTTGGGGGGGCACATGGTGCTCAGGCTGCCTGGTGGGGGGCCCCTGGATCTCCTCAGTTTGGGCTGGGTTAGGCAGAGGTAGCACAAACCTGACCAGATCTCACGAGGAACCCTTGCTAAACCTAAAGCAGGAGGAGATGGTGCTGACAGCTAAAGCATGGGCCATCGTACGCCGGTGCTCACGCTGGAGAAAGGAAAGATAGTTTGTGGAAGCAGAGGAAATGCAGACTTTTGTGTGTTTCCACAGGTTTCAGTCCACATGACAGTCGTGCAGCAGAGTAGAAGCATTTGCTGAATTAAGGTGTCTTCTCCACTGATGTTCATGTGTTCTTGCTCCAGAGCCATCCATCTCTCAGCTGATTGATGCCATGGGCCAGGACCAGCTGGAGGTTTTGAAGGAAAGTGCTGAGAAATGCTTGGATTTACAGATGTCCAAGGAGACCCCTCCAGTGATGGTGAAGGATGAGGTTCCCGTCACCCAGTGGGAGGCAGAGCGCAAGAAGGAGGTCAGTCCTGCTGCTGTGACAGCTTGTGGTGAGGACCCTGCTCTGGAGGGGTGGGAGAAGGATAGGGAAGAGTGGTGGACAGAGCTGGAGTTCTGGTGTTCAGCTGCCCAGATTGTGAGCGGGCTCCTGCATCTCAGGTGGGAGTCCCCAGTGAGAAACCACTTCATTTGTCTCACCTCAGCAGGGTGAGGACGTCTTCATGGTCCCAGCCAACATCCTGGTGATCCCTCCTGAGGAAGAGGCAGTTGCTTGTGATGCTTCCAAGGCAGGTCAGTGTGGTGGCTTCATCTCGGGTTTAGGCAGGTGGGCAGTTCAGCGTCCAAGCGTATGAAATATGGGTCTCCCTGGGGTGGGAAGAAGACTTCCTCTGCTCTGGCTGCGCACCGAGCTGGGATGGGACCAGCAGTGCTCCTTTCATTGCAGACACGTGCGAAGCAGCTCCTGGGAAGAGCGGCGTTGAGAGGATGGTGCCAGGTGACCCAAGTGTCATATCCCAAACCAGCCGTGAGTAGTGGGACCTCCAGATCCCATCCAGCCTCGTAGTAGTTTCTTCTGAAGTTGGCTCAGCCCATCTTCTCCTTAGATTGGGCATGGCCTGCCTTAAGCAGGCAGGGAATGGTCCCATTCCTTCAGCCTCCTGAAGCTGAGCAGCTTCGGTTTGTTGTGCTGGGAGTGGTTTTTGTCCCTTTGATGCCATCACAGAGCCCGAGTCACCTGCCACACTTGTGTCACCTCACTGGGTTTCATGTCAACCAAGCTTTGCTGCAGAAGTACCTGCAAGAGCTCCATGTAGGAGGTGAAGGGAGCTGCTGTCCCGGACAGTGCAGGGTGTTGGAGAAGGTCTTCCTCCCACCTGCCTGCTCTGTGGGCAGCATCTTCCTCTCTGCTGCCTGACACAGGGGCTGGCAGAGATCATAGAAAGGGTCTGGGTGGAGAACACCCTGGTTTTGGTTGGAGAAGGCTCTCAGCTCCCCTCAAGTGCTGTCTCTGTCCGAGAGCCTTTGTAGCCCCTGCAGGGTTGAGAGTGGGCAGCAGCTTTGCCAAAATCAACCCCTCCCGACTTGATCTTTGCAGCTGCTGAGTCAACAGCCTTGTCGGAGAGCTCGGAGGGATCCCTGGACAACCCCTGGAACAGGCTCCCCCAGATATCTTTGACCCTGAACTCTTCAGATGGTGAGTCCCCATGTCCCTGAGTGTCCAGCCTGCCTCACCAGCAGGAGACAACCCCCTTTCCTCTCACTGGGTGACTACATAGCTCCTGTGGATGCATCGTTCCAGCTCCCGTGCTTTTCCTGCACAACGTGATATGGTGGGTCACGTCCCACCAGCGGCCGCCTTGCCCCCCGCCCAAGCTGACCATGTGGTTCCTCTTCCCAGAGAAGACCTCTCAACATGACGTTTCACCGAAGACCCAGCAAGACGTGGTTGCTGACAGCAACACCCCAGACTTGCTGGAACAGTGTAGCCAGGACGCTGCCGAGGACTTGCCACCAGGAGAGCCGGTGCAGGCCTCCTCTCCCTCCCTGCTCTGCTCCTACGACAACATCAGCCCGGTGGAGACCGGCACCACCCGGGCACCAGCAGCTGCGGAGGCAGCCAGCGATGCCCCCTGCCCTCCTGGAAGCCTGGAGATAGCGGGGGGCTCCCCGGCCGCCCCCTCGTCTCTTTCTCCAGCTTTTTCCATCACGCCCAGCAGCCTCCCGCACCCCCTGCCCGAAGGGACGCCGCACAAGGAGCAGGCGGACTCCAGCGGCACGGCTTGCCCTCCGGATACCTTGAAGCGTGGTTCAGCTGGTGCCAGGACCCGGGAAGGAGGTGCCCTGGGTGCCAAGAGGAAGCTGCTGGCGGGAGATGATGGCCAGGCGCTGCCCGGCCTCGGGAGGCAGAAGTCCCCCCGAGGTTCCATGTGGGGCAGGGGGAGAGAGACGGGCAGGAGGCTGGAGCTTGTGAGCACACGGCGCACAAAGAAGAGCAGAAAGGAGGAGACAGGGCTGCAGCGTGGAAAGGAGCTCGTGGAGGAGGAGGAGGAGGAAGAGCAAGCAGCCCCATCAAGTGGCCCCAGCTCCAGGCCCGAGCAGCACAGAGCTCTGCAGCCGGTAAAGAGGAAGCAGCTGGTGGTTTCCCCTGGAGGGTGGTCCCCAGGGATATTCTTGTGTGTCCCCCCACTACTGGTGTACCCTCCCCAAGGGCTTTCCTCACCTGCCTGGTGGAGATGGGTCACTAGAACACGGGTATCGACACAGATGGTGACCCCAGCCCTCCCAAAGGATGATCTGGGGCACTGGGTGAAGATACGGTTGAGCCTGTGGCCTCATTGGGTGGGAGCCAACACTTGCTGGAGCGTTCATCTTCCAGTTCTCTGGGTAAAATGAGATTGGACGAGCAGGCAACAATTAGGGGAGAGACCCCAGAGTTTTCCTAGGCGTGGGGGGGGGGTGTCTCAGCCTGGGTGGTGGGGCTGTGCTGTGGGCTTTGGGGCTGGGACAGACCACAGCCTCACCCTCCCCTTTCACTCCTGCAGTACGTGAAGGAGAAGCGGGCCCAGTACAGGTATGAGGCACCGAGCCCCGAGCTCTGCGAGCGGATACGATCCGTCAGGTCAGTGCGGCCATAGCCTCGGACAGCTGTCCCTTGTTCCCCCCCATGGCATGTCCCCAGCCGGGTCCCTTCTCACCCTGGTCTGGTTTTGCAGGATCTCCAAGGCGATGCTGAAGTGGGCGTGCTGGATACTCATGGACGGGGAGGTGGACTCCTGAGCCCAGCCCTTCCTTCGTTTCTTCACCAGTTCAGCAAAAAATCACTTAAAACTTGGGGGAGGGAAGCCGGGGGACACCAGGGACCCCTGTCACCAAGGGGACCCCTGTCACCAAGGGGACTGCAGAGTAGGCTGGCCTGGCTCCAGAGATGCTGGGGACATGACCTGTTGGAGGCCAGCACCCTCAGTGCCAAGGCGGGGGGCAAAAGCAGCCGTTCAGGGATGCCTGTGCGTGAGCCAGCATCCCTCTCCCACCTCTCCTTCCCCATCCCTTCCAAACGTCCCTTCCCGGTGGGCAGGGACAAGAGGTGACCTGGTGCCACCCCCGTTAGCAGGGGTGGCAGCGGCCCCACAACCTGATCCCCGCTACGAAGGCAGCGCAGGAGTTTGGAGGTTTTATTGATGACATTTAGGTAGGGTCCTGTACTCTTTGTTAGAAAAAATATCCCGCAGGGTTATGTTGTAGAAATTAAAAATAAAAATTGTATATTTTTTAAATACACAGCTCTTGTATTAAAAAAAAAAAGGGAGAAAAAAAAAAAAGAAAGAAAAGCATGTTGCTGCTTTGTCGTAAACATCCGTAAGGAATGCGTTTGGTCCAGAGCGGAGGTCGAGGCGGGAGAAAGCCGTTGGGGTGACGCTGGTGGCACCAGGAGAGCCACGGGGGTGGCAGGGCTGCAGAGCTGAAATGCCATGGGTCGTGGTCCTGTTGATGGAAGCCTGCGTCTTGGCGGGGGGGGCTGGAGCGAGCGGTACCCCACGGAGTGAGGAGCTGGAGGGGTGAAAGGGCCCTGGTGACACCTTCTGAGAACGTCCTGCTGCCAGCACCACCGCTGCCTGCCCAGCTCCTGCCTAAAACCACCAGTTTCCCCCCGCAGGGGCCCTCCGGGGAAGGTGATGGCCGCTCCGTGCATCCCGAGGGCTCCAGCAGGATCCCAGGGCCCTCGTGGGCGATGCTGGTGGCCATCCCCACAGCCAAAGGTGGCCGATGCCATCGGAAGCCGGCGCCGCAGCCCCGTGCCCCGTCTCTCTCTCTCTGCACCCCGGCTGCCAACCACCTCGGCACCGTGCGCTCACTCGCAGGGTTTTATTGGGGACAGTGGCCCAGAGGCATGCAAGGGGCTTCACTGGCCCGGGGCTGGCTCCCCCCAGCCCGGCACCGGGCGTCTTTGGTCTATGGCTGCTGAGTCCTGTGCATTCGCAGCAGTTTGTGCCGGGGCTTGCGGCCGCTCGCCTTCGGTGCCCGTTCCAGCCTGTGGTTCCTCCAGCCCAGCGTGGGGACAGTCCTGCGCCGTGGCACCTAGAGAGGGGACGAAGGGTGGCGTGAGTGTGTGTGGGGGGACACAACACCCTCTGTACCCCAACACCCTGCATTAGCAGGGGTGCAAGGATGGGGAGGGACACACACACACACACATATCACATCTCACCTGCAGCATCTGAGGATGGTCCGGGCTCGCTCTCCGGCTCCGGGAGGGAGTCGTGCTTGGTCCTCCGTTTGAAGACAGGCGACCGCCGCAGGCGCAGGGGGATGGTGCCCGCTGGGGGAAACACAAACCAGCCCCACGTTAGGGTGAGGGGCAGCCACTTGGCTCCTGCTCCCTATCTGCCTGTGAGCCCGGGCAACCTGGCTACCACCAAGGCTGATCCCAGTGCCAAGTGCCCCCCCGGAATCCTCCATCTGGGGTGATGCCATCATCCCTCACCCCAGGTGGCCACCCGACAGCACCACCATGTACTGTGGAATGCCACCATGCCACCACCTGCCTCCTTTGGCAAGGGGTGCAAGGCCGGGGGGGGGCATTGGGAGGGTCCCATTGCAGCCCCCACTTACTTCCCAGCCCTGCCGGGCTCTCGGGCTCCCTGAGCTGCTCCTCGTGGACGGACACAGCTCGGCGGCCGGTCCCCCACAGCACCGCCAGCCGCGGCGTCAGCCGGTTGTCTGCAAAAGCAGTGGGGAGAGATGCCATCGCTGGTGGGCCTGCAGCCCCCCCAAAACATCCTGGCAGCCCCCCATCAGCACCCACCCTCCATTCCCAAGGGGCTCCGGGGACAGCCCAGCAGTGGAATGGGGGACCCCATGGGCATCCCTACCTTCGGTGTCGGGCGGGGTGGGCAGGGGGCTGACAGCACCCACCTCCCCGCCGTGGCTGACCCTCCGCGGCAGCGTGACCGGTGCGGTCCTCCCCGGCCGTGGCAAGCTGCTGCTCCAGCCCTCCCGGCCCCCGGGCTCCGGTAGCCCACTGGGCTCGGCCAGGAGGAGGGAGCGGCGGGGCTGGTGGGAGCTGGTGGCCTGTGGCTCCACCGTCAGCTGCCTCCCCAGGGATTTCCAGGCTGGCCGGGGCTCCATGGTGGCCGTAGGGCTGCGGAAGGGTGCGTCTGTGGGGAAGGCAGGGCAGAGCTGTGGGTCCCTGGCAGTGATGTTCCCAAGGGATAGCTCTTGGTTCTGGGACCTGCAGCCACCCCAGGGAGCGGGCAAGGGGCTGGGTTAACATTGGCTATTGCCAGGGTTGGGCACCCACGGGTGCAAAGGACCCTGCCCGTGGCCACCGGTAACCTGTTGGTCCCCATGTAGGGCTGCTTGGTGCCAGCAAAGGGGACAGAGATCTCTGCCCCAGGGGTTGGTGTCACCACCCCCGGCACCCACTGGTGACCCACCTGTGGACACAGAGTGCGTGCGGGCCTTCAGGGACGGGGGGGAGTCCGCAGAGCTGTCCACGATGTCCCCTGTAAGCACAAGCCACCAGCCATGAGCACACCGGGGTCCACCCAGTGTCACCAGCACCCAGTGAGAGGGGGGGAAAATGTGGTGGGACCCACAGCTGGGAGCCCAAGGGGGCCTGCCCGTGCCCACCCTGTGGGTGCCCAAGCTGGGCAGGGGTCAGGGTGGGGAGGACGCAGCCCCTCACCATCTGAGCCGGCTTTCTTGATCTCGTTGTCTTTGTTCTGCAAGGGGAAAGAAATTTGGTGAGGGGAAGCGGGGGTGGCAGCACCCTCAGGGACCATGGGGGGCAGAGGACAAGGTGATTGCCAGGGAAGGAAGGACAGACAGACCCCACACAGCGCCTAGGAGGCCACATATTGGCTCCTTGCAGAGTCCTTGACAGGACTGAGGCCATGGGCAGTGGCAGGGTGCTGTCAGCGCCAGTTAGGGGAACCCCATCCCAGAGACCCCCCACCTCCACCCCCCTCTTTGGGTGCAGGGCCCATCCTGAAAGCCGAGCCTCTCCCCACCTGCTGCTTCTTGCCCTCGGCAGTTGGACCCTTGGTGACACCGATGCGATGGAGCATAACCTGCACTCGCTGCTCGAAGGAGGCGGGCAGCTCCCCCTCGCTCTTCTCCAGGTGCCTCTTCTGCGGGACAGACACAGCCCTGCCAGGGACACAGCACCCACACCGGGGGGGGCCACCCGTGTCCACAACCCCCAGGAGACCAAGGCATGGCCACCACCCAGCGGGGTCATACCCAGCATCACTCTGGTGTCCCCTCACATCCCTCTCTGGTGCCCACCACCAGCCCCTCCTTGGGTGGAAGCAGCACCCATCAGCAGACCCGGCGTTGGTGGCCTGGTGACAGAGCTTACCTTGTCCTGCCTGACCCCCAGCGCGTCCTCGTCCTCCCCGGGCAGCAGGATGAGCGACTGGGATTTGCCCTCCCGCGAGTACTTGGGTCGGATCCTGCGGGCCGAGTCGGGGGTCTGGCAGTGCTCGGGCTCTGCCCGGGGCTCGGCAGCGAGCCCCCCCTCCTCTGATTTACTCAGGGGCTTGCCCGCCTCTCCTGCCTTGCTGGGGGCCCGTAAAATGTCACTGAGCATCGAGCGCCGGCTCCTGGGGGCGGCGGGGCCACCCTCGGGCTCCTTCTCACACCTGGAGCCCAGCCTGGATTTGGGTTTTTTGAAGGCAAAAAAATTCCCGATTTTCTTCTTGAGGGTGCGGGAGCCAGAGGGAGCCAGGGGGGCTGATCCTGGGCAGGTCTCCGGAGCCGTGGGACTGGGAAGAGAGGAAGCATGGGGAAATGTGAGGCCACCGAGGGGCTGGAGAGCATTTCCCCCTTCTGCCCACCCTGAAGGGATGGATCCACACCCCAGACACCCCACCTGAGATGATGTCGTCCCAGCAAGGACGAACTCTTCCCAGTGTCAGACCCCCCCACTGACTGCCTGCTGTGGGGCAGACCCCACAGCTCCTCCCTGAGCCTGTGGGAGCAGGGTGCTGGCCCCATCCTGCACCCCATGGCTGCCTCCCACCCCTCTCCCACCATCCTTCCCCATGGTGACGCCCAGGCTGGGTGCCTGCCCTGAGAAGGGATGTTTTCCCCAGCACCCCTTCAACACTGGGACCAGCAGCACTTTAACGGTGAAATCCCAGAGAGGGGTGCAGGGTGCTGGGGGGGTGCAGGGGCCCCCCCCCCCCCCGGGCTTACGGCTGCTCCTCTGTGATGACCCTCTTGGCAAAGAAGTCCTCCAGCCCCTCATCCACACGGGTGATGCTCCTGTCCTCACTGTTCTCGCAGGCCACAGGCTGCACCTGCGAGCAAGCACGGCCATCAGCCCGGTGTGGGGTGAAGATATCCTCCCCCCCGCCAAATGTAGGCCACCTACAAGTGGGTGCCTGTGCAGGAATGGAGCTGGCACCCTCCATCTCGCTGTGCAACCAGCACGAAAGCCAAACTGCGGTGTTACCAGCTCCAGCTCAGCTCAGAACCTGCCCCATCCCTGGGGCATCAGGAGCTCCAGCCTTCCCCAGGCTCCTACTAGCCCCCTGCATCCCTCTGGTTGCCATATCTGGGGTGTTGGTGGGTCCCCAGCACGGTGGCTGGGATATGGCATCCATACACACTGAGGCACCCGAGCGTTACACACAGGTAAGGTGTCGCTGACCCTCCTTGGTGACACACGATGGCAAATCCTACTAAAAGCCCTCCTAGAGCCAAGCCAGGTCTCCAACCCCATGTCCCCACAGGAGCAGCCTTTTGGCAGGGACAATTCCTCCATCTCAGCCCCCAAAGAAGGGACACTCCTGCCACTGGTGGGTGACAGAGTGGGTGCCCCATGGGGACCCACATCTGCACCATTCAGGTTGGTGCCCATCCTCAAGTCCAACCTTGGAGTGCCACCACAGCCCAGATGAAGGCCACCCATGGCAAAGCGGTCCAAGCCTTCCTCCACGGCACCTTCCTCACCCCAACCCATAGCACCACATGGGTGGCTTCCTATCGATGAGAGGGAGGCACTCCCCATCGGTGGCATTTCAATCCATAACGACTTTTCATTACGGCTGGATTGATGCTGTTCCAGGAGCCGTTCCAGCCAGCCGAGATCCGCTCTCCCTGTCACATCACATCCATCAGAGCCCATCCTTGCTCAAGTCTCTTGGCCAACCCATGGGTGCCCACCCCACTGCGCAGAGATGTGCCAAGGTGACGGTCCCCAGGCCCTGCGTGGCTCCTGCCTCTCCTCCTCGCTGGTCCCACCATGGTGCAAGGGCAAGTACCGCGGTGGCCATACAAGCCAGGGCTTTCCGGCAGGTGGAAGGATCCAGCTGCATCATGGTGGCGTGGGGACAAGGTGATGCCAGCAGGATCTGGCCCTGGGGACGGTGACAGAGCTGGATTTCTCCACCCAAAAGTTAGTTTTCCTTTGGGAAGGGTGCTGCAAAGGCAGGATCCCCAGGTGCTCACCCTATGAGTTGGGGGGGGGGGTGGAGAGAGGTGAAACCCACCCTACTGCAGCCAGTAGATCCCCACCAGATTCACCAGGAGCCACCACAGCCGCCGGACCTTCGGGGCTGACAGGTTTTGGATGTGGGGGGGGAAGCAAATTGGGTGCAGGAGGAGAGAGGTAGCCGGAGACATTGCCGAAAGAGACAGCCCTCTGCGCCCAAACTCTGCGGGTGTTTTTTTCCCCGGTGTGTCCCCCCCCCATTCCCCCCTCCCTGCCGGCTCCCACTGCTCGGCATCTCCCAACAGGCAGCAGGAAAAGGGGATGGATGATTTCCCT
>NW_015090776.1:4878274-4894586 GCF_001431845.1 Calidris pugnax | reverse complement strand
GGGGAGAAGAGGGGGTGGGGGGAGGCGTTTTGGGATGCTCAGGGCAGGGAGCCCGCCAGCCTCCACAGCAAGCCCTGAGACCTGTGGCAAATAGCAACTCTATGGCACTGGCCCGGCAAGTGGCACCCACAAACGCACCCTGTTTCGCTCTCTGGGCAGCTCTTTACCCCCCCAGTTTGCCCGCTGGGGTGGGGGTCAGGGTGCTGCTGGGCTTGGGGACATCAAGGTCACCTGGGGACACCTGGCTGCCAGGGGCTGGGGTGGCTAGTAGCAACTCTACAGCACAAGCCCTGCTAAGGTTGGGTGCCCACAAACACACCCCGTTTTGCTCTGTGGGCAGCTCCTCAGCCCCCCTGGTTATCTGCAGGGTGGGGGTCAGGGTACTGCTGGGCTTGGGGACATCAGGGGGCCACTGGGGACACCTGGCTGCTGGGGGGCAGTGAGACGTGTGGCTAGTAGCAGCTCTACATCACAAGCCCTGCTAAGGCTGAGCACCAACAAACACACACCGTTCTGCTCTGCGGGCAGCTCCTCACCCCCCCTGGTTGCCTGCGGGGTGGGGGTCAGGGTGCTGCTGGGCTTGGGGACATCAGGGGTCCACTGGGGACACCTGGCTGCTGGGGGCTGGAGGGCAGCAAGACCTGTGGCTAGTAGCAACTCTACATCACAAGCCCTGCCAGCACTGGGCACCCACAAACACACCCCGTTTTGCTCTGCGGGCAGCCCCTCACCCCCCCTGGTTGCCTGCGGGGTGGGGGTCAGGGTGCTGCTGGGCTTGGGGACACCAGGGGTCCCCTGGAGACACCTGGCTGCCAGGGGCTGGGGGCCGGCACGAACTCTGCTTCAGCCAAAGCCAAATACAAGCTACAGCCAAACCCCCAGAAAGCAGAATTTGGCCACCAGCTGCTCATTGCTTGTGACCCCCCCACCTCACCCCCAGGGGTACGCAGGGCTCCATGGGGTGACACCGATGGCAGAGAAAGCCAGGACAGCTCAGCAGCAGGAGCCCTCGTGGGCAACATCCCCTCCCCTGTGCCAGGTGCCCAGGGCTGCTGGGTGGTGGTCCCTGGGGGTGGCAGGGGGAGATGCCACAGCACCCGGAGTCACAGTCAAACCTCCCACCCCCTCCCTGGCTATGGCAGGAGGGACACCTGGGGGCATTTACCCTACCACCCACGGGTGCCGAGTGGGCTGACATCTCCAAAAACAGCACGAGAGCCAGCTCAAGGTGGGCTCTGCCCTCCAAAGGGCCCAGAGCCATGCCAGGCTCTGCACCCAGCCTGTGCCATCTTCTCTGATGGCTCTGCCCACCAGCCCCACCACTGCCGTGCCCCCCCCCGGGCACACACTGAGCCATGGCAAAGCCGCGCGGTGACCTCACTTCTCACGGTTGGCGTGGGCCGAATGCTTCTGAAATGCTTGTTTTTCCTCCGCAGGGCCATCTTGTACTGCAGGGAGAGAGGGATGGTGGTGGCTCCGGCGTGGACGAGCTGGCCATGGCGAGGGGCATCCCCCTGGCAGCTGGAGCCAGCCAGGCTTGGCCCAGTGGTAGGTGCTATCACCCCCAGACCCCCGGGGCTGCACCCCCTTTTCTTGGTCCGGCACCGAAACCACCCATAATGCTGGACGGGATGTTCTCCCAGCCTGGACCCCTGGATCCCAGGTCCTGAAGCAATGGTGGGCCAGAGGGGCTGCATGTGGCTGTGACCACCACAAGGACACCCTCCCGGTTGCCAGCAAGGCAAGCAGCATGGCCAGGCGGGCTAATGGTTCTATTTCCCAACACTAATTGCCTTAACGCTGCCCTGGGGGGGTGCAGGTGCCCAGCAAGGCAGCGTGGTTAAGCCCAGCGTCATCCGGTAAGACGGATCAGAGGTGGTTATAGGGCGGGCATCACGGGGTCGGTCACCCACGGCGGCAGCGGGGTCGGACCCTACCTCCTCTGCAGCGAGGTCTGAAGGATTCCTGCCCCTCTCTGGCGCGGTGGCATCGTCCTCAGC
The DNA here is from genome assembly GCF_001431845.1 of Calidris pugnax. Classification (NCBI taxonomy): domain Eukaryota; kingdom Metazoa; phylum Chordata; class Aves; order Charadriiformes; family Scolopacidae; genus Calidris; species Calidris pugnax. The sequence goes on along the minus strand of NW_015090776.1, from coordinate 4,892,586 downwards.
CGGCTCCGGCAGCAGCGCTGGGAGGTCGAGCCCCAGCCTGGGGAGGCTCTCTGCCTAAAACCATTAGGAAGTGCTTAAATTATCCCCGAAGAGCGCCCTGCGTGCGCTGCGTCCCTCCGGTCCTCTCCCTACCCGCAGCCGGGATTTGCCAGGGGATTTAGGGCTGATTAGCTGCCCGCCTGGCCCCCGGCACAGCTGCCCCACGCCTGCCCCACGCACGGTGTGCCTGGCTTCACACCAGTGCCCCCCAGACCCTTCTGGGGGCGTTAATGCTGTGGTGACCGCAGCAGGAGGGGATTACCTGGGAGGAAAACTCAGCCCGAGTGGGAATTGTCCTGCTTCCCAGCCAGCAAATGTGGCTGCGGTGGCCAAGCAGCCGGGTGATGCCAGGGTAGCCCCATCCTGCCCCCCCAGCCCCACATCCCCCCCTCCCCAGTGCTCACCAGCTTGCACTGGGCCACGGTCAGGTCTCCCAGCACAGCATCCACGATGCAGTCGGCCACGGCGGCGGTGACAGACAGCTTGATTTCACTGGGAGCGGAGAGAGAGGGGGTGTGAGGGCCAGCACCCACCTCCCCTGCTAGCCATAGGGCTGCCCCCCCCAGGGGGAGCCTTGCCAGGGAGTTGGTTGCTTGGCTGGGGCACCCAAAGGAGCACCCGGGACATTCCCAGAAGAACGGCACGCCACCCACTTCAGCTTGCTGAAGACGTCGGTGACCATCTGGTCCAGGACGGTGCTGATGTTGAGGTGGTCCTGGAGGTAGATCCGCTCCGACATGGCATTGACCAGCTGGTCCCTGACCCCGCTCTTCTGCACCACGGCCGGGCAGAGGCTGTGCGCTGTGTCCAGCACTGCCTGCATGATCGCCTGAAGTTTGGGGAGGAAACGGGAGGTTTAGGGGGTCTCTTCTATCAGCATTCACATGGTTTCCAAGAGACATCATGTCCCTCATCCTCAGGCTGAGACTGATGAGCATCCTGTGCTGCTGGTAGCTCACTACGAGTGCCCACCTGGATCTCCCGGCCACAGGTCTGCGATGCTTCTTCCGTGAGACACTCCAGCTTGTGCTGCAGCTTGACGTTCTGGTACGGGGTGTTTCCCGCTTCGTACAAGAGGGGCAGGATCTGCCATGGGAAGAGAAACGACGTGGATCGTTCCGTGGCACTTCATCTTGCTTTCCACCCTTCCACGAGCAGCCTGTATCCAGGACTGCCCCATGGGAGAGCATCCACTGGGGAGACCCTGTGACCTTCTGGCTGTGCTGGGCCATGCTTGGGCATCCTGGACCCCTCGTGGTCCCCTTGTCCCCCCAGCTGGACCCTCAACTGCTCTCCACCATCCACTGACACTCTTTCCCCCCCTGTGCCCAGACATGTTGCTGCCCACATTGGAAGAGTTCCCTTCTCATCCCTTGCACCAGCTTTCCACCATCACCACTATCCTCTGAAATCCTATCTCCACCGGATTAAGTACTTGGAGTGGTGTCAAGAGAGTTGGGAAAAAGGAAAAGGAGGTGGTTTGAAGAGAAGTAGAGGAGGAAAAGGTGCCATAAGAAGAGAGAAGTGGGACCAGAAGGCCCAAACCAGAGCTGACAGGACCAGGAGCTGCCCAGCCAATGTGGTGGCCTTCATCACGGGCTGATGGTTCATCCTCATCTCTGGGCTGCGTCCAGCCAAGGTGGGATGAGGGTGCCCCAAGGAAGGACCCCCCCCGGGGATGCAGGGAGTGTTTCTCACCAGCGTGGGCATCTGTGGGCTGCAGATGTGCCCAAAGCTGGAGCACTCACCTCCCCCGAGGAGCGGGGCATGACAGGGGGTGTCCTCACTGTGGAGGGCAATTAAGAACATTGTGGGACTTGTTCTAGAAGGGGATTCATAAATTCACAGCTGTTCTTTAACATTTTGCAAGAGCTGGGTGACGTGCATCTGTTGCCCTGACTGTTCTGCTGTTCCCCGACTGCTGGTTAATTATGTCATTAACTGATCAATAACCCGCTTCGATCCCGAATCGAAGCCGGGCGGGTCGGAGGGGTTTCCCCGCGGGGCTGACTCACGCTGATGGAGAGGTTGGCGTTCCTGATGGCCTCCTCCGCGCACAGGATGTCCGCCTCCACCTCCCTGCCCGAGCAGGACGCGCTGAGGATGTCGACGTGCTTCTGCACGCTCAGGCAGATCTCGTTCACCATCTGGAGCACAGAGAGGCTGCGTCACGCACCCAGCCGCCGGCTCCCCTCCTTGCTGGGACTTTGATGGAGAAGGATGCGCTGGCCCGATGGGGCAAGCAGGGGGAACAGGCAGGTTACAGAATTCTCCCCCCGGGAGCATCCCTGCCGAATAACTGGGGATGCCACACAGCAGGGGTTGGCTGGTGAGCGTGCACAGGGAGCCGGGAACACAGCAGTGAGACATCCCAGCGCTGCGTACGCATGAAACGCACGGATGCAACCAGGAGGGTTCCTCAGGGACATCCCTTCTGCCTTGGTCCCGCTCTCATCCCTCCCCTCAGGAAAGGTGAAAAGGGGTTTGTGCTGCTTGTGAGAGCTCATGTGAGGGAGCCTGGGGGCGGGGGTGGGGCTGGTTGGGGCAGGGGAGGGCAGTGATTTGGCCGGCAAACCTGTTCAGAAGAGGTGGTGAGGATGCCCTGCTGGAGTCGGAACGTCTGGGTGGGCAGCGTGCGCCGCAGCTGGTTCCTTGTCAGGCAGGACTGGAGCTGCACAGCAGGCAGGAGGCCACAGGCTGGGTGTCGGTGGCATCCAGACCCATGCTGGTGGCACCCAGACCCCTGTATGTCCCCCCTACCTTGTGGACAGCCTCCTCTGTTCTCTCGGGACTGCTGCGGTACGCCTGTGCCACGTCACTCATCGGCAAGGGCATCGACTTGAGGGTGTAATTCCTGCGAGGCAGCACGGGGGTGAGGATGCTGATGGACCCTTCTGCCTCCCCAGGGCTCATCCCCACCCAGCTGCTCCACGCGGGCATAGCATTGGTCCAGAGGCCACCCAACAGCAGCCTGGATGCTGCCCCAAGGTCCAGCCCTAGAGATGGGGATGGCCAAATCCCAGTGGGGCAGTGGCAACCACTCACCCAGGCTCTCCATCCACCCCTCTTTCTTTACACCTCCATAGAACCTGTATGGCCAAACACCAGACCTAATGGTGCACTGGGCATGTGGATAACTTCTACCCATCTTTCATGGGGAGAGAGAAGAGCATTGTTTCTCCATCCACAGCAGATCTCCCCCCCTGCCTTGGGCTTGCTGGAGCTGCTGTGGGTGATGTGGGGCTGTGCTGAGTTGGGAGGAAGAACTCGGGGGACACCCTGAAGTCATGAACAAGGTGCCATCACCAAATGGGTGGCAGGTTCCTTTGGTGGCTGCAAGACCCAAGCCACAGACCAACTCCCGAACACAACTGTGTGATGCACTTGTTGCTTCAAGGGGACAAGAGGCCCTGGGGACGGTGACATCCTGATGCTAGAGGCTCTTTTACATGGCACTAGCAAGCCAGGAGGACCAAGCTGCTCCCCCCTCACCTCTCCAAAGCTTGAGCCACCTCCAGGAGCCCGTGGGCGGTTGTGTTGTTCCTGTCCCAAACCACGGTCCTGCAAACAGAAGGACAGGGGTGAGCCCACCCACACAGCCCCCAGGTGGGTGCCCACCCCCCAGGGCAGTGTGCCAGGAAGAGTGAGCCCAAAGCTGACCCCCTTAGGCACCAAAAAGTATGGAATTGGGGTTAAAAATCTGAATCTCAACATTCAAAATCCTAAACTTGGGCTTTGCAAGGAGCTGTTGAGCACGTGGCTGCCTGGAGGGAGGGAAGGAAAGGGCAGGGAGGACACGGCCAGGCAGACACCATCCTGCTGGCAGTGGGTGACATCCCCCAGAGAAACAGCCCTGGCTGGGAAACCCTTCCCCGTTCCCTGTGGACACCCCTACCTTGCCTTTGTGGGCACACAATGGGGGTCAAAAAATGGCATTTTAGGCACTGATGGCAGAGCGTGGGGTGAGGGCAGTGACCACAAAGATCCGCCTGCAGCATCCTGGGCTGTGCAGGAGCAAAGAGCTGGCAAGCACCGGGGCAGGGACTGAGCTGCTCTCCTGCCCTGATACAGTCACAGCATCCGACCATGCACCAGAAACAGTTCAGGGCTGCATCCGTGGCCACCAGGAGCCATGATAAGCCTCCTCTGAAGGCCTCACAGCATCACAACTAGGACCACCGTATCGGGGGTACCCGGCACAAGGTGGGAAGGGCACCCACAGGGTGCTGCTGCTACCTGAGCTTGGTGTTGATCTGCAGGGCCTTGGCTAGCATCTTGGCACCCGTATCCCCCATGGCATTGCCGCTGATGTCCAGAGTGACGAGGCTGGTGTTACTGCCCAGGGCGCTCAGCAGGACGTTGGTTCCCAGCTTGAGGCGTGATTCGGCCACAGAGAGGGACTGGAGAGGCTGGAAAGGGGACAAGGATGGGGAGAGGTGGCCGGGACACATATCAGGATGCGTGTCACCACCCCAGACACAGCCTCCATCCCTGGTGGAGTGACATCAGGGAGCCCAGGTCATGCTGAACCCAAAAAATAGGAGGGCAACAGATGCTTAGGCAGCACCCCAGATTTAGCTCAGATGCCTGGCAGGCAATGAGGAGGAAAGAGGGTTTTTTTGGGAAGCTGGGCTGCAGCCAGGTTATACAAGGCATCTCCTCCGTGCCTGCAGCCAGACACAGGCTCTTGCTTTTCCCAGATGAACGGGAACAGGTCCCGCTTCTCTGCCCGAGCAGCTGCTTCAGACCGGGGAAAATCAGAGCAGGAGGATTTGAATGGCAGTGGGAGGGAGGGAGGTTCGTTCCCAGACTGTGCTGCGAGGGATTTGGATGGCACCCCAGCAGGGTGGTGGCAGAGGGCGACCAAGGGCATGGGTTGGGACGGTTGAGGACAAGTTGGACTTACGCAGTCGTCCTCCTGGATGAGCTGGACAATGCGGTGCAGGACATCCAACAGCCCTTCCCTGCGGGAGAGGTGAGGAGGGTCACAGGAACATTCTCCACACATGCCCTGGAGGCTCCATCTTCCTTCCTGCTCTTGCCTGAAGCTGTGCCCTGTCCCTGCAGCCCCTGTGGTCCCATAGAAACTGTGCCAGGAGCAGCTAATGGTCTCCCCGTGGGTCCCCACAGAATTACAGAATTGCAGGGGTTGGAAGGGACCTATGGAGATCATCTGGTCCAACCCCTTGCCAGAGCATGGTCACCCGGAGTAGGTTGGACAGGACTGCATCCAGGTGGGGTTGGAATATCTCCAGAGAAGGAGACCCCACACCCTCTCTGGGCAGCCTGTTCCAGGGCTCTGCCACCCTCACTGGAAAGAAGATTTTCCCCCATGTTGAGATGGAATTTCCCATGTTTCAGTTTGTGCCTGTTGCCCCTTGTCCTGTCACCGGGCACCACTGAGAAGAGTGTGGCCCCGTCCTCTTGCCCCCACCCTTTAGCTATTGTTCAGCATCCATCCAGACACAGCCTCCATCCCTGGTGGAGTGACATCAGGGAGCCCAGGTCATGCTGAACCCAAAAAATAGGAGGGCAACAGATGCTTAGGCAGCACCCCAGATTTAGCTCAGATGCCTGGCAGGCAATGAGGAGGAAAGAGGGTTTTTTTGGGAAGCTGGGCTGCAGCCAGGTTATACAAGGCATCTCCTCCGTGCCTGCAGCCAGACACAGGCTCTTGCTTTTCCCAGATGAACGGGAACAGGTCCCGCTTCTTTGCCCGAGCAGCTGCTTCAGACCGGGGAAAATCAGAGCAGGAGGATTTGAATGGCAGTGGGAGGGAGGGAGGTTCGTTCCCAGACTGTGCTGCGAGGGATTTGGATGGCACCCCAGCAGGGTGGTGGCAGAGGGCGACCAAGGGCATGGGTTGGGACGGTTGAGGACAAGTTGGACTTACGCAGTCGTCCTCCTGGATGAGCTGGACAATGCGGTGCAGGACATCCAACAGCCCTTCCCTGCGGGAGAGGTGAGGAGGGTCACAGGAACATTCTCCACACATGCCCTGGAGGCTCCATCTTCCTTCCTGCTCTTGCCTGAAGCTGTGCCCTGTCCCTGCAGCCCCTGTGGTCCCATAGAAACTGTGCCAGGAGCAGCTAATGGTCTCCCCGTGGGTCCCCACAGAATTACAGAATTGCAGGGGTTGGAAGGGACCTATGGAGATCATCTGGTCCAACCCCTTGCCAGAGCATGGTCACCCGGAGTAGGTTGGACAGGACTGCATCCAGGTGGGGTTGGAATATCTCCAGAGAAGGAGACCCCACACCCTCTCTGGGCAGCCTGTTCCAGGGCTCCGCCACCCTCACTGGAAAGAAGATTTTCCCCCATGTTGAGATGGAATTTCCCATGTTTCAGTTTGTGCCTGTTGCCCCTTGTCCTGTCACCGGGCACCACTGAGAAGAGTGTGGCCCCGTCCTCTTGCCCCCACCCTTTAGCTATTGTGCAGCATCCATGAGACCCCTTTCAGTCTGCTCTTCTCCAGTTGAACAGCCTCAGGGCTCTCAGCCTTTCCTCAGCAGAGAGATGCTCCAGTCCCTGAGCATCCTCATAGCCTCTGCTGGACTCTCTCCAGCAGTTTTCTGTCCTTCTTGACATTCCTTGGCATTCCTGACCAGCCCATGGGCTTGGATGGGACAAGAGAGGCGAGGTGGGTGCACGGTGCTGGGATGGCTCCTGGCCCAGACCCTGCGTCTTTGCGCTTACTTGGATTTGATGTTGAAGTTTTTCCCCAGAGAGACATGTCTGATGGACTTGCTTCTGCCAATGGAGAGCACCAGCGTCACCATGTCAGGGTCGAAGCCTGAGAGAGACAGGAGACACCCGCCAGGATGCTTCAAGAAGTCTGGACCATGGCATCAAGGTGGTCCCTCAAGGGTGACCTGCAGAGCCACCAAACTGCCACTGTGGGATGGTGGAGAGATGACCAGGGCAACTCCTGAACATCTTCCTCCTTTTCATGGCTCCCCCAAGGAGACTGAAGACCTGTGCAGAGGCAGGGTCCCTGGAATGACCCCAAGGAAAGAGCACCCGCTCTAGGAACCTCTGCTATTTGGGGGTGTCAAGGCTGCTGAGCCACCGGGAGCCCTTATGGAGCTTTCTTTCTGTCATCCCTCAGGGATGTCCCCTCCATCACCCCACCGTCACCCTGGACAACACGGGAGGGGTTCTCCCAGCTTGCAGGCAGCTGCCTGCCCTCCCTTCCTCTCATCCCCAGGGTAACCCAGCAAGGTGACACCCTTCCCCCTGGGCAGGGACATGGGCAGGGACCTGCTTGCCCAGCTGCTCTGCCAGCCAAGGGCAAGAGACACCAAGACCCACCTCTGGGACTGTCCCTCCTGCACGGAGCTGCTCTACTGAGAAAGCCAAAAACAGAAGTGCATTTTTGACAAAGGTTGGACAGAGATTTTGAGTAAGAGAGTGAGCTCTTGAAGCACTGGTGAGCCCAACAGGTTTTTGAATGATTTCAAACCACGTCAGATTTCCCGGAGCCATCTGGCTGTCGAGGCGCTGCAGGGTCTGGTGTGAGAGCTTAGCAAGGCTCCTTTAAGGTTTGGGGCCTTTTAGATGACATTAAGAGCTGGCAGAGGTGATGTTTGTGACCACGGCTGCAGGGGCCCCAGCAGGACTGTAAACTCCTGCAGGGAGGTGTGAAGAGTTTCAGCCCAGGGAGACCTTTTCGATGCTTCAAACCCTGAGTTTGGAACATGAGACCACCTTGGATTCGGTGGGGTGAAGAGGCCAGTACCAAGAAAGATGTGAAATGAGAATTTTTGGCAGGAGGGGATGAAGGAGTCACCCTGTGCTCCTTGCTGAAGCTGCTCTCTCTGAACAAGGGGAGAGGAAACAGCCACCACCACTGTCCACCACAGATTGCAGCACTGGAAGGTGATGGAAGAGGTTGGAGGAGTTGGAAAGGACATCAGCAGAAGGAAAGGAGCACTTTTAGGGACTGCCTGCCTTGGGGAAGATGGATAGGTAGTTGGTTTTGGGTGTAAAAAATCCATAAAGCATGACAAGGTGGTAATTTCTCAAGCAGGAGTCCACTGCTGGCCGTTGGGTGCCTTCACCCCCATGAGACACAGCCCGTGAGGCTGCAGCTGCTGCTGCTGAAGGACTTTCACAGGTGACAAGTGCAGCTTAATGTTGTCTTATCAAGAGGCAGGCAAGCGCAGCAGACCTGACCCATCTCCCTGGGGACTCCTACAAGCTCACGAGATGCTGGGGCTGAAGTGGCCTCAGCCAAACAGCCTGCAGTGGCTGGACCTGCAGATGGAGGAGACACTCGCCTATGTGGGGCAAAAAAGCAACCTACCATTGTCAGACAAGTCCAGGTGGCTGATGGAGCTGGCGTCGGGGATGAGATCCTGGATGACTTGGGCCCCCGTTGATCTCAGCTTGGAAGAAACAGCAAGACATCAGTACAAGGGGAGGCACCAAGCCCTGCAAACAAGATTCTGCCGTCGGGAAGGTCACCCCCACCCCAAGGCAGAACAGGGCATGGACCTTCCCACAGAGGGATTGAGCCCCCCGTTGCAGCTTGAATGCCACAATGAGACCCCCTGGCTGGACTGACAGCACCCTTGGGTGCTGGCCCCTCACCTCGCAGCTGCTAAGATCCAGGTGCAGGTCACTGATGTGGCTGTTGTCTGCCAGCCCTTGCAGCAGCGCCCTGGAAAAGTCACCAAAGCCACCCCTTGGTGTGAGCAATGGGGGCACCAGCACACGCCGTGGGGCACCCTCAACGGTCTGGGCAGTGGGAACGGGGTGCTGGGGAAGACATCCTTCCCAGAGCTCTGCCTCTCACAGCCCCATCCATCCTCCCTACCAGCCCTCTCAACGTGCAGAACCCTGGGCGAGTTCCCCCCCACCCCGGACTGTGCTCACCCCAACTCCATGGACTCGCAGTCCCACCTCACCTTACAGCATCTGCTGGCAGCTTGGTACCCGCCAGGGAGACGTGCCTGAGGGCACAGGCCTGGCTGAAAAACATCCTGATGTCAGGGGAGATGGTTTTCATTCTCCTGAAAAGGACAGGAACAATGTGGCATCACCTACTGCCCACCAGCAGCCGACTGTCTGGGTACCATGCTCCCCTGCCCACCCTCCCACACCACCCCGGGGGGGCTTACTTGTTGGAGTACACGTTTTTGGAGAGATCCAGGTGGACGAGGCTGGTGTGGCATCCGTGGACCAGGGCTCCGAAGAGCTGCATGGTGGATGTGAGCCGTGTAGAAGAGGACCCAGCTCGTCCCGAGGCCCCTCACCCAGCCCAGGGAGGGATGGGTGATGGGATGGATGAGCTGCAGGAGGTGCTAAGGGGGTCTGCCCCATGCTGGGGGTCCCTAATCCCTTCTGCTGAACCCTGAGTCCCCCAGCCCACCCGTGGCAGGGGGGCCACAGAGCTGGGCTGGCTGCCCACCACACAACATATGCCCTCTCTCCACAGCCCCATGGCCAGTTGGGATGGGGTGGCAGGGTTTTGGGAGAGGGGGTCTTACTGCCAGGACCCCCTGGGTACTCACAGCATCCAAAGGGCAGTCTGTGCCGGCCAGGCTGAGGTGGGACAGCGAGTGGCACTGGCGGAGGAGGCTCTGCAGGTTCTGTGGGCAGAAGGGGCTCAGCAGCTTTGCCCAGGACCCTGACACCCCCCCCATGGACCACCCTGCAGACCAGGAATCCCAGCTCCAGCCTGTCTCCTCCCTCCTGCTGAGCACAGGGATAAATCCCACACGGAGGGACCCAGCTCCATGCTGCTCACTCCTGGGAATGCCTCCTTGTCCCAGGTGGTATCTCCCACCCTCCCAAGGAGGAGATGCAGCGGGTTGTCCCCAGTGCATCCCTCAACTCCCCCTGGACATGCAGGGAGGTGTCTCAACTGTGACTTCCCCGTCCCTTGGGGTGCTGCAAGGCAGGGTGAGGACACCAGGGGACCGAAGCCCTTGCAGGGGACACCTCATGGCATCCCAGGCACTCACATTGATGTCGTCCCCAGCCAGGGTGCCAGGGTTTCCAGAGAGGTCCAAGTTCCGCAGTGAGGATCCGATGGCTTTGTTATCTGCGAGGGCTTTGCATAACGTGCTCATCCCTGCTCGGGGAGATGGGGAGAGATGGATGCCCATGGGTCCCCTGCACCAGGGAGAGCCATGGAGCAGAGGAAGAGACATTTTCCTACAGCTGGGGCAGCAGGACATCACATCCTTGAAGATGAAGCCCCTTCAGCCAGCCCTTTGGTCCCAGCTTGTCCGCAAGCACCATCATGCCCAGCCTCCCACTGGTTTCTGGGCAGGGAGTGGGATGCCAGGCTGTACCTTTGGCACTGAGCATCGTCCTGGCCAAGCTGAGGCTCTGCAGACCCTTGGGATTCTTCTCCACATGCCGGCTGAAGGCAACAATCCCTGATAAAAGAGCAGAGAGCCCTGAGTGGTCATGCCAGCGCAGGTCCGTCCCACCGCAAGCTACAGCCAGGGGGCTGCTGCCAGTGGGATCCGGGGTTGAACATCAGTTTTCATGGGTGGAAACTCATCCCGGCCCAGAAGTTGGGTACCTCTGTCTTCCAGCTGGTTGCCAGCAAGGTTGATGGTGTGCAGGACAGAGTCAGGGTGGTTGCTGAGCGCCTGAGCCATCCTCTGCGCAAAGTCACTGCAGGGAGAAGGGCCACCCATCTGTGCAAGCTATGGCCACCTCCGGGAGGCATGGCCACCAACCCTGTTGCCTTACAGGGAAGTGCCACCAGCTCCTGCCTGCATGGCAGAGCTCCATCTGAGGACCCAGCAGGAGAAAGCAGAACATCTCCAAAGGTGGGTGATGCTTGTTGGCCTCCAGGCTATGGGCAGTGGTGTCTCTGCTCCTGGTGAGCTTCATGCTGTGGAGGGGATGGGGTACCAACAACCCCCTGGCTCACGGGTCCATGGATGACCCAGCTCCATCCACATGAAGGGATCAGAATCAGGTTGCCCAAACCCTCCTCATCTCCATGCCAGGGCCCTGCAATGCCATTGCTTACGCTTTCAACCCGCTGTTTTCCAGCACCAGCTCCTCCAGCATCACCGATTTGCTGAGCATGTAGAGCAGCTGCTCCGAAATCTCCTGGTTCTGGCAGGGAAGAAGAAAGCCTTTTTGGAAACTCAACCATTATCTCCAGTACACCTAGCACCATGGCGCCAGCACTCACCAGCCTGAAGTCCTTGCAGGAGAGTTTGGTGAACCACAGGTTGAAGGACAAGGCGGCGACACTCAGGGCCACGTCTCTGCAAGGTGACGAGGAGGAGGGAGTCAGGCTGAGCCAAGCCTGGTCCCAAACGGGGGCCCCAAGACACCCAACGGGGGGATGGCCCAAGACACCCAACCCCAGGGTAACCCAACATCATGATCAACATGAGGTCCATGAGTTCAAAGCATCCCACAAACACTGCTCACCTTCCCCAAATTATTCCCTCAGGTAAAAATAAAATTAATCAAAACATTTGCACGTTTCTGTCAAAACCCCAGGGTGGGGGGGTGTTCCTTTTTAGTTCCGAGCTCGGGTGCAAAGAACAAGGCAGGTTTTTCTCGTCTGGGAACAAGTTTCAGCTGAACCCTGGCTCCGTCTCTCTCGGGATGAAGACGTGGCTGAGCCCCACGGGGATGAGCGCGGGCACAGCCGGAGCTCAGGGCCCTGCCGTGAGGTTATAACCCCGTAACAGCTATTTTTGTGCCTGTGAGGGGGAGCAGCACCAGCTGCTTTGCATAGGGAAACACCTGACAGCCACGAGCTGCCAGACGCCGCTGTGATGGTCACGTTTCACCTCCATGAGCAGCTCTCAGGCTTATTTAAGTGTTAAAAATGAACGAGGGGGGCTGCCTGGCCACTGGGGCCGTCACCCCAGGGGACAGAGCTCGCTGTGTTGAGCGTCCACCAGCAGATGTGGCGTCCTTGGAGCGTGTAAAGCGATAAAAGCTTCTAACACGACCGGAGGAGTGTGTTGGGCCACCCCTGCCGTGGTTGGGGAAGATGGGGACAAGTGTGTGGCATGAGGCACCACAGGTGGCACGGCCAGGGCACTCACCGGCTCTCCAGGTGGCTGAAATCCAGCAGGTTGAACTCCCGGCAGTCCTGGCTGTGGTAGATGTTGTCCACGTCCTGTCCGGATGGATGGACACACGGATCAGGCTCAGCACCTGGTCCTGGGGAAGACTCAGGCACCTGGTGCTGCTGGAGGGAGCTGAGCCCTCAGGGACCCTCCACTGGGGAACCCCTTGTCTAAACCTTGAGCCTAAAACCTCCCCAACACTATGGCTGACAGGGCGCATGTCCCAAACTGGTGGGACAGCTTGGTGGATCTTGGTCCCCTTCTGGAGGGACTTGCCAGAAGAAGGCAACACACCCCCAGGCTGGTGGGAACGAGGGTGTGAGGAGAGGTGGACTGGAGCCAGTGTCCCTGAGGAAGAGGGGGACACTTGATCCTGCTGTGGCTGGGTCCCAGTGGGGTTGTCCTCCTCTAGGGCCACCCAGTAAGGTCCCAGATTTCGAGTATGGGAAACAACCTTGTCCAAGGCATCTCATCCCAAGAAGCAAGGGTCACTCAAGCCAGGGAAAACTGCAGTTCCCTGTTCTGGGATATCTCTGGTCACAAAGATGTCCCTGGGATGTTCCCAGCCCCAGCAGCCCTCTGAGCATCCTGCTCCCCTGCCAATGGCGATACTGCCATCGTCACTTCTCCATGGGACAGACCAGCTTACCCACTGGATCTCCTCACGAAAGGCAAAGCCGTTGTAATCACATAAAGCAGCGTAGGTCTCCGAAAAGCCCCCTGCAAAGAGAAGGCGGTCTTGATGGCAGACCTTCCCACAGGAACATGGTGAAGACTTTTGGGGAGGGCAAAAAGCAGGAGAAGGGTGATGGGGACTCTCCTTTCCCTCCTCAAAGGGGCCAGAGTGTTCTGCATGGTCTATGCCAGCCCGAAGATGATCACACAACTCCAGGGGCTGCAGCTGGCTTTGCTTGATCCCCATAGATACCAGGCAACGTGCATTGGGTGATGAGAATGGAGGTATCTTACTCCAGCCCAGGCTAGAGGAAAAGCCCCTGGCTCTGCGGCGATGCTGGATGCGGTGAGTGGAAGCATCCATGGCTGCACATTCTCACAGGTGGGCACTGAGTGTCCTGCTCCTTTCTGTGGAGTTTCTTCCCCTCAAACCTGCTCCTGCCCCATGGGATGGGGTGGGCTGGTGGAGAGCAGACCCCACCAGCAGGGCTCCTTCTGATTTAAGCCACTCTGGGTGCCCAGCCAGCAGAGCTGGTGTTGAGGAACGTTGGGCTGTGAGGGTTCCCAGGGTGCTCCAACCCTCCTGGCCCATCCTGGGGGAGATGTTGTTGGGGGGAAGGAGGGGGAGGACTTACCACAGGGCCCGGGGCTGCTCTGCAGCATTTCCTCCAGCGAGTCTGTGACCTGCCGGATCCTCTCGTACAGGTTGGGGGGGGAGTTCTTGAGCAGTGTCCTGGGGGAGGACCAGAGGGGTGCGTGGTGGGCCAGGAGAAGAGCATCCCCACCACCTTATGTTTAACTACAGCCCCTGTGTGGGACAGTGGCCAAAAATATCCTTCCCAACGCAATCAGGGAGCAGGGTCTGGCCTCCATCAGTGTGGTTTTCTCCTGTTAAAAGGTACTAATTTTGAACGCACCCCATATTTGGGGGCTTTTGTGAGCCAAGGGTTTGCTCTGGTACCTACACAACTACCCCTGAGGAGCAGAAGACCCTTACCCAGGGGATGAATCCGGAAAGACCTTCTTAAGTGACATGGTGACGTGGATGACAACTTGCTCCAAATCATCAAAGCACATGAACCGGAAGGCGTAAGATGCTGCATCTGTTTCTATGACAACCTGCGGGGTCCAAAGGATGGGAGATGCCTGAGCGAGCTGGCAGCACGCAGCGTCCCCAAGCCCCCAGACACCAGGGTGACAGCCGTCAGCTCCTCGCTGCGAACACCCAGCCGCTGCTCACAGACCCTGCCAGAGCACCGGGAGTACCGGGGAAGGCTGCGAGCACCAGGAATTGAAGATAAAACGCATTAAGGAGATGGTGATGTGCCAGAACAAAGCATAAACCTCCCCAAAATTCAGGCAAAGCTGATGCAGAGGCAGCCCAAAGCAGGGGGGGGTGAGAGCAGCTTTGACTCTGCCCGCGGCAGCCACAGCTGGAGGATGGAGTTTTCCCTCCCTGAATTTATCTAATCGGGTTTTGAGGCTTTTTTAGCTTTCGGTTCCTAATGGAGGAGGGGGGGGGGGGGGGGACGGAAA